>NC_079493.1:110276855-110608861 GCF_030052815.1 Hevea brasiliensis
TTTTTAAAGGCTAAATAAGACCTTGAAATATAGGTGTGGTACCTTATATAAGAATGAATTTAATAATTATTAAATTAAATATTTAAATATAAATTCACAAATTTAATACACTTAATTAATTATATATGAATTTAAATATAATATTTAATTTAATAATTATAAAATTACTTTCTATACGAGATTAAGTTTATATTAAATATACTTAAAATTAATTGTAATATTTAATTATATATAGTTAAAAAATTAATAAAATTAAATTATAGGTCTTTTAATTTTTTTTTTCCATTCACAAAGAATTCATAACGTGAAAAAAATAATAAATAAAACCATTAATGTATGATTTTTAAGATATTATGAATATAATCTCATCATAAGAGCATGTAGAATGAAATTCTACATAACTTAAATATCTGAAACTCATCAGATTTATATATCTTTTAACTTATAAGCTAACTTTTGGGTTAAACACAAAGGCTCAATATAGTATCAAAATCTTGATTTAGAGGGAGAGTGAAGAAATCCTATATCGCTTAATATCTAACGCCCACTAAAATTATATACCATTTAAGAACTTTCAACTCACGAACAAACTAAATCTCATATCACTTGAATATCTAACACATATTAAATTTATATATCTTTAAAGACTTCTAACTCACAAACTAGGTTAATCTCATATTGTTTAAATGGGACTTTCGACTCACGAGTTAAATTTTGAGTTTGACTCAAACGCTCAATTAATAAATAAAATATTATTTAGTTTAAAAATTTTTCTATTTTTTAGAGCTCTATGTTTTCCATCAACAAATTTTAAAAAAATATATAAGATTTTTTTTTCTTGTATTATTTAAATTTAAAAATTTTATTAAATTTTTTTTTATTTCTACAGAAACAACTTTCAATGTTGAAGGAAAATTTGGATCTTATAAAATCATTTTGTTTAAAATAAAATTTTATCTACATATTTTGAGTACAACATTCTAAAAAAACATAATCAAAGTAGTTAAGAGCATGAAATGTAAAATATTTTAATTTCTGTAAAAGAAAAAAAAATTAAGGCAACTTGAAATGGTTGACAGTCATGGCATTAATTTTCTAACATAATTAAATGCTAATCACTCGGGTTTAATCAACTTGTTGTTAAGGGTAATGTGGTAAATAAGGAAAGGAGCAAGGGGCGTTTTGGGGAGTGTGAAACAAGGGATCCACATCAGCATTGTAAGGATTTGGTAAGTCTTTGTGAACTGGGTGTTGCGGTTGTGTTCGGGTTATTCAAGGAAGGAAATGGAAGTTTGCTTTGGAAGAGAGTTGTGATTGTGTGTTGCAGAGACCAATCTTATCTTAGGTAAAACAAATCTGGAGTTTCTCTCTCATAATGCCACGTCAATTTTCCATGTGACGTTTCACCAGAATCTGCCACGTCATATTCAGATTCTGTCGCTCCTGCTAAATCCGTCATTGCAGACCATTTGAAGGATAGAAAAGTATTTTAATTTTTTTAATGTGATTAAAATAATAATTTAATTATTTAAAAATTTTATTGCCCATTTTATATTTTTCATTACTAATTTTATTATATTAATTGACGCAATGAAAAAAAATTCTTCATAAAATTTAGAAAAGCAATTATAATATATATATATACACGTAAAGATGATAATTTTGTTAGCATTAAATTAATAACACAACAATTAAACGATTTATTTTATGTATACCGTCCATTTTAAGCAACATAGGATAAGGGCGAATAATGTGATTATTCAATAGGAATATACTTTATTATGATGTACTCATAAATAATTAATAATTATAATAAGTAAGAAAATAATCATATTTAGATTTTATTTAAAAATAATTTGTATAAAAAATATTTTTATAGAAATTATTTTTATAGAAAATAATTTTTAATATAAATAAATTTTATTATTTAATTATAATGTTAAACTAGTAAAAAATATTTAAATTATACATATACCAGAGTTTTCACATTTTAATAAAATTATAAAAATTTTAAAAAATAAGAGGTAAGAACTATTCAGTTTGAACTGAATAAATCGAATCGAACTACTTTAATTGGATAATTTGATTTAGTTTTACATTTTTAAATTTTTAATTATTTCGATTTAATTTAATTTTAAAGAGAAAAAAATTAATTAAATAAAATTATTTTATTAATTTATTTTTATTAAAAATTTATGAATTATATGTAATTGTATATATATAAATTATTTAATTTTATTGATTAATAGTTATTAGGTTCAAATTAAGATAAAAATCAAATCAAATAATTTGAAAATCAAGTTAGAATTAAAAAATTCATCAAAATTCAAAACTCATCGATTTAAATCGAATCGAGATCAAGTGATTCAATTTTTCATTCATTTTGATTTAATTCGATTTCTAAAATATAGTAATTCAGTTAATTCGATTTTAATGATTTGATTCGATTTGAATCGAATACTCAATTTCATAAAAAATAATATTTTATTTAAAAAAGTGAGTATTTTTTTAATTATTTAATATTTTTTAAATAAAAAAATATTTTACGTTAATTATTTTTTAACACTTTAAGTAATAATGAATATGAAAAATATTTTTTTTTTTTAAAATATATTTTTTCAAAACAAATAAGTCTTAATAATAATAATAATAATTAAAAGTTGAAAATGAAAGCATAGGAAGGGGGCCATTGGATGGGTCAGCAACAAGGAACAACACGAGCAAAGTTTCGTTTTTCGCGTGTTCTGCAAGTGTCATGCTGGTCTGAGTTACGTCAGCATATCCAGCGAGTTCCGCATTGATGAAAGGATAAACGAGCACATGCAATTTTAATTTTTATTGGAATATTTAATTAATAAGGGAAGTGATATAATTAATGATTTAATGATTTTAATTATAAAAAAAAATGCAAGTTTTATTTATAGCATTTTTTTTTATGAAATTAATTAGTAAGAGAAAAACAATTGCAGAATGAGTTAGTTTCCAAAAAATTAAAAAAAAAAGTGATTTTGTGCATTTTGCGGATGATGATTAAAAATTATAAAAACTGAATCAATTCATTCCAATTCAAATAAAAAATTATAATTTTTATTTTTGGTTAAATGATTGATTTTGGATTTTTTTTAAAAATTTTATTTGGTTTGATTATAATTTTGATTATTTACAAATCAATTTTAATGGTTTGATTTAAAATATTTTACTTCAAACTGATTAAAACAAGCCATGAACACTCCTAAAGTGGCTTAATTAAATATGTGAATGATTGATGACAATTTAAATTGTTCATTTCTTTAGATGTTTGAAGATGGAAGCTTCTCATAGGCATGAGGCTATTGGAACTCCTGCAAAACAAGTAAAAGGGGGCACCCTCATTTCTTTGAGTTTATAAATTTATTTTCATAATTGAGTTATTGTGTAATAATAATAATTGCTTAGTAATCAATAATAATAATAAGAATAATTCAAGTAGATGGTTAATTGAGGATAGTCATGCGAGCACATTCCCGGCGTGACACGGACAGGATAGTCATCTTGGATATAATAATCCATCTGAAGAGAGACATGGACAATGTTTCCTTCATGCATGCTAATCGGATGAAAAACTAGGCGGCACATTGCTTAGTGAGGAGGTATTTGCTTGATTGACCCAAACAAATTTTATGATCTTCTCAATGCCAATTTAAGGCTTTTAATCAATTATATCTTTATTGAAACACTTGTTCTCTTCGAAAGCTTCTCTCTTTAGTTTAGAGAGAAAGCTTAGTTTTTGTTTTTCTTGGGCACAGTCCTTTTTCGCTGCTGCAATCTACGGTAGGGAAGGTCTCCTCCTTGCTTGGCCGTGGGTTCGCCCTTCCCACCACTGGGTGGGGTGTAAAAAGCATTTTTGGTTTGTGTTTTCTCTACAGATCTGAGCTACTGAGAGGGTTTTCTTTCTTTGATATGCATTTGTGTTTGTGGGTGTGTGTTGTGGTTATGTGATTCATGCAAGTGTTAGGTTTATCTTCGGAGGCTGGTATTCTCGAGGACGTTTCGGCACCAATAGTTGGTTCTCCGGCACCTCAAAGGCTAAAATAGATTGAGAGTGCCTAGAGCTCTGCCAAGCTTGAGATCCTAGCTTAGATTCTTTATGATTCGAGATATTTTTCTTCTTTGGGATCTTTTGATTTGGCTCTCAATTTGCTCGACTCTTTTGTGTTTTTCTCGATAAAAAAGCTTCCCCAGTGATGGTCCTTCTGTGACATTGTCGTGGCGCAGTTGCCTTCTTACTGTAGAAGTCCCTTGCTTTTGGTAGATTTCCAACCCTAGCTAGAATTTGTTTGTATGAGCTTGGTTTTGTTATGGGTTGGGAAGTTGAGCTTTCAATCTAGGATCCACCTGTTTAAGCCATGGACTTATATGAGCTTGTACTCTAATCTTTTATCTAAAAAAAAAAGCTTAAAATAAATAACTCTATAGGACTTTTCCCTGAACTATGTTTAGGTAGCTCGGTACCAATCAACCCTTTTGTCATAAATAGGAATACTAATTTCTCAATTATACTTTTCATCTTGTTGTATCTTAAGCTCTTACGTCAGAATAATTTGGTCTTTATACCATCCCAAAATTCTTTTATACCGTAAAAGATGAAATATATAAGAGATATGGCTTAGAATTAGCCACTTGTCACCGATCTTTTTCACAAGTGATATCTTTGATAAATCTCCTCCAATTTATTCGCATCACTACCACCATATTCTTTGTTGGCTTCAACCATTATTTAGGAACATATGATACCTACAAGATTACAAGGAATTATTAGTTATAGATTAGGTAGGAGCCAAATTGGCCAAATTTGTTGAGTTGAAGAAAAAAATAAATAAATTATTAGAAAAGTTTTCGATACCATTTCTTAGTTGGTTGAGCACAATTAAATAGATAAGACTGATTGTTAAGAGGTAAATTAATTACTTTCTAAAAAGTAAAGAAAATTACTTCATTAATTTATCAAGAAATAGTGATAAAATATCAACTAAATAAGATATTTTCAATATTATTTGTCACTAGACGAAAGTTCTAGTCCTGTGCAGCACCTAGGTCTCCCTTGGTCAGGGCCCCTAAATTAGCCTCACTGTCAAGAATGAGAGTAGAAAACTTATGAACCATTATATATTTCCCTGGAAGCAAACTTGTCCCAAGGGAAGGGATCTTTCATCTTCCCCATTTGGTGCATCAAAGTAGGCCTGTAAGTCCATTAGGAAATTCATTATAGATTCATGTCTTTTCTTGTGTAATAAAGACAAAAATCAAACCCCATGAAGTGGAAACTATTAAATAAAAACAAAGCTAAAAAAATAAAAAAAAATAAAAAACAGAGAAATGAATAATATTAAAGGAGTTTGTAAGATCATTTGTGAAGGTGCTCTGATAATGAGAGCCCTAGGATTCCAGTCTTTCAGTTCTAGAAAAAAAAAAAAAGGCATAAAATCTTCAAAGAAGCGATGCAGAGAATTTATTAAATGGCAATCCAAAAGCAGTGAAAGAGCATGGAGCTTCCGTGGTACTCCAATCACCACCAAGGAGGTAATGTCACCTTCGCACTACTATTTGGATGCTAGCTTATCTGTGGAATCACAAAGAGTAAAAGTACAAGTGTAAATGCTTGGTAGTTTGGACCAGCAAATTCTATGAACTTCTAGAAAAGATTAGCCAAATAATTATCCCACAGAGGTAATTTAAGATTAAAAAGAAAAATACCAGCCAGTCCTCATTCATGGCTTTTTAGGTTTATTCAGAGAATAATGGTCGCACTAAAAAGTATATTATTTACTGCATTATACTTTTATACTTATCTGTGGATAAGATTATTCCTCATTGTTAATATATACATAGAATATTTGACTGGAATCAAAATCAATGACATATCCAATTTTACTTGCATTAAAATTGAGTTTAGGGGACAATAATAGATATATATTATTAAGATATGCAATGAGAGATTAAGCTCCATTTTTTTCATAATTTTTTTTTTAAAACATTTTTCACATTTTTTCAGTGTTTATTACACTAAAAAAAATGAATTAATCAGATATATTTTCTTGGCACGAAAAAAATTAAATCATTTTTAAAATGTCATTTTTTGATAATAATAATAATAATAATAATAATAATAATAATAATTCACAGAAAAAAAGTAGAAATCAAATTCCTAGTGGTAACATATTACATGAAAACAAATAATATGCCCAGTAATGTCCTATTTCAAAACAATCATAAAATAGCTGCATATTTAGACACGTTGTAGCATTGGCAAACCCTCGAAGAAAAGATGATGATGATGATGATGATAAATTTAACAATTGGAAAGATGCCTACAATGAAAAATATTAACTTATTATTTTTTTTAAATTCCCAAAATTGATGAATTTAACAACACAAAATTTGAAATCCCACCCACGTTCGCTACAAAACCTCATCATTTCACTATGATTGGAACCATCTCTTGAGTGGTTTATTAGTTTGCTTGTCACCTTCAGGTTTCTCAGAACTCTGCTTTGAGAACTTGGACTTGTATTCTTCTATAAGCATATCAAGTTTGTCTACAACGTCCCGCCCTAAGGGATCTTTGTTCTTTTTTGGTCTTTTCTTTGAACTTTTTTCCCCTCCCTGTGCTGCCTGGTTTAACAGCTTCCTCTTTTTCAGCTTCAAACCTGCTTCCTTGGCAGGTTTGGATTCATCGGTATTTCTAGCCGTCATTTCACCTTTGACTAAACTTCTGTTATCAGGTTTCCTGAAACTCTTATCATTTTGCTCGTGCACAGAGCCTTTCACCTTCTGTTTTGTGCTATTAAATTTATCTTGTACAGCAGCTTTTGTTTCTCCACTTCCTGCATTGCTCTTGCGCTTCTTATCACTTCTTTGCTCTTTGGGGGAAGCTCCCTCTGAAACCATATTTTCCTCTATATTTTTATCTAGTTCTGAATTCTTTGCTGCTATATTCTCAACCCGGGATTTTCGCTTTCTGGAATTCTCCTTTCTCCCTGGAATGTCATTCGTTTCATGTGACACATCATTATCTTGTATATCTTTCAAATCACCATGGCTTTGCTGAGCTTGCAGCTTAGCTTTCCGGAGCTTCAATTTTTGAACATTATCAAGTGCAAACTCCACAATTGGACGATGTTCAGGACCAAAAGTATCTACAAAGTAGTCAAAGGTTGCATTGAAGTTAGAAACAAATTTGCTGCTTATCACAACATTCATAGGAATTAACAACTGTAAAAGGAGAACAAAACGCATTACCAGGATTATTATTAAGAACCCTAAGAGCCACAAGTGCATGTTGATGCTCTGAAAATTCAACAAAGGCAACCCCACGTGAATTGTTCTTCATGACAACCTTTCCCTTCTTCATACTTTTCAAGAGCTTTATCTGCATCAGCAATATCAAGTGAGGGAAAGAAGTGTCTGTGTAGTTCTTGAGATGCAAAAAAAAGCAACACAATAACACCTCAAAATAATTATTGACTGATAAATTTAGCCCACCTGTCGAATCATGGGTTTTTGCTTTGTAGCTCGGGAGATAACTGCATCAATACAAAGTTTTTTCAGTTTTTTTTCAGTCACTGATTGCGGTAAGTTGTATATAACAAGCCTGGTCCTCGAAACATGAAAATTTGGAGATCGAAGCTTAGTCATCTTTTTCTCATGCAGCCTGCAGCGTTTAAGAAGCATCATGAGATATTGGAAAACACAGTAAAATTTTACAAGAGCAGTAAAGCACCATCATTACCAATAAAAATATTGAGAAACATCATCAAACTCTAGCTGGCAGTATCATAATTCAAAAACTATGCACAACTTCCCACTTCCTTTGAATTTAAAAAATGTTTCAAGAAAAATTAACGTGGGCATCTAGCAGGCTACATATGTATATGAGAGAATGCTATAAATAAGTTGGGCATCTGACCAATGTTCTGAACAGAACTGTTACATGACATATTAAACAATACCTGCATGCACCATTTATGTACCACAGTCGAGAAGGTATTCTTCTCATACCACGTTCTAAGCTCAATTAATTGAAGGCAAATGAAATAGGGGAAAAGAGACTTACGTTTTCCGCTTAGCCATGTCACTGGCTGAAATGCCTTCAGAAGCTGGAGTCCCCTCAAGAATAAGACCTTCCTAATAAGTAGTTGGGGAGGGAAAAAAGAATGGTCAAAGCGCATTAGAAAGAAAACCATCATGTGATGATACCAAGAATAAACCAGGAATACAAAGGCATTTAAGAATGGTGAGGGTGGGCTTGTTGAAAATCAACCTTTGCCAGGTAAAGATTCCGGTGATCATGATCCTCAATTTTGGCCTTCTCCATTTCCTTATCATGGGCCGACTTCTTATCCAAGGCCTTCAAGACTGTCAACTGCCTACCTTTCAGCAAAATCCCCAAACCAGACGCAATATTAGCTGCAGAAACGGCTGCATTGGCTGCATCTTTTGTTTTAAATTTGAGAAAACCAGTACCCCTTGGTCGCCTGCCATGAAAATAAGCATCAAATAAAGTTAGTTAAAGAATAGGAAATATGAAAACAAGTGGGACTATGTATGACTCTGTACTTGGTGACTTGATGAAGGACTGGGACAAAGGATTTCACTTCCCCAAATGCAGAGAACCGTTGTTTCACTTCTTCATTATCAACATCAAAAGGAAGATTGCTTATGAAAACTGTTCTCTGTAAATCGTCTTCTGCCTCTCTCTTTTGAATATCAGCCGAATTAGTCTTGCCCGAGCTTCCAGCTGGAGTAATACCAGAAGAAATTTCTTGTTCACTGGACTTCTCATTTGGCACATTAACAGTTTCATCAGAATTTGGCTTATTGTTTCCCCTTGGCAGTGTGGAATCATTAACATCAGAAAGAATGGAACCTTTGGATGAAGATGTGATCAAATTCTTAAGAACTTTTCTTGCAATGTCTGCCTCCGCATCAAAATCAACTTCAGCAGGAATGTCCTCTTTCTCAAATGAATCTGACTTGTCAGGAGCTACATCTTCTCTATCATCATCAAAATCTTCCTCCTCTATATCATCACTACTACTGTCACTGCTCCCTTCTGTTTCATTCTGCTGTCCTGTAAAAGAACTAAAATGGCTCAACTACAATCAACATAAGGATATCATTTTCTAGCATAAATGCTAAGATGTTGAGCTCTGTTAATAAAAAAGGTATAGAGACAAGAAAAGGAGTTGACATAAAAGTAAAAACTGAAATAGATCTATAAAGGAAATATCAATCTTTTTGACAGCAAATTCCTTATAGCTTGATCAGTTTGAATATCTGCGAGCTGAAGCTCCTCGCTCAAAGAAACCCCAAAACATAAAAGCCTCGCACTGCCCTGTCTCCAACTTTAAAGTTTTATAAGAATAAGCAAAACTATGTTTGAACCAAACTGCATCCATTTTTAAAAAGCCATAGATCATACACCTGAAATGATAAGCATAAACCCCTGTTTCATAAATCATATACCACATACAAAGCAAAGGAGTAATTATGCATGATCCAATTAGCACTAAACAAAAAATACGAACATTTTTAACAAGCAAAATTACTAACTGAAGAATGCGCTGCAATTCACCTGAACAAAAATATCATTAAATTTCAGAATTAACAAACAGAACAAGATATTTGGGTTATTAACCAATTAACTTGATCACATCTTTGTAATATTTGCGCATTTTGCCCTGCTATGAGAGTACGTTTTGTGCACTGCTTCAAAGTTTCTCCAGAACATAATCTACTAAAAGACACCCATGTATAGAAAAACTCTAAAAAAGTGACTAATTTCACCCATAATAGCTCTTTCTAATGTGCATGCACATTTAATAGAGTATGACTTACATAACAAGCCACATATTCCCAATAAACTCATCTAGCTAAAACTCCAGCACTGACGAGGATAAATCATAACGAAAAATGTGGGCCACTAATCTATTCACTGGATCACAGTAAGCATCAGCGCAATATTTGCACTATTTGTCCCGATTTGAAAATACACTTTTGTGCATTGCTTCCAAGTTTCTACAGTACATGATCTAGTGAAAACACACCCATGCTTAAAACACTCAAGAAAACATAACTTTTCGACGATTTCTCCCCCAGAATAGGAATCTTTAATATGCATACCATTAGGGGGGTGTGATCAGTCGGTTTGGTTCCAAGCCGAACCGGAAAACCGACGATCGCATTTTTGTGAACCAAACTAATAGTAAAACTAAATCAAACCAAACCAGGAAAAAAGGGTTCAGTTTAATTCAGTCCAATTGGTTCCTAAACAGTTCCCATCCACGATTACAGAACCAAACATCCTCCCAAATCCTCAGCAAAAAATCTCCCAAATTCTCAATACATCAACGCAAAATCACAAACACAGAACCACTAAGATTAACTCAAATTAAAATCATTTCAATTAACTCAGATACATCAAATACGTTTCAATCTCAACAAATCTGCAAGCTTGAAACAAAAACCTATAAGCCTCGAAGGGAAATCTAACAAACTCTAGAAAACTCTCACGAAATGCAACCAAAATTACTATACAAACAGTCAAATCGTCAGCAAACCAAGGTGGAAAACAAACCCAAGCAGAGCAAAAGATCTATTCCTCCAAGATTCTCAAAGCTCTCCATTGATCTCACTGAACCAACTCGACTACGGCGGCGGCGTGATGGCTAGTTAAGAATTGAGGGAAACGGTGGGAAAGTGAAGAAGAAGAAGTTTCAAAACAGAATCTCGCCAAACCAAAACAGAATCAACGAAAACAACGTCAAAGTGAAGAAGAAGAAGAAGAAGAAGAAGAAGAAGAAGAAGAAGAAGGAGAAGAAGAAAGAGGAGGGGGAGGAGGGAGGGTGGTATTGTTGTGGCATGATGGAATGAGAGACACAGGCAGAATAAGATATTTAAATAGCTAGGGTTTGAAAGGTGTAAAACAGTGTAGTATTATAGAGTAGCAAGTCGATTTGGTTGATTTGATTTTTATACTGAATTAACTAATCCGAACGTAATAAACAAAATTTTTTAAAAATTAAAACTGAACTAAACCGAAATACTAAACTAAATCGGTTCGGTTCCGTTTTTCGATTTTAACCGTTTAATGCTCACCCTTACATTTCATGACTCACATAACACAAGCTATAATAACCCACCCAAACTCATCTACCTCAGATTCCCAACTTCTGATAATGAATAATCACACAGGAAGCACCAATATACTGGTGGAGCTATTTCCAGTTGGTCCATCAAAAATCTTCTTACCTTCTGCTTTTCCCAACTATGAATAAAATACGTCATCTTTCATTTTTAAATTTTCAACTGAAAAGCTAGCTATTCAAGTCCACTGAAAAAAGAGATACAGAACTGAAAATAAGATTAACAACTACAAAGGAAAATAGAATTTAATTAATAGCCACAATTACCATCTTCTGTGGCGACAGACACATTGGCACCACTACTATAAATTTTCTTTGGAACAGCCCAGTCAACAGCCATGGTCCTTTTGCCATACATTTGCGCATTGAAACTTTTAATGGCCTGTAAGATGGAAAAAATTCTATAAAAATTGGAAATTTTACAGAATTCAAACAGTAATAAGAATAAAAGAACAGTAGCAAGCCATACATTTTCTGTGTCCTGTTTACATGTAAATTTGACGAATGCAAAACCCTTCGATAGCCTAAAAAAACAAAAGGAAAAACAAAAATGTTAAATTAAATTATATAACAGTTCATGACAAACAAGGATTATTCTGAATAACATGTACCCTGTTGAAGAATTATGAGGAATAAATACATCCCAGACAAAACCAGCTGACGAAAACGCATCTCTTAATTCATTTGCTTTAGCCTGCATTAATGTCCAGCATGCTGAGTTCTAAATCAAGCATCATCAAAATAAATACTGGTGGTAGTGAGAAAATATGAGCACAGAAGAACCTTGAATGGAAGATTTCTGACAATAATTTTCCATTTCTGAGTCCTGGAACCCTGGCCCATAAACACACAGAAAAATAATTAGATTATGGTGCTCCCTTTCTTTTACATGATATCCTTTTTGCTTGAAGAATTTACATCACCCTTGACTCATCTGATAATTATGTACACTAATAGTCAAAGTTATAATCTTTAAGAGGAATAAATCCATAAAGCTGACTCCTACATAGAGGAATCATTATTTTGTAGAGTTAACATGGGAACCTTTAACCAAATCTTAGTAAAGCATGAACCAATTATGTTTCTGTTGAAGCAATATTATACTGGTAGCAAGCTAATTCTCATTTACCTCTCCACCTAGCTGGCGTGCCCAAACAATTCCTCCCTTGATTTCTTTTTGGTGTAACATGGCCACAGCAGACCGTGCTTCTTTGACACTAGTATAAAGTACAGCTGATGCACCCAATCTGCATCCATCTTGAGCAAGACCTGGAAAATTTTGGCATTTACCAATTTATCATCAGAGAACTGAAAAAACTAAATCCTCAAATAAGTGTATTAGTGTTTCAAGTTAGTTTGTAGCATTCAAACAGGAAAAGCATCAATTTGATGCTTAAATGATATCCAGTTATCCACTAAATCAATTGAGCATTTCAAAATTGGAAATGTTGAAATTCAAATTAGATAGCATGCTGCAACTTAAAAAACCTCTAGCAAATAAAAAGCAGCAGGAGAGAAAAGCATTATAGTATCGATGCTGAGAACCATAACAGCAAAACACACTACTAGGACCAAAGGATGGTCCATTCATATGAGCAGACAACTACCCCATTGTTGAAATTATAAATAATTCCAAAGGTAATAAGACCGCAAAAAAAAAGAAAAAAAAAATTCATGCTGCATGAGAATGTACAGAAAAGGAACTTTATTTTGGTCCTTATGCAATAATATCACCACGGATCTATAACAAAACAACAGAGAAAATTTGTCACTGTTGATTCTAAAAAAGCAATATGATGGTCATAAAACTCAATCTTTTAACTTTAAATGGAAGTAGAGATTCACAATATCAGAAGACATCCGAGAAATACTATATGGAGGCAAAAATGCATTTTAAATGAATTGCAGACTCATTATCAACTCATTTTAACCAATACCTGAAAGTAAAAAAATAACGTAACCAGTGATGGGATGACTAGTGCAACAGTAAAACATTATACATGATACATGACAGCACACATTTGCAAACAGTGAATTCAAACAAGTGTGACAGCATCTTACATTATGTTACCATCTTAATTGAGTTTTTCATGGTGACTACATAAAAATTGATGATTATAATTACATTCACACACATGCATATATATATATATATATATATATATATATATATATATATAGTCGTAGCCCCAACAAATGCCCTTACCATGCTGCTGAAGCTCTTCCTCAGGAAGAGGATAAGTTACAGAACATGCATTCCCAACCTCTTTGGCATGATGATGAACCTCTTCAGCCATAGCATCATTCAGAAGACCACCAAATATTACAGTCCTAGCTACCCTAAAAGAGAATAAAAATAATCATATGCAATCTTTTGATGAATGGCATACATATGCAAAATAGAACATGTAACATGAAAATTGCCCATAATATAATTGATAATAAAAAAAATTATTACAGGATGGTCAAGATCCTCTTGTCAATTCAAATTAATTGCTACAAATTTTGCGGTCAAGAACCATCAATCTGGTTAATATGCCATATTGTATCCTACCACCTTGGAGTCAACTAGAAATCTTATTTCACCATTATGCCAAATTTAAGATTTAATTCCATTTAATCTACACATTATAAGAAATGAAAAACAAGCCAAGGGCCATAGAAGTCCTAAAGCAAAGCCATTAGACCCTCAAACTGCTTCTTGAAACCACAAGCTTAGGTCCCAACAGAAATATTCAATGTTGTTTTGTTGGATAGAAACAAGCATAAGCCCTCCCAGAGAGAGGATATATTGGGGATAGTTGGGGTTATCACAAAAATGCCCTATTATATAAGTCTAATCAAGAAAAATAAAATAAAGTTAATAATTCCAACCTTCCATATCAAATAACATTCCAAAATTCATACATATAAACTTACTGGACTTAATTTGCCAAATTCTCATTTTCACAAGCAACATGGATCTAGACATTTATAAGCATAAAAACATAAAATACAACAAATGTATGCTTTTAAAAAAACTTAATAAGGTTCTTTACAGCTAAGTTTGAACCATCTATTTGACTCAGAAAATGTCAGTAAGATCAATAAGAGCCTATTTGGGATTGAGTTTCTAAGATACTTCTTCAAGGAACAACCTTTTAGATGCTATTGGGAAAAACGGTTTGAAACTACTATTTTAGCTGTTTTGTTGAAGGTTTTATAACTAAACATGTTAAATTTAATTTCCTCTGGTTAACAAATTCAGTGTGCTGCTTTTCTCAACAACTCAAACAACAATAAGTAAATAAGTACCTCTGCTTTTCAGAACAGCTCTCTTTGTCGACCAATTCATTGACAAGTTTCACTGCTTGTCTTGGTTTCAGATCCTTCCCTGAATGTTTGCTCAAATTACCAAATTCAGATAAAAAACGCCAAATGTGAAACATGAATATTGAACACATTTTGAAAATATATGTAATAGCATTTAACCTGATTCTGTTAAGTTTGAAGCATCCTTATCTACCCTAGAAATAGCATCATTCTTGGTCTTTGTTGCACCATCTGAGTCAACCACTGATTGGAAAAAGGAAAATGAATAAAATAACAGAACATATTCGGCGTAGTAGCAAATTTGTTTTATATACCATTGTCTAAGAATAGTAACAAACAAAAAGGAAGAAGAGAGATAAGAAATAACAGGATAGGGGAAAAGAAAACTTAGGTGGACCGAAACTAATAATTCATGAATCAAATCAACCTTGAGCCGCCTTTGTTTGACGTTGCTCTAGTGGAGCACGACTCTTAGCTTGTTTAACGGCAATTTTCTGACCCCCAACAGAAGAACCATTTTTTAGCTCAATTGCACGGTTAGCATCTTCTTTAATAGCACTGAAAATGCACGCAAACAACACAACAAAAAGATAAATGAAGATTCTTCTGAAGAACATCAGAATTACCAAATGAAACAAACCACACAACCATAGAGAGAGAGAGAGAGAGAGAGAGAGAGAGAGAGAAAGAGAGGGAATGACCCAAACAACCATTGAGGAAGAAAAAAGATGAAAAATTTAGCTATACAACTTACAATTGAACAAAACCAAAACCACGGTGTTCAGTTGACCCTGGGAAGATGAAAAGATATCATAAAGCTTAAATCAATTACTCTGAAAACAGCCAAACCTCCAAATAAAAAGAGTCACAAAATCAACAAAAATTCTTCACTTATTTATAGGAAGCTCTGCTTACCCTTCTGCGTAACAATAAAACAACGCCTGATTGGTCCGACGTCGCTGAATGTTTCTTCAAGCTAAAACAACAGTTCTTATAAATAAGTAGCCACTCCATTAAATCAACTATATTATACAGTTTGTTTAGAATTTTATAATTAAAAAATCCTGATGTATTTTCTGTCGTTTTCTCAGGAAACAAACATAGGATAAGAAAGTAAAGTACCTGAGAATTGGTGAAAGAGCGAGGCAAGTTAGAAACGAACACAGTATTAGGGCTGTGTTTGGTTTCGGATCCTTCATGGCCACTTTCCGTCGTATTCTTATTCTTCTTCTTTCCCATTTTGGGCGCTTGGAGGAGAGGAAAGCGAAAGCTGTGGAACCTAAAATCTCAAAAACCTCAGTACCTTCGGACAACTTTGAGTCTATATGCGTCTGCGTCTGAGGTTGGCATTTGGGCCGGTTTCGGGGCGGTATATATGAATTTTTAGATGGTAATGGGCTCATGGGCCTCTTTCAATTGGGCCTTATGGCCCGAAGCTCCATTATTTATGTCATCTTATTATTATTATTATTATTATTATTATTAAGAAACCTATCATCATATGTTAGAAATACTTTTATATACAATAAATTAATGTTTAGAAAATTTTATGTTTTTAAGTGAAAGAGCACATCATCACATTTTAAGTTCTAGGAGATTGCTCAAGAGCCTGCAAAGTGGGTTTAGAAGCTTCATCACCACCTTTCTTCCTCCAGAGAATTCTACAAAGTTACAGAGTTACCAAGAATGTAGGAGAAGCATCATCACCTCCATACTAGAAGTTTCATTGAAGCTCCTTCACCGACTTCAAATTGTGCCCAAATCACTTTAGTTGCCAACCTATTGCTACTATAAATAGGTGAACGTGTGTACAGGTGGCAAGTACGATGAATGTGTGCAGAGTGTGAGTGAGAGTGACTAGCGTGTGAAGTGTGAGCGTAAACTAAGTGGTGGGAGTTTTTGAATGAAAGTAGAGTGCGTGTGTGTGAGTGAAGAAAGTAAGTGTGCTATGGTTTGGTGAGATACACCAAAGTCTATGTCTGAGTGAGTTGTAATTTCAAATTAGTCCCTCCTAGTAAAAAGTTTTCTTCACTCAAGTCCTCAGTTTGGGCTTCCTATTTCTTCTGCTTCCAATTTTTTCAACAGCTTGGTATCAGAGCCTAACGGTCTGGGATCGTTGGTCAGAGTATTGCCCGAGGTGCTGCTCAAATTTTTGCTCGTGTATAGTCCAGGATTGTGAAGCTTGTTGGTCAGGGACCACGCTTACTTGGTATTATAATTGAGATTATACTAAGTCATGATGGCATATTCAACTTGCGTTGTGGGGAGCACTAAGAAACTGAATGTTGCCAATTATAAGTATTAGTGCACGTGCATGCAGTCTTGTTTGCAACGCCATAATTTGTGGGGCCTTATCGACAGAGCAAAGATAACACCACCCACTGACAACAAGGAGAAAGAAGCATGGATGATCAAAGTAGGGAAGGTCATGTTTGCACTCAAGACCACTGTGGAGGATGACTTGCTCATGCACATCGAAGATGAAAAGTTGCCTAAGGAGATATGGGATGCTTATGCCACTTTATTCAAGAGGAGAAATGATGCTCGTCTACAATTGTTGGAGAATGAGCTCTTGTTTACCTTGCAAAAGGAGATGATGGTGAATATTTTACAAAAATTAAGTCTCTTTGCCATGAAATTTTCAAATTAGATCCTGAGTCTAAAATTAGTGAAACAAGAATGAAAAGAATAATATTCATGGCTTGAGCGAAGAGTTTAATCCAACCAACACTGCAATACATGGTTAAGCAACCCAACCATCATTATTAGAATTGGAAAATCTATTAGCCTCATAGGAAATGCTAGACAAGAAAAATGAGGGGACTTCTTCAAAAAGAGAAGAAGAAGCCTTGTTTAGCAAAAGAGGTAGAGGTAGACAAGGGTGTCACCCTGGTGGGCGGTTGAAGAAAAATCAAGAACAATCAAAGGATCAACAAAAAGGGAGCTCTCAATCAAGGGGAGCTCAACAAAGTCTTGGAAGAGGAGGTCAACATCGAAGAAATAATAGATAGTGTGATAGAAGTTACTTCAACTGTGGTAAGCTAGGTCACTTCGCTCAATACTGTAGATTGAAGAAACAATATGTTGAAAGGAATTTAGCAACTAATGCACAAGAGAGCAATGAGGAAGGAGATTTTCTTACATTCTTTGCAAATGCAACATATAATGACATAACTAAGAAGACAAAAGAGGTGTCACTCATTGCCTATAATGACAAGCTAGTTGACTACAAAAAAGATTGGATCGTAGAATCTGGATGCTCCAATCACATAACGGGAGATAGAAAGAGGCTCTGCAACATGTCTAAATATAAAGGAGGAATGGTAGTTATAACTGTGGATAATTCAAAACTACCTATCGAAAATGTTGACAGTACTATGATCGTGCCACGCTTTAGTCCTAATCAAGTGCAGTTAGAGAAAGTCCTTCATGTCCCAAGTATGAAGAAGAATTTATTATCAGTTTCACAATTAACATCTTCTAGAAATTATTTATTGTTTGGACCAGATGATGTCAAGGTATTTAGAAGCTTATCACTTTGTGGCCCCATTATGGAGGGATAAAAATTAGAGTCTATTTACGTAATTACTGCTGAGTCAGCATACGTAGATAATGTTAGTAGTATGCCCTAGAGTATATCATTTTATATGTATCTTGTACATATCTTATTAATAAAAGACAATTTCACTTTTCCGTTTACAAAATATATTTATGTGTAATAGAAAAGGTCCATTGATGTTTTGTTAGAAATTCTATTATTAAGTTGTTAAAAATATGAGTGACAGTATTTCTAGCACAAAGTATCATAAATTGGTTCACAATCGAGGATACTTCACAAAGGACATGACTTATCCAGAAAAATTGTAATCATGTTTGTTCCCAAAAAGGTATTATATGAGATATAAATAAGATTGAGTGGTAAGTCTCATGCCACATAACAAACATGATAGGCACTTATACATGATAAGTAGGCCGAACCAGTGATGCATATGACAAGCACATGGAGTTTACTCTTGTTAATGCATTGTCATATATCATATCAGTGCATATAATCTTTAGACCTGAGATAATACAATTATCTTGTATATAGGTGGTTTGAGTTTGATACTGCTTTCATACTTGTACTGTGTATGGGTATATGGGCATGTGTTAGCTCCTACTAGTTATATATGGAGATAGGTGTTGATCAAGATGAAATCCGTTACCCTAAATAAATAGGGATAAAATCCTATGTTCATTTAATTGTTCTTAATATTTTAAGTTTCTGGTCAGGACAGACAGATTTAGTCAGAAAAGAGTTTCTGACAAGAAAATCTAATTAATCAAGAACTGAAATTAAAAGAGAACATGATGTTCATGGCAAATGGGGTTTCACATTAACCATGACTCCAGCTCGAATTGGGATTTTGTAACGGAGAGATTCTAGTGCATGGTAACATATGATTAAAGGTTCATTTAAGGTATTCCTTATTACTGATTAGGTGGCCATAGCATACTATGCTAGGTGTCAACCATGGTCTATGAGATGCCTGATATGATTTAGAGAAATCATTTACGGTAAGAAAGAGTTCTAATGATATTAAGAGTCAATATCATTTCTCATTGCCAATAAGTAATGAGCCTAGTAAGTCACACATCTATACAAGCTTATCACCATTTAAAATGTGATTTAATTGATTAATTAAAGAGTTTAATTAATTAATTAAAGATGTTTGGTTTGCAATAAGATTGCAAAGTCCCTAGCATGACTTGAAACCAAATCTAGGTTATTGGATATATAATATAAATTAAATTTGTATTTAATTTGATTAAATATGAATTTAATTATGAGAAATTAATTGATGGAGATTAATTAATTAATTAATTTATATTTGATATAAATTGATTTGAAGAGGAGAAATTATAATTTTGGGTTGAGAACTCAAATTAAAATGTAAGGGCAAATTGGTCTTTTCACATGGTGACATGTAGCACCATGAGATGGTAACACATGGCACCATATGATCTTGCCACTTGTCTTCCTATGATGGAAGACCACATATCATGATTTAAATGGAGCTTGACTCTTGGCTTCATAGGATTAAATCAAATAATAACAAGATGGGATCTTGTGATGACATGTGGCAAGGGAGTTAGGGTTTGACCTAAGTATATAAAAAAAAATTAAAAAAAAAAAAACCAGCCACCTCTCTCTTTTCTCTTATGTTAGACGGCAACATGCTCTCTTCTTCTCTTCTTTAATTTATTAATTGATTCAAGGGAAAACCATTGATTTCCTCTTGAATTAAAATTATTAGAAAGTGTTTCTAACTCTCAATACATTCATACAACCTTCACAAAGCATAAACTCCATCTCAAAATTGGTTGACAAGGCTTGAGAAGCCAATCTAGGGGCTGCCATTGCAACTTTGGTGTGTGCTTGTGGTGGACAAACTAGAGAGACAACATTTGGGGTCCTAAGAATATCCTGGATTTGCATCAATTGTGCATCAAGAGGTTAGTATCTAAAAATCCCTCTTTTAGTTAGGTTTAATTGAATTAAATGTTTATTCACAATCTTTAATGGCAAATGAAATTTTAATGCATGCTAAAATATGTTTTGATATGCAATTGGGCATTGGAAATTGATTAGGATCATAAGACACTTGGTATGATGTATGTAACCTTAGAAATAATTTTTTTGAAATTCAAGGTTCTAATGCCCTTTAATCCAAGCTTCCACTCCTTCAATTGGTATCAGAGCCACTATATTTGCCATTAAGATTGTTTATGAGGTTCAATTGTGTGATTAGATCAAATTTGGATTGATTTGAAGCTGGTTTGGGCGCTCACCATAGGCGGTTTGGGCGAGATACACACCCTAAGGGTGTATTGGATTTTTGGACTAGGTTTTTGGGCCCATTATGCAATTGTTGTATATCTTAAGGCCCATAATTAAGCTCATACCTAATCAAATTGTTTAATTAGGAATTTTAATTACACAATTAATTTTTAAAAATTATTTTCAAGGTATTAAATTTGAAAAAGGTTTCTAAATTTAAAATTATTTGAATGAGATTCAAATTTAATTTTGGTTGAATATGTGATATTCAATTTAAATTTTAGTGTATATATTTTATTTAATTGTTAAATTTTAATATGCACGATGGATGATCATGGACAATAAAAAACCAATGTGATTAGATTTATTTCTTTTTTTTTTTTTGATGTAAAATAATTAATTTTGTTTTAGTGGCATGTATTATAAATGTTATAATAATTTAGGTTGTAATTTCATTTATTTGAGGACTTTAAAGTCCATATTCTTTGTAAACTCGCCTTGGTATGCCAAGGATTACAATGCAATTGGATTGCAAGAAGAACAAGGAGGTCAAGAGCATTGGTGGGACCAGTGGGAGGAAATCAAGATCAAGGGTTGATTATGTACTTCTTCAGCAACTCTTGTAAAATGAATGAATGAAATACACCTAGGAATGCCCTTATTCAATTATTGGTGGCTCAGAATTGAATCCCATAAAAAGTCCATGATCATACCATATTATTTGTTTATCCATGTATGCATGAGATGTGTATGAATGTATGCAATTATATGATATATACATGCCAATTGGATAATGTGCAAAGTGAGACCATAATAGTAATTAAGTCGATCACAAAATCTTCCAAATAAATGATTAAGTTGGAAATGGTATAATTAAGATAATTATATTATGGCCCTCCATTGAGGCAATTATTTTAAGAAATTTTAAATACTTGCATGTGATGCATTTATTTAAGAGATTTTCTTAAGAATAATTGTTAAGCATAAGATGTTATAAATATATAAATAGTTGGTGGCCAATAATGAATGTGCCTGAGGACATTAAAATTATTTGCATATTTACTGGCTCAACAGGATCAACTTAACTAACGCAAGAAAAATTAATAATGGATGTGCCTGAGATTTTGAGCATTAGGGGCTAAATAAATGATTGAACCTCATATGAGATTTGATGGGCAATAAATTACTCATTTATAGTTTATTGTGATTTCAATAATGGATATGCCTGAGGATGATCAATAAGATTATAAGAATTTAATAACCCACTAGAAATCCATCCAACTGTGATTTTCGTTTCTTACTTTGGAAGTATAGGATTCGCCAAGTTAGTGGGAGGATCAATTTGATTAAAAGACCAAAATCATTTTAGTTAATTATTTGATACATTTACTAATTAATCTAGTTATTTTCTACAGTTAATTTTTCTGATAATAATGAGCACACAACAACTACCACCATCCAATATCCTTGCGAGCATACTTAATCACAATAGGTTGATGGGACCTAATCTTTCTGATTGGCTCAGAAAATTAAAACTTGTCCTGAACCTAGAACGTATTGGATATTTTTTAAACTCAAAGGTTCCTGGTCCCTTACCTCCAGAGGCCACTCAAGAGGAACTAGACACTTTGGACAAGTGGAAGGAGCATGATATGAGAGCTAAATGTTACATGTTTGCTTTTATGACTAATGAGTTACAAAAGCAGCATGAAAATATGCAGAATGCAAGTGAGATACTCCTTCACCTGTAAGAGTTGTATGGTGAGCACAGCATGTCACACCTTACCCCTCCGTAAGGCATAGCATGCTCCCGTAGAATACTTAATGAACTACCGAACTTCACCTACCGATAACTCATTAAGTACCCTACAAGGGATTTTAAAACAATTTTCTTACATTTTGGAAGTGGTGAGCATTTTGGTAGGAATTAAAAACCATTTATTCAAAGTTTAAATACTAGTAAAAATTTTTGTCCATTCAAATTTTGTCACAAATTTTATAAAAATTTTGACAGAGTTCCCTCTGTATTTTGAGAAACCAGTTCTTCAAATACCTGTAAAAAGCACTTCCAAAACTATTTTACAACTCCCAACCTCCAATAATTCACAATTCAACTCAAGTCAATCCATTTCAAAACAGTTTCACAATCCAAGTCAAATTTGTCAACTCAGTAGGTTCAATAATTCCATTCACAAAACATAAGGCAGAAAATCCATATGTACAAATATTAAATTTCTGAAGAAAATCTAAAATAATATGATTATAGTTTATTTACAATTGCTCAATTTACATTGATACTTATGACATTACGATTTACATCAAAATAACCATAAGGGTATAAAACAATACCCGCATAAAAAGGGATCAAAAGATCTTGTCAATCCCGACTCACTCTCTGCTTTCTCCTTGCTTTTATCTCGATAAGAATTAAACTATCACGAGTATAAACATACTCAGTGGTGCACAATAAAGATTTAAAATGCGATACATAAATCATTTATTGATGAAACATAATTTGAATACTTCACAATCACATTTCGCAAATATCAAAGCTCATAACAATTCATTTTGTCAAATAATATATTAAAAACAGTTTAGTCAAACAATTGCATAAACACGGTGTTGCCAAAGTCGCACACAACTTAAGCCATGACACAAAATTTCCGATCAATGCCGTGTTGTACACCACGACAAAGCAATCTCAACCCCATTAATCGAAACCAATGAGGGAGGTGGCTAGCTAGCTAATGAGTACTCATCCGATCTACAACCTCAACTGGCAAGCCAGAGAGGGAGGAAAATAAACGATCTCAACCCCATAAATGGAGGAGGAATAATAAGTAATCACATGCTAAGTGTGAATCAAAAATTGCTTTCAAACATTTCATTCAAATATTGCATACAAAAATCAATCCATTTCCAAAGTTACAATTTGATCACAAGGTGGCAACACAAAAGTTCATAAATTCATAATGCGTAATAAATCAATTTTTCAAGGATAAAATGCTTAAATAGGGTTTATTGTGCACAAACCTCAAGCGAGTCGTCCCTTAGCCTCGACTCGTTTCCTCGGTTTCCTTCCCGATATTCTTTTCAACTGAAACACAAAATTTTACAATGTTTCAGTACTAGAACTTAACATAAATCCCAAAATAAATTTTAACTTCGCATTTACCTATTTCTAACGTGTTAAATTCGACGTTTTCGAAATTTTGTGTTTTGAGTTACTATTCACTACACTATTTAAGTCAAATAATTGACTTTCTAAGGATTAATAGGTATGGGAACTCCAACTTCACCCACATACCACATTTTTTTCATTAAACTTGTTGGTTTTGGTCACTTTTTCAAAGCATAGGTCATTTTGGCAAAATTGCCAATTTTCGCTTTGTAATTCGGTTGCACTATTCCATTGGTCGATCTACTGTTGGAATTTGACAAAACTTCCTTCATAGAAAATGTTCCTTATTGTCTTAAGTGTATTCTCATTTTTGGATCACCTCAATCGGAGTTTTGTAGCTCAAGTTATGGCCAAAATAAGTTTCTCGTTCACGTGTAATCGCTCATATTGAGATTTTGGTGTCGCGCTTTTTGGTCCAACTTTGGTTAATAATTTGATCAAGTTAAGTTCATAATTTGGCCTCACTTTCTTCATATGAAATGTTGTACTATGTCTTACGTTTCCATCGGTTCAAGAATCGCCTAAATCCGAGTTTTCTAGAGGGAGTTATAGCTATCCAAACATTGCTGCTCAACTGAAAATCTGCAGAGTTGCAGTACAGTAATTTAATTTTGCTCAATGATTTTGAAAGGGTTAATGGCCTAATTTGGGTTGGTGTTCTTCATGAAAGTTTTAGGTCTATATCATATCTAATTGTTGGTAAAATTTCAGGTCAATTGGACCTACCTAGCTCGAGTTATGACCAAATGAACAGTTACTATTCATTTGGTCAGTTTGGTGCAGGGCAGCCTGCTATCAATTCACTTTGGTCAATTGTTTCACCAAGTTTTGGTCAGTTTTTGGTCATGGTTCCTTAATGAAAATTGTGCTCTTTTATGTCTATTTTCATCTCCAATTGGTGGCATATCAATTGGACTTGTAAAATTTGAGTTTTGGTCCTTCAAAGTGGGTTTGGTCATGCCGCCAAAGAAGATGACCATTGACCTACGAATTTAGCTAAATTTTCCACCATTCCCACACAACTTATTTGGTCATAATTGACCATTATTTCATTTCACAATAGGTTAAACATGCCATTTATGTATTTCTCCAATTTTTGGTTCATAAACCCTAGCATTGAAAACCCTAACTCATCATTTTCATGCCTTTAACTAGTTCTAATGGTTTAAATGTTAATCATTTAACTATGTAAAGTTTCTAAACTCATTCAATTGCATCATATTCATGCAAACACATCTTCAAACCCTAGTTGACTAAAATTTAGGTTTGGCCCTTCAACAATTTATTTCATTTCATTTTTCAACAATTTCTAAAGTAATTCAACTACTTAATAATGAATTTAAACATAATATTAAAAACTAACCACTAACCTCTTTTGTTGAATTTCTCCCTCTTCAAATCTTCTTTCTTTCCTCTTCTTTTTGTTGTCAAGATGCTTGTTAAAGTCCAAGAACAAGACTTACTTAAAGGAGTTAGGGAGTTTATAACATAAATCAAGCTTTTGAAAGCTTGAGAAGGGTGTTAATGGTGGAAATGAAATGAGATGAATGAGGGAGAAGGAGTGACGGGAATGGAGAATGGAGAAGTAATCAAAATTTTTTTTTTCTTTTCTTTTATCTCTTTTGGCTTATGGAAGACCACAAATTCCAATTTAATAATTCACTTAATTAATTTGTTTATGACATCATTAGTGATGTCATCAACTTTGACTTTTCCAACCTCTTTCCTTTTCTTTTTTTTTTCTATTTATTTTTCTATTAGTTCTTTAATTCTATTGTCGATTCCGATATTTTCTTTTCTCCGATTTTATTTGACAGTTATGTCAGGAGTCAGCTCTCGGGGTCAATTGACCAAATTGCCCCTCGCCGGTTCATCCCGGTTTGCAAATAATCCAATATTTCTTCCGGCTCCCTGACCTAATTATTTGACTGACTTAACAGTTCTTTTTCGTGATTTTCTTTTCCATTTGTGTTCATAAGGGTCCTAAGGACCGCAGCGTCACTTTTTAAGGTTCGAAATTTGAGTTTAAAACGACTTCGCAGTCGTTCCCGAGGAGGTCACTCATCGCTGTGACTCTCGGCTCGTTTAACCTCTTATGTTCTGTTTTTCTTATTTATAGTTAACTAATTAAACATTACTAATTATTTGTGTTTATGGCTTCTCAAATTGTCTTAGGTGTGGTTCTAATCCCAATAATTGTCCGGATTGACACCGGTCACCGGAACAGTGAAATATACCAGGCTATGCAAACGGGGGTGTTACAATTCTCCCCCCCTTAAATAAATTTCGTCTCGAAATTTTTACCTGGTATCAATCTCTGAACAGCTGTGGGTGTTGTCTCCTCATGTCCTCCTCTCGTTCCCAAGTAGCTTCTTGGCCCGAATGATGGTTCCACAGTACTTTAACTAACAGTATCTGCTTGTTTCCTAGCTGTTTCACCTCAT
Organism: Hevea brasiliensis; assembly: GCF_030052815.1. Lineage (NCBI taxonomy): Eukaryota > Viridiplantae > Streptophyta > Magnoliopsida > Malpighiales > Euphorbiaceae > Hevea > Hevea brasiliensis. The sequence continues at coordinate 110,302,797 of NC_079493.1, forward strand.
ATGCCAGAATCTATATGGGTTCTTCTTCATATGTGAGGTCTGGATTCACTTCAATTTCCTCTGCTGGTAGTACATGAGATGGATCTGATCGATACCTCCTCAACATAGACACATGGCAGACATTATGTATCTTCTCCAACTCTGGAGGTAGTGCTAACCGATATGCCAAAGGACCCACTCTTTCCAGAACCTCATATGGCCGATAAAACGAGGACTTAGTTTCCCCTTTCTGCCGAATCTCATAATTCTCTTCCAAGGAGAAACCTTGAGGAAAACTTTCTCACCCACTGCATACTCAATATCCCTTCTTTTCAAATCAACATAGGACTTTTGATGGTCTGATGCAGTTTTAAGTCGATCCCTGATCACTTTGATTTTCTCTTCAGTCTGTTGAACAATTTCGGGTCCAATCATTTTTCTTTCACCCACGTCATCGCAACACAACGGGGTTCTACATTTTCTGCCATACAAAGCTTTATATGGAGGCATCCCAATGCTTGATTGGTAGCTATTGTTGTAAGCAAACTCAATCAAAGGCAAGTGTGTATCCCAACTACCCTCAAACTCAATCACACAAGCCCGTAGCATGTCCTCCAAGATCTGAATTACCCTTTCAGACTGGCCATCTGTCTGTGGGTGGAATGCGATCGAAGTTCAATCTAGTTCCCGTGGCTCTCTCAAGACTACCCTGAATCTAGAAGTGAACCTAGGATCTCTGTCGATACAATGGATACCGCACTCCATGCGCCTCACAATCTCATCAATGTACAACCTAGCCAATCTGTTTAAATCAGAGTCCATCCGGACTGGCAGAAAATGAGCAGACTTAGTCAGTCTGTCGACAATGACCCATACTGCATCATGACTCTTCTGTGTCCGTGGAAGTCCCATTACAAAATCCATTGTTATTCTTTCCCATTTCCATTCCGGCACTGGTAGTGGATGTAACAACCCAGTTGGTACTTGATGCTCTGCCTTTACTTGCTGACAAGTTAGGCATTTGGACACAAACTCTGCCACATCTCTCTTCATACCCATCCACCAGTAATGCTCCTTTAGCCCTCTATACATTTTTGTACCACCAGGGTGCATGGCAAAAGGAGACTCATGTGCTTCCTTCAAAATGATCTTCCTCAATTCAACATCAAAAGGAACACATATTCTGCCCTGGTGTAGCAGTAAACCATCATCTCTAACTGAGAACTCTGGTTTCTTGCCCTGCCGAACTTCTCCCAACAGCTTCTGATACTTCTGATCATTCTGAGTAGCCATTCTAATCTGATCAATCAACACTGGCTGTACATGCCATGCAACTGCTGCTTGCCCATCATCATTAATCTCTAAACTGGCATGTAATAACCTCAACTCATGTACCAAAGACAAAGGAGTAACCCGTAGACGTGCCATAGTCTTGCGACTTAGGCGTCGACCACAACATTAGCTTTCCTCGGTGATAGTCTATCGACAATTATAGTCTTTATCAACTCTAACCATCTCCTCTGTCTCAAATTCAACTCTTTACGGGTGCCCAAATACTTCAAACTCTTATGATCCGTGTAGATGTAACATTTCTCCCCATACAAATAATGTCTCGGATCTTAAGAGCAAACACAATGGCTGCAAGCTCCATATAATGTGTCGGATAATTCCTCTGATGCGGTTTTAGCTGGAGTGATGCATAGGCAATGACATTTCGATCTTGCATCAACACACAACCTAACCCGTTGTGAGAAGCATCGCTGTAGACTGTGTATTCTTTACCCGGTGTAGGTAAAGTCAGGACTGGAGCCTCTGTCAAACATCTTTTCAATTCATCAAAACTTTGGCATTTGTCCGTCCACCGAAATTTCACATCCTTTCTAAGCGGCTTGGTCAATGGAGATGCCAACATGGAGAATCCTTCACAAATCGACGGTAGTATCCACTAACCCTAAAATCGCGAATCTCGTGACATTTCGGTGGCTTCCAATTAAGGACGACTTCAATCTTGCTAGGATCTACCTTAATGCCCTCTTCTGATACTACATGCCCCAAAAAGGATATCTCATTCAGCCAAAATTCACATTTCGACAATTTGGCATATAGTTGTTTCTCCCTCAAAGTCTGTAGTACAATCCGCAGATGTCTATCATGCTCTTCTGCATTCCTCGAATAGACCAATATATCATCGATAAATACCACAACAAACTGGTCTAGGTATGGTCTGAAGATAGTGTTCATCAGATCCATAAAAGCAGCCGGAGCATTGGTTAACCCGAATGGCATGACTAGGAATTCATAATGGCGATAGCGGGTTCTGAAGGCAGTTTTAGAAATACTCTGCTCTTGTACTTTTAGCTGATAATAACCTGATCTCAGGTCAATTTTAGAGAACACAGCTGCACCCCTCAACTGATCAAACAAGTCATCAATACGGGGTAATGGATATCTGTTCTTTATTGTCACCTTATTCAACTACCGATAGTCAATGCATAGCCGGAGAGTGCCATCCTTCTTCTTTACAAATAATACTGGCGCTCCCCAAGGTGACACACTAGGGCGAATGAAGCCCTTATCAAGCAACTCTTGCAACTGCACTTTCAATTCTTTTAGTTCCGCTGGTGCCATTCTGTATGGCGTTATGGAGATTGGGTCCACACCAGGCATAACATCAATTTCAAACTGCACTTCTCTTTCTAGAAGTAATCCTGGCAATTCATCAGGAAACACATCCGGAAAGTCACATACAGTAGGAATGTCCTTCAGTGCTGGACTCCCCACTTGGGTGTCTATCACATGTGCCAAGTACGCCTCACACCCTTTTCTAATCATTTTTCTAGCCAGTGCAGCTGAAATGATGTTTGAAGGCAATAACTGCCTCTCCCCCTGTATTACTACATCACCATACTGAGGAAGACCAAAAGTGACTGTCTTCAGTCTACAGTCAATCATAGCATGATGCCTGGCTAACCAATCCATGCCCAAGATAATGTCATAATCTCTGAAGGGCATTTTAATTAAATCAGACAAAAAAGTGTGTCCTTGGATCACCAAAGGACAGTCTCTATATAGCCTATTTACCCTGACCTCCTGGCCTAATGGACTAGTTACTAACACGTCATAGTCCATTGGTACACACGGAATAGTAGTAGAACACATCACACTAGCACTAACATATGAATGTGTGGAGCCAGGATCAAATAACACATGCACATCTTTGTCAAGGATGGAGAAATTACCAGCTACAACATCTGATGTTTCAGCCTCTTCCCTTTGACGCATGGTATATACTCTAACCGTGTGCCATCGATCTTTGGTGGTTAACGGTGCTCGACTTCCGTGGGTGTTACGGGACCCCTACCGCTCTGCCTCTAGCGGTGATTGTGACCCTGCAGGTGCGAGACTTGAGTGATCCTTGGATGTAGTGAAAGACCTGCCGGCGCGGACTAGTGCAATCCTTAGCAAAATGTCCGCTCCTCCACGCTAAAACACGCACCAAGAGCTCTCAGAACAAACCCCACCATGAGTTCTACCACGGGTTTCGCTGCCGTCATCGATAGAGCTCCTCGGGTGTCTGGTTGGGTCACGACTGCATCGAGGTGGTCTTTGGCCGTAAAATCTGCCTCGCCTCACGGAGCTAGATCCCCAAACTGCTTCCTCTTCCCAGAACCACTTCGGATGCTTGTTCAGTAGTCTTTTGATTTTCTCTTGTGGACCCTTCTTCACCGCCTTCTAATTCTATCTTTTCTAGTTCTAGGGCTGTGAGATCAATTCGCAAAATTCGATGTCCAATCCCACAATTTGCATTCTCGGACTGCCTTAGCCCACCTCAAACCTCTTGCATCTGTCTCGGGGTGGAGACTAAGCTTCCAAAGATAGTGGCTTAGTCTTGAAAAATCTCTCTCATATTCTCGCTCTGATTCGGTTCCCTTGTTTCAAACTCAAGAATTCTTGCAACTTCATGTCCACATATGCATCGGAACCCATTTCGCTGAACTCCCTCAAGAAGTCGACTGTGTTAACACAGGTGGCTCCACCAGGCTGTGGGGGATGGTCTTCCACCATTCATAGGCATCCCCTTGTAATAAGGAGACAGAATACTCAAACTTCATTTCTTCTGTACACTGCAGCTTTCTAAAAACTCGTTCCATTCTTTCCAACCACTGTTCTGCTTCCAGTGGATCCACAGTGCCTTTAAACTCGGTGGCCCCAAATTTCATCAATTTTTCATACTGCCGAGCTGAGGGTCGTGGTTGTCTTTGCAGTAATCGGCATTTGAGCTTGGGGTGGCACATTACCCGCCATTTGCTGAAAGAAGGCAGCCATCTGCTGCATAAATTGAGCAGGAAACTGCGATGCTGGAGCAGGAGCTGGAGTGGCTGACCCACTCACATTCTGGAGTGCTGGGGCTTCCCCTTGAACCTCAGCCTCAACAGATTGTTCTTCGGAATGATCTCCTCCTTCCATTCCGTTTTTCACAATTTTCTACTTCCTGAGATCAAACACAAGGAGGTTGACCTCCGTTAGTGCATATTCATGATATAAATATGTCATATGCATCAATTAAAGACACTTGAGCAGTTGTACTTATCAAAGAAATATTCACATACATAGTCAAAATTTATTGCAAACCATGCTCTGATACCACTAAAACATGTCACACCTTACCCCTCCGTAAGGCATAGCATGCTCCCGTAGAATACTTAATGAACTACCGAACTTCACCTACCGATAACTCATTAAGTACCCTACAAGGGATTTTAAAACAATTTTCTTACATTTTGGAAGTGGTGAGCATTTTGGTAAGAATTAAAAACCATTTATTCAAAGTTTAAATACTAGTAAAAATTTTTGTCCATTCAAATTTTGTCACAAATTTTATAAAAATTTTGACAGAGTTCCCTCTGTATTTTGAGAAACCAGTTCTTCAAATACCTGTAAAAAGCACTTCCAAAACTATTTTACAACTCCCAACCTCCAATAATTCACAATTCAACTCAAGTCAATCCATTTCAAAACAGTTTCACAATCCAAGTCAAATTTGTCAACTCAGTAGGTTCAATAATTCCATTCACAAAACATAAGGCAGAAAATCCATATGTACAAATATTAAATTTACAGAAGAAAATCTAAAATAATATGATTATAGTTTATTTACAACTGCTCAATTTACATTGATACTTATGACATTACAGTATTTACATCAAAATAACCATAAGGGTATAAAACAATACCCGTACAAAAAGGGATCAAAAAGATCTTGTCAATCCCGCAGCTCACTCTGCTGCTTTCTCCTTGCTTTTATCTGCGACAGTAAATTAAACTATCGCTGAGTATAAACATACTCAGTGGTGCACAATAAAGATTTAAAATGCGATACATAAATCATTTATTGATGAAACATAATTTGAATACTTCACAATCACATTTCGCAAATATCAAAGCTCATAACAATTCATTTTGTCAAATAATATATTAAACAACAGTTTAGTCAAACAATTGCATAAACACAGTGTTGCCAAAGTCGTACACAACTTAAGCCATGACACAAAATTTCCGATCAATGCCGTGTTGTACACCACGACAAAGCAATCTCAACCCCATTAATCGAAACCAATGAGGGAGGTGGCTAGCTAGCTAATGAGTACTCATCCGATCTACAACCTCAACTGGCAAGCCAGAGAGGGAGGAAAATAAACGATCTCAACCCCATAAATGGAGGAGGAATAATAAGTAACTGTCATGCTAAGTGTGAATCAAAAATTCGTTTCAAACATTTCATTCAAATATTGCATACAAAAATCAATCCATTTCCAAAGTTACAATTTGATCACAAGGTGGCAACACAAAAGTTCATAAATTCATAATGCGTAATAAATTAATTTTTCAAGGATAAAATGCTTAAATAGGGTTTATTGTGCACAAACCTCAAGCGAGTCGTCCCTTAGCCTCGACTCGTTTCCTCGGGTTCCTTCCCGATATTCTTTTCAACTGAAACACAAAATTTTACAATGTTTCAGTACTAGAACTTAACATAAATCCCAAAATAAATTTTAACTTCGCATTTACCTATTTCTAACTTGTTAAATTCGACGTTTTCGAAATTTTGTGTTTTGGGTTACTATTCACTACACTATTTAAGTCAAATAATTGACTTTCTAAGGATTAATAGGTATGGGAACTCCAACTTCACCCACATACCACATTTTTTTCATTAAACTTGTTGGTTTTGGTCACTTTTTCAAAGCATATGTCATTTTGGCAAAATTGCCAATTTTCGGTTTTGTACTCCGAAGTTGCACTATTCCATTGGTCGATCTACTGTTGGAATTTGACAAAACTTCCTTCATAGAAAATGTTCCTTATTGTCTTAAGTGTATTCTCATTTTTGGATCACCTCAATCGGAGTTTTGTAGCTCAAGTTATGGCCAAAATAAGTTTACTGTTCACGTGTACTATTCATATTGAGATTTTGGTGCTGGCAGTTTTTTGGTCCAACTTTGGTTAATAATTTGATCAAGTTAAGTTCATAATTTGGCCTCACTTTCTTCATATGAAATGTTGTACTATGTCTTACGTTTCCATCGGTTCAAGAATCGCCTAAATCCGAGTTTTCTAGAGGGAGTTATAGCTATCCAAACATTGCTGCTCAACTGAAAATCTGCAGAGTTGCAGTACAGTAATTTAATTTTGCTCAATGATTTTGAAAGGGTTAATGGCCTAATTTGGGTTGGTGTTCTTCATGAAAGTTTTAGGTCTATATCATATCTAATTGCTGGTAAAATTTCAGGTCAATTTGACCTACCTAGCTCGAGTTATGACCAAATGAACAGTTACTGTTCATTTGGTCAGTTTGGTGCAGGGCAGCCTGCTATCAATTCACTTTGGTCAATTGTTTCACCAAGTTTTGGTCAGTTTTTGGTCATGGTTCCTTAATGAAAATTGTGCTCTTTTATGTCTATTTTCATCTCCAATTGGTGGCATATCAATTGGACTTGTAAAATTTGAGTTTTGGTCCTTCAAAGTGGGTTTGGTCATGCTGCCAGCAGCATGACCATTGACCTACGAATTTAGCTAAATTTTCCACCATTCCCACACAACTTATTTGGTCATAATTGACCATTATTTCATTTCACAATAGGTTAAACATGCCATTTATGTATTTCTCCAATTTTTGGTTCATAAACCCTAGCATTGAAAACCCTAACTCATCATTTTCATGCCTTTAACTAGTTCTAATGGTTTAAATGTTAATCATTTAACTATGTAAAGTTTCTAAACTCATTCAATTGCATCATATTCATGCAAACACATCTTCAAACCCTAGTTGAATAAAATTTAGGTTTGGCCCTTCAACAATTTATTTCATTTCATTTTTCAACAATTTCTAAAGTAATTCAACTACTTAATAATGAATTTAAACATAATATTAAAAACTAACCACTAACCTCTTTTGTTGAATTTCTCCCTCTTCAAATCTTCTTTCTTTCCTCTTCTTTTTGTTGTCAAGATGCTTGTTAAAGTCTAAGAACAAGACTTACTTAAAGGAGTTAGGGAGTTTATAACATAAATCAAGCTTTTGAAAGCTTGAGAAGAGTGTTAATGGTGGAAATGAAATGAGATGAATGAGGGAGAAGGAGTGACGGGAATGGAGAATGGAGAAGTAATCAAAATTTTTTTTTTCTTTTCTTTTATCTCTTTTGGCTTATGGAAGACCACAAATTCCAATTTAATAATTCACTTAATTAATTTGTTTATGACATCATTAGTGATGTCATCAACTTTGACTTTTCCAACCTCTTTCCTTTTCTTTTTTTTTTTCTATTTATTTTTCTATTAGTTCTTTAATTCTATTGTCGATTCCGATATTTTCTTTTCTCCGATTTTATTTGACAGTTATGTCAGGAGTCAGCTCTCGGGGTCAATTGACCAAATTGCCCCTCGCCGGTTCATCCCGGTTTGCAAATAATCCAATATTTCTTCCGGCTCCCTGACCTAATTATTTGACTGACTTAACAGTTCTTTTTCGTGATTTTCTCTTTTCCACTGTGTTCATAAGGGTCCTAAGGACCGCAGCGTCACTTTTTAAGGTTCGAAATTTGAGTTTAAAACGACTTGTGATGCGTTCCCGAGGAGGTCACTCATCGCTGTGACTCTCGGCTCGTTTAACCTCTTATGTTCTGTTTTTCTTATTTATAGTTAACTAATTAAACATTACTAATTATTTGTGTTTATGGCTTCTCAAATTGTCTTAGGTGTGGTTCTAATCCCAATAATTGTCCGGACTAACACCGGTCACCGGAACAGTGAAATATACCAGGCTATGCAAATGAGGGTGTTACACAGCAGGAATGCTAGGTATGAGATATCTAGATAGCTATTCTGCATGAGAATGTCTAAGGGACAGAATGTAGGAGATCATGCCCACAAGATGATTTGGCTTATTGAGTAGCTGAAATATCTTGATTTTCACATGGATTTCCAACTGCAGATGGATCTAATCCTTCAGTCCCTGCCTGAGTCATTTGGGAATTTTGTGACAAATTTTCATATGACAAAGCAAGAGTGTACTTTGGCTGGGTTGCTTAACATACTGGTTATTGCCCAAAAGAATATGCAGGGTAATAAAGAAAAAGAGATGGCTTTGATTGCATCTTCTTCTTTTGCTGGAAAGTCTAAAAAGAAGAAGGGTAATAAGAATAAGAAACCTCAAATTTTTGGACCTTCCAAGAAGATAGCCAAACAGAAGGGCAAGACCAAAGCTGATAAAGGCAAGGGAAAGTGTTTCCACTGCCAGAAGGATAGGCACTGAAAGAGGAATTGCCCAGAGTATCTTGCTTCTTTGAAAGACAAGAAGGATAGACCTTCAGAAGGTATGTCTGTGTCTTGTTATTTAGATTCTGATGATACTCATAGTTCATATACAGCTTGGGTTTTAGATACTGGTGCTAGTTCTCACATTACTTTTGATATGCAGGAACTAGCAAATAGTAGTAGCTTGCAGTCACGTGATATTAGACTCTGGGTTAGAAATGGCTCAACTATTGAAGCTTTAGCCATAGGATCTAAATCTTTATACATGTATGGACATATTTTGTATTTAAATAATGTTTTGCATATATCTAATGCTTTTAAGAACATCATTTCTATATCTAGTTTGACTAGAAATGGCTATGAATTTTAATTCATAAATGATGTTTGTAATATTTATTTTGGAAATAAATATGTTGGCTCGGGTTATATGCATGATGGACTTTATTATTTAGATAATAATGTTAAATACAAATCTAATGCAAGCAATCTAAATGAATGTAATACCATGATGAAAATCAACTCAAGTTCAGAAGATATTTTCACTTAAGATTAGGTCATGTTGCAGAAGATAGGATTGCAAAGCTAGAGAAAATGGAGATTTTATCCTCATTGGGTTCTGAACCTGCTCCAACTTGTGAACCCTGCCTTCAAGGCAAAATGACTAGATCACCTTTTGTTGGATGAGGGTTAAGAGCTGAAAATATTTTGGAATTGATACATAGATATGTATGTGGTCCATTTAAAGAAATAGCTAGAGGCGATTTTTATTACTTTATTACCTTTACTGATGATAAATCAAGGTTTGAGTATTTGTATTTGATGAAATACAAACATGAATCCTTTGAAAAGTTTAAAGAATTTAAATGTGAAGTAGAAAATTAAACAAGAAAAAGTATTAAAACTCTTCGATCAGATCATGGAGGTGAATACTTAAGTACTGAATTTGATGAATACTTTAAAAAGCATGGCATTGTCTCTTAACTGACTCCTCCAGGAATGCCACAACTGAATGGTGTATTTGAAAGTAGAAATCGTACCCTATTAGATATGGTACGCAGTATAATGAGCTATACTGATATGCCAATCTCCTTTTGGGGATTTGCATTAGAATCAGCGTTGCATATTCTGAATAGGATTCCATCAAAATCGGTCTCTTTCATACCTTATGAGATATGGCATGGAAGAAAAACGAGTCTTAAGCATGTTAAGATTTGGGGTTATCCAGCTTATATTAAAAAGCTAAACAGTAATAAATTGGAAACCAGATCAGAAAAAGGTCGATTTGTTGGATATCCAAAAGAAAGTTTTGGATATTATTTTTATTTGCCTACATCACAAAAGGTTGTGGCAAGTAGAGATGCCATATTTCTTGAACAACAGTTTATTCAAGAAAGTGGCAAAGGAAGGCAAATAGAGTTAGAATTAGAGAATTCTGACCAACCAATAGATCAAATGGATATAGATCCATCTAGTCAACTTACACCTATTGATGAAACATCTACAGTAATTCCTCGCAGATCGACCAGGATATCTTACCCACCAGTGAGATATGGTTTTCTTCATGAAGATGAACGAGAGTTGTTTACTCATGAAGAAATAGATCATGGAGATGATTCTTTTACCTATGAAGAAGCTATATCAGATATAGATTCTTCAAAATGGATTGAAGCTATGAAATTTGAAATTGATTCTATGCATAAGAACCAAGTTTGGGACCTAGTTGACCCACCTGAAGGTATTGTACATATAGGGAATAAATGAGTTTTCAAGAAGAAAAATGGTTCTGATGGAAAGGTAGAGACCTATAAAGCAAGCCTAGTTGTGAAAGGGTTTCGCCAAAGGCAAGGAATCGACTATGAGGATACTTTCTCGCCTGTTGGCATGCTTAAATCAATTAGGATTTAATTAGCAATAGCTGCATACTATGATTATGAGATTTGGCAAATGGATGTCAAAACAGCTTTTCTTAATGAAAACATTGATGAAAACATTTTCATGGAACAACCTAGGGGTTTTGAATCCCAAGATGATTCCAAGGTATGCAAGCTAAAACAATCTATTTATGGGTTGAAACAAGTTTCGAGGAGTTGGAACATCTGTTTTGATGAAGTCATTAAATCATTTGGTTTTATCAAAAATATGGATGAGCTATGTGTATATAAGAAGGTTAGTGAAAGTGTTGTCACTTTCCTTATTTTATATATAGATGGCATGTAACACCTTAGGCAAATCCCACATCGGCAAAACACGGGAGAGATCTTGGTTTATAAGTTGGTTGTTCGTAACCCCTAGTGACGCGTTTTAAAACCATGAGGGCTTCGGCCTAGAGTGGACAATATCACTAGTGGGCCGGGCCATTGCTCTGATACCACAAATGTAATGGCCTGGCCCACTAGTGATATTGTCCGCTCTGGGCCGAAGCCCTCACGGTTTTAAAACGCGTCACTAGGGGTTACGAACCACCAATTTATAAACCCAGCATCTCTCCCGTGTTTTGCCGATGTGGGATTTGCCTAGGGTGTTACATGGCATTTTATTGATAGGTAATGACATAGGTATGTTGAAAACTATCAAGGTATGGTTGTCAAATACATTCTCCATGAAAGACTTAGGGGAGGCAACCTATATTCTTGAAATTCGCATCTATAGAGATAGAGCGAAAAGAATAATTGGTTTATCCCAAAGTCTATACTTAGAAAAGGTGTTAAAGAGGTTTAACATGCTTGATTCCAAGAGAGGATTGTTACCAGTAAAACATGGTATCCACCTTCTAAAGAGATGTCTCCAAAGACACCAGAAGAAAGAGATAAAATAGCCAGGATTTCATATGCTTCGGCTATTGGAAGTTTAGTGTATGCAATGTTGTGTACTAGGCCGGATATCGCATATACTATTAGTTTGACTAGCAGGTTTCAATCCAATCCAGGTTTGGAACACTGAATAGCTGTCAAGAATATCCTTAAGTACTTGAGAAGAACTAAGGATTTATTTTTTATTTATAGAGGTGGTGACTTGCAATTGGATGGTTATACTGATTCTGATTTTCAATCAGATATCAATGATAAAAAGTCTACCTCTGGGTTTGTGTTCATTTGAAATGAAGGTGCAGTCAGTTGGAAGAGTTCCAAACAGAGTACGACTACTGATTCCACTGCAGAGGTAGAGTACATTGCTGCATCAAATGCTACAAAAGAGGCTGTTTGGATAAAGAAGTTCGTGACAGAACTTGTAGTAGTTCCTTCCATTGAGTCAGCAGTTCCTTTCTACTATGACAACAATGGAGCGGTCATACAGGCTAAGGAACCCTGGTCTCACCAGAAATCCAAACACATAGAAAGGCACTATCACATTATCAGAGAGATAGTTGGGCGATGTAGCCATACAGAAAATAGCATCAGCTAAAAATTTAGCTAATCCATTCACAAAGCCTATGTCACAAACTCAGTTAGACCGACATTTTGAGAAGATGGGTCTAAAATATTATAATGAATGGCTCTAGTGCTAATGGGAGATTGTTAGTAGTATGTCCTAGAGCATATCATTTTGTATGTATCTTGTACATATCTTATTAATAAAAGGCAATTTCACTTTTTCGTTTACATAATATATTTATATGTAATAGAAAAGGTCCATTGATGTTTTGTTGGAAATTCTATTCTTAAGTTGTTAAGAATACGAGTGACAGTATTTCTAGCACAAAGTATCATAAATTGATTCACAATCATGGATACTTCACAAAGGACATGACTTATCTAGAAAGATTGTAATCATGTTTGTTTCCAAGGTATTTGTATGAGATATAAATAAGATGGAGTGGTGAGTCTCATGCCACATAACAAACATGATAGGCACTTATACATGATAAGTAGGTCGAACCAGTGACGCATATGACAAGCACATGGAGTTTACTCTTGTCAATGCATTGTCATATATCATATCAGTGCATATAATCTTTAGACCTGAGATAACACAATTATCTTGTATATAGGTGGTTTGAGTTTGATATTGCTTTCATACTTGTACTGTGTATGGGTATATGGGCATGTGTTGGCTCCTACTAATTATATATGGAGATAGGTGTTGATCAAGATGGAATCTGTTACCCTAAGTAAATAGGGATAAAATCCTATGTTCATTTAATTGTTCTTGATGTTTCAAGTTCCTGGCTAGGACAGACAGATTTAGTCAGAAAAAAGTTTCTTACAAGAAAATCTAATTAATCAAGAACTAAAATTAAAAGAGAACACAATGTTTATAGCAAATGAGGTTTGACATTAATCATGACTACAGCTCGAATTGGGATTTTGTAATGGAGAGATTCTAGTGTATGGTAACATATAATTAAATGTTCATTTAAGGTATTCCTTATTACTGATTGGGTAGCCATGGCATACTATGCTAGGTGTCAACCATGATCTATGAGATGCCTGAAATGATTTAGAGAAATTATTTATGGTAAGAAAGAATTCTAATGATATTAAGAGTTAATATCATTTCACATTGCCAATAAGCAATGAGCCTAGTAAGTCACACATCTATACAAGCTAATCATCATTTAAAATGTGATTTAATTGATTAATTAAAGAGTTTAATTAATTAATTAAAGAGGTTTGGTTTGCAATAAGATTGTAAAGTCCCTAGCATGACTTGAAACCAAATCTAGGTTATTGGATGTATAGTATAAATTAAATTTGTATTTAATTTGATTAAATATGAATTTAATTATGAGAAATTAATTAATGGAGATTAATTAATTTATTTATTTATATTTGCCATAAATTGATTTGAAGAGGAGAAATTATAATTTTGGGTTCAGAACTCAAATTAAAAAGTAATAGCAAATTGGTCTTTTCACATGGTGACATGTGGCACCATGAGATGGTGACACATAGCACTATATGATCCTGCCACTTGTCTTCCTATGATGGAAGACCACATATCATGATTTAAATGGAGCTTGACACTTCGCTTCATAGGATTAAATCAAATAATAACAAGATGGGATCTTGTGATGATATGTGGCAAGGGAGTTAGGGTTTGACCTAAGTATATAAAGAAAAGTTATAAAAAAAAATCAGCCACCTCTCTCTTTTCTCTTATGTTGGACGGCAACATGCTCTCTTCCTCTCCTCTTCAATTTCTCAATTGATTCAAGGGAAAAACTTTGATTTGCTCTTGAATTAAAATTATTAGAAAGTGTTTCTAACTCTCAATACATTCATACAACCTTCACAAAGTATAAACTCTATCTCAAAATTGATTGACAAGGCTTGAGAAGCCAATCTAGGGGCTGCCATTGCAACTTTGGTGTGTTCTTGCGGTGGACAAACTAGAGAGACAACATTTGGGGTCCTAAGAACATCCTGGATTTACATCAATTGTGCATCAAGAGGTTATTACCTAAAAATCCCTCTTTTAGGTAGGGTTTAATTGAATTAAATGTTAATTCACAATCTTTAATAGCAAATAAAATTTTAATGCATGCTAAAATATGTTTTGATATGCAATTGGGCATTGGAAATTGATTAGAATCATAAGACACTTGGTATGGTGTATGTAACCTTAGAAATAATTTTTTTGAAATTCAAGGTTCTAATGCCCTTTAATCCACGCTTCCACTCCTTCAGATAAAACGAGAAAGAATGAGACAGTTGACTTATGACAGGCTTGACTCGAACATGTTAGCTACCATAAATTGAAGATTATGATGGCGAAGTCAATGCCTAAAGGCCTTCCTCAACTGGAGATACACGATGATATTGTTTGCGTTGAATGTCAATATGGCAAAGCTCAACAATTACCATATAAAGAGTTAGAGTACAAGGCAAAAGAACTCTTGGAGCTCATCCACTCAGACGTGTTCGGTCGAGTCAAAGATCCTTCCATTAGTGGGATGCAATATATGGTGACTTTCATCGATGATTATTCAAGGTATGTATTCACATTCTTTATGAAAGAAAAGTCTGAAACTTTGATTAAATTTAAAGAATTCAAGCAAAAGGTTGAAAATGAAGTTGGAAGGACAATTAGATGCCTTTGTACTAATAATGGTAGAGAGTACATATCGGATGAGTTCACGGAGTATCTAAAAGAATAAAATATATGATGCCAATTGACTTGTCCAGGCACTCCGCTGTAGAATGGAGTTGTAGCAAGAAAGAATTGGCATCTTACAGAGATTTTTCGAAGCATGCTACATGCTAAGAATATGTCTAAACATTTATGGGCTGAATGTATGATGATAGTGGTGTATATCACCCATCGTTTGCCATAACCAAAGTTAAGCTTCAACTCCCTATTCGAGAAGCTATGGAATCATAAGCCTATTATCAGTCACTTGAAGGTCTTCAGCTATGTTTGCTATGTGTTCATGCCTGATCACTTACATAGCAAGTCTTTGATAAAATGTCATCATAGTGGTCTTCAGAGGAAATGGTGTTACCTGACTCCAAAGAGCTAAAAGATAAGCTACATGAAAAGTTGGATAAGGAAGAACAAGATAAAGAAGACGATGTTCAAGAGGCAGCTAACAAAGCGCCAACCATTGATAATGGAGAGCAGTCCAGCTCACAAAACTAAGAACAATCTAGAAGCCTATGGCAGACAGGTGTCCATCATGAAACGCCTAAAGATATTCGTCCGAGCCAACATAAGGAAGTTTAACAAGTAGAACCTCAACTTCAAAGATCTAGTAGAGTAAAGAGTCCAAATCCAAGGTATATCAATGCTACCTATGCTGAAGTAGATAAAATTGAGGAGCCTACTACTTTTGAAAAAGCATACAACAACAATAATTAGCAAAAGGCGATGGAAGAAGAAATTAATGCTCTAAAACAAAATCAGACATGGGACTTGGTTCCAAAGCCGAAGGATGTCAAGCTTATATCATGCTAATGGGTCTATAAAGTGAAGACTCATTCCGATGGCTCAATCGAGAGATATAAGGCTCGCTTAGTTGCTTATGGGTTTTCTCAGCAATATCGCCTAGACTATGACAAGACATTCAGTCCAGTAGTGAAGATCACAGCAATTCATGTCTTATTAGCACTGGCTGCTAATAAGTCTTGGAAGTTATGCAGATGGATGTGAAGAATGCCTTCTTTCATAGAGAAATTGATTAAGATTTTATATGGAGTAGCCTGGAGGATTCATAAATCAAAACAAACCTGACTTTGTCTACAAGCTGAAAAAAGCTCTTTATGGACTAAAGTCGACACCACGAGCATGGTATAGGAAGGTAGTCGAGTTCCTCCTGCAAAGTGGATATAAGGTGATACCTGCTAACTCAAGTCTCCTTGTCAAAGTTAGAAGAGATAAACTAGCAATAGTGCTTGTTTACGTGGATGATCTTATCATAACAGGAGACGATGAAGAAGAAATTCTCCAAACACGAGATAACTTATCTTTTAATTTTCAAATGAAAGAACTTGGAGAACTCAAGTATTTTCTTGGGCTCAAGGTGGAGCGCATAGATGTTAATTTGTTCCTGTGCCAGAGGAAGTATGCTAAAGACCTCCTAAAGAAATTTAGAATGATAGAGTGCATGCCAATCAGTACACCTTTGGAGACTAATGCCAGGCTATATGCTAAAGAAGGAAAAGATTTTGAGGATACCACAATGTATCAACAATTGGTAGGTAATTTGATTTACCTAACCATGACTTGAGCTGACATATCTTTTGTCATAGGGGTTGTTAGTCACTTCATGCAAAATTTGAATAAGCTTCACTTGGAAGCTATGTGAAGAATACTGAGGTACGTCAAAGGTACTATCAATTTTGGACTTATGTACAAGAAAGTGGGAGCCTACAGGATTATTGGTTATTGAGATGCTGACTATGAAAGCGACTATGATACAAAACAGTTTAGTACTAGCAACGTATTCACTACTGGATCAATTGCAGTATCATGGTGTAGTAAAAGGCAACCTGTAATATCATTATTAACTACCGAAGCTAAGTATAAAGCAATAGCAATGGCATCTCAAGAAAGTACATGGCTACTACAATTGATGAATGATCTACATCAGGTTATTGATTATTTTGTGGTGCTCCATTATGATAATCAATCTGCTCTATGCCTAGCGGAGAATCTGGCGTTCCATGCTAGAGCAAAGCAAATAGAGGTACACTATCACTTTGTTTGAGTAAAGGTGCTACAAGGAGAGATTGAGCTACACTTGATTAAGACACAAGACTAAGTTGCTGACATATTCATAAAGAGTTTAAGCCCTATCAAATTTGACGAGTTTCGATAACAACTTGGTATGAAAAGGAGAGTCGGTGCTGAGGGGGAGTATTAAAGGAGTTCATCACTGCCTTTCAAGTTCCAAGAGATTCTTCAAGAGCCTACAAAAACCTGGTGTGTTACAGAAGCTTCATCACTGCCTCTCTTCCTCCAGAGAATTCTACAAAGTTGTAGAGTTATCAAGAATGTAGGAGAAGCATCGTCACCGCCATACCAGAAGCTTCATTGAAGCTCCTTCACCTACTTCAAATTATGCACAAATCACTTTAGTTGCCAACCTATTGCTACTATAAATAGGCGAATGTGTGTGCAGGTGGTAAGTATGAGTGAATGTGTGCAAAGTTTGAGTGAGAGTGACTAGTGTGTGAAGTGTGAGTGTAAATAAGTGGTGTGAGTGTTTTGAGTGAAAGTAGCATGCACATGTGTGAGTGAAGAAAGTAAGTGTGTACTATGGTGTGGTGAGATACACCAAAGTTTATGCGTGAGTGAGTTGTAAATTTCAGTTTAGTCCTTCCTAACAAAAAGTTTTCTTCACTCAAGTCCTTCTCAATTTTGGGCTTCCTATTTCTTTTGCTCCCAATTTTTCCAACATTAAATACCACATTGATACAATGCTTTAAAGTTCAAATGCCATGGAAGAGAGGAATATGATATTCAATCTAGGCTCTCTTCTCTTCTCTTTTCTCCTCTTTACAACCTTTTCCCTTTCACCATTTCCTTAGCTTAAGGGTGGATTTTTTTTGTCTATTAACCACTTTCTCTCTTTCCTTTTCTCTTAAAATTTTTTATGAATAAGTGTTTTTACCTAAATCTGACTCAAAGCTCTCTTATCTACTTTATGAGTGAGTTTATCTTCGCTTCAAAGAGTAAATATAGAGCTTATAAAGTAGGAGAATACCTTCCAATAAGAGATTTGAATCACAACTCATTGGTATTAATTTTAAGGTGCTACTAGAGATCTGATTAGACTCTACTTCCTCCTGTGTGTATTCAGAGTAAAACAATGTTCTCACTAAGTGACGTTCATACGTTACTGATTGTGGACTGTGCCCATTTCCTAGCTTTAGTTGAGTTGTAATTATATTTTTTTTTTCTTATTTTCTTTATTGTTCTTAATGTTTATATGTTATATCTCATGTAATTTTCTCCAATAGACAAAAAAATAAAAAGATAATTGTTTGTGCCATTTCCTTAAAGATCACATACTTTCCTACACATTAAACTCATCAAAGGCTTTGAAGAGAGAGAGAGAGAAAGTGTCACACCTTACCCCTCTGTAAGGCATAACATGTTCCCGTAGAATACCTAATGAACTACCGAACTTCACCTACCGATAACTCATTAAGTACCCTACAAGGGATTTTAAAACAATTTTCTTATTTTTTATAAGTGGTGAGCATTTTCTAATAAGTATTTAAAACATTTAGTTAAAATTAAAACTAGTTAATATTTTTGGTCCATTTTATTTTTTCGCAAATTTTATAAAAATTTTGACAGAGTTCTGTCTGTATTTTGAGAAACCAGTTCTTCAAATACCTGTAAAAAAAACACTTCTAAAAATGTTTTCTCAACAACTACTTCAATTTCACAATCAAACTCAATCCATTTCAACAACTCCATAATCATTTCAATCAATTTCTCAAGTTCAAAATTTAATAATCCTCAAAATACTAGCAATACATTTCATTCAAATTAAATAAAATAGTTCCACTCATATTTCATTAGAGACAAAACAATTTATATACATCCTTGCAAAATTTACATCAAAAGAAATACAAACTAAACTTTATTACAAACTTCATACAAATTTTGTACAAGCTGCTCAAGACCCATTTACATGTCCATACAATTATATGCAATACATACATCAAAAGAAATATTTACAGTTAGGGTATAAATTATACCCGATGACTTCAAGCTGATAGCTCCTCACACCTCAACAGCTCAGTCTGCTGCTCCTCTAGTCTCTAAATCTATGACAGTAATAAAAGTTATCGCTGAGTACTAGGACTCAGTGGTGCACAACATACTAAAATAATCTTTATGCAGAAATAAAATCACATTTATTCAAAATTTGAACTGAGCATGCGAGTTAAACACAAAACATAATTTATGAGATTTTAATCCCAAACAATTTCATTTTGAATTATCAAATCACATTTCATAAAACCCACAGTTAGTTTATGCCATTCGAAACAAATAGAATCTCAATAGCCAGAGACTAAAGAGAAATCACATCACAAGGCTAGCTAGCTCAAATATATGGATATCCATTCACATCCTCTTCTACTGGCACACCTCAACACTTCTCCAGAGAAGGAATCAAAATTTGAAACTAATTACCCCCACTAGTCGTGCTATTGAGGTGTTCAAATATATGGTCATGACACTGTGGTTTCAAAACTTATCTTAACAATTTGCTAAACATTATCATTTCAAATATACACAGTAACTTTCACAATTTAAATCAAAACATCATAAATAGGGTCACAATACTTTCAACAATTCAAAGCAAAAGTAAAATGCATATTTCATTCACTTAATTAATAAATTTTAAAGCATAGTGATGTTGTGCACAAACCTCAAACGAATCGCCTCTTGGCATTGACTAGGTTCCTCGGGTTCTTTTCCGGTATTTTTTTCAACTGAAACACACAATTTCACAGTGTTTCAGTACCATAACTTAGCATAAATCCAAAAATAAATTTAACTTCACTTTTACCTAGCTCTAATGTGCTAAACTCGACGTTCTTGAAATTTTGTGTTTCGGGTTACTATTCACTATACTATTCAAGTCAAATTGTTGACTTTCTAAGGCTTAATAGGTATGGGAACTCCAACTTCACTCACATACCACATTTTGGTCACTAAATTTGTTGGTTTTGGTCATTTTCTCAAAACTTAGGTCTTTTAGGCAAAATTGCCAATTTTCAATTTTGGAGTCCTAAGTTGCACTGTTTCATTGGTCACTTTACTGTTGAAATTTGGCAAAACTTTCTTCACAGAAAATGTTTCCTAATGTCTTAAGTTTGTTCTCCTTTTTGAATCACCCCAATTGGAGTTTTTTAGCTCAAGTTATGGCATTTGAACCATGGCTGCCAGATTGGACACAACCCAGAATTCTGGGTAATTTTCTGGTGCTGGCAGATTTGAGTCACCAATTTAGGGTGGCTAAATGACTTGGTTCATGGCATAATTTGGGTTTGTGTTCTTCATGAAAGTTTTAGGTTTATATCTCATCTAACCACTGGTAAAATTTCAGGTCATTTAGACCTTCCTAGCTCAAGTTATGATCCAAATACAATTACTGTTCATGTGTACTGTTCATACTGCAGATTTTCAAGTTTGGTCAGTTTGTTCACTAGGTTTTGGTCACTTTTTGGGCATGCTTCCTAAATGAAAATTGAGTCATTTAGTGCCTATTTTCAGTCCCAATTGGTCTCATACCAATTGGACTTGTAAAATTTCATTTTTGGTCCCTCAAAGTTGACTTTTGGTCATGGTGCATACCCAATCCGAATTTGGCTTTGATTCAAACACTTCTAACACACTTAATTAGGTCACAAATGACAAATTCTTTCCTTAAACTATGTCAAAGACATCTTTTAGCACTTCTTCACATTTTTGGTCCCTAAACCCTAATGTTCAAAACCCTAATTTACCAACCTTATGCATTTAACTACCTTCAAAGCTTTTAATCCTAACCATTCAACTAACTAAAGTTTCTAAACCCATTCAAACCATTCAAATCATGTAAATCACACTCCCTAGCATGCTGGCTGAAATTTCATTATATTCCTAAATATGTTGTTTTTATTTTATTTTCAACAATACTAGTTCACTTAAAGTGCAAATTCATGAATATAAGGAGAATTGAGAGGATTCTTGACTAACCTTTCTCTTTGAAATTCAACCACCCAAAACCTTCACTTTTCTTTCAAAATTTCTTGATCAATCTTCTTTTCTAGTTTCCCAAATAAGATTTAATCAACAAAATTAGGGAATTTATGGGAGATTTTTAGGGTTTATGGAGCTTGAAATCAAGCTTCAATGGTGGATTTTGAGAGAGAGGTGAGAGGTGACGGGCGTGGGAGAAGAAACCAATTTTTTTTGTTCTTTTCTTTTTTTTTTTTTTTATGTCTTAGGAAGACCATAATTCTAATTAAATAAATTTTTAATTAAAATACTTATGGCATCATGCATGTGTCACCGCATGATGTCATTACCTTTTTAACTTTTTTATTTTTCTTTTTTTTTCTTTTTATTTTTTTATTAGTTCTTTAATTTAATTCCCGACTCTGAAATTTTTTTTTCTCCAATTTTATTTGACAGTCAGGTCAAGAGTCAGCTCTCAGGGTCAATTGACCAAATTGCCCCTCGTCGGTTCATCCTGGTTTGCAATTAATTTCATATTTCTTCCGGCTCTCTAACCTAATTATTTGACTAGCTTAACAGTTTTTTTTCATGATTGTCTCTTTTCCACTGTGTTTATAAGGGTCCTAAGGACCGCGGCGTCACATTTCCATCGCTCAAATTTGAGTTTAAAATGGCTTCAGATGCTTCTCGAGAAGGTCACCCATCGCTGTGACTCTCGGCTCGTTTAACTTCTTATGTTCTGTTTTTCTTGTTTATACTTAACTAATTGGACATTACTAATTATTTGTGTTTATGGTTTATCTAGTTGTCTTAAGTATGGTTCTAATCCCCTTAATTGCCCGGACCGACTTCGGTCACCGGAGCAGTGAAATATACCAGGCTATACAAATAGGGGTGTTACACACACACACAGAGAGAGAGAGAGAGAGAGAGAGAGAGAGAGAGAGAGAGAGAGAGAGAACTCATCAAGGGACTAGCTATATATGGGCCAAGAGGAGCACTAGGCTCCTCTGAATTTTTAAAATTTTTTAGAAGTATAGTGATAATTTCTCAAAAAATTAATAATTTTTATTATTGTCATACAAATTTTATAAGACACTAGCCCCATAAAATTTTAATAAGAAATTTAAAAAATTTTAGGAGTACAGACATAGCAGCAGTTTCTCAAAAATTAATATTTTATATAGGGCTATGCACGGTTCCTAGGGGTTCCGAACCGAACCAAAAAACCATACTAAACTGAACCAAAACCGAAAAAGAACCATTATATAAGAACTGAACTATACTGAATTGAACTTAATTTACTATTTTAGTGCAATTTTGGTTCTTCATGAAGAACTAAATCGGAACCATACTGGAACCAAACTGAACCGAAATGAAACCGAAGAATCGATTTTATATATATGTTTTTTTTAATATTTTTTAGATATATTATACAATTTTAACAAAATTATATACTTTTATATGCAAAAAAAATATATATATAACCTAATTTATGAAGTGACTTAAAATTATATTAGCTATCTTAGTTTTAATTTTATTTTAATTATAAAAACTCTATCATAACTATCTTTAACTTTTTTTATCTCATGACTTTCTTACAAATAGAACAATATGTTAAATTATAATATTTTTATTGATTAAGAAATAAAAATAGTATAATCTTTGTTTAATTAAAAATAATTTAGAATTCAATTTTTTAAATAATTAAGATAAATTAAACCTTATTAATCTAATAATAATTTAAAAACTTTTATATTAAACTTTTTACATTATAATATAAATACCCATATTAACATTGTAATATAACAAGCTTTAGGTTAAGTTTTTATATTATAATTTAAAAAGATTTCTATTGTAAAAATAGCATTTTATGCATATTTTACTTTTTTAGTAAAACTACGTCGTATTGAGAACTCACAATTCACAAATAAACCTAAACATATCTGTCTTATTCTTATTCTCTTATCTCATAGCCTCTTTCTTCAGCAGCCGCCTTCCATTTGTGTTTTAAAGATCCCACAAAGACTTCCATCAGTCTCTCTCCCAAGTCTCAACCTCAACCTCCCTTCTTAGATCTTACGCGGCCCAACCCACAAGTGACAACCTCTCTGTCACCACTTTGCTAGCCAAGTGTCCATTTATCTCACTTCTACTGTCGAATCTACGACCCTCAACCTGCAAGCTCTCTGTTATTGCCACTCGCCAGCCTAACATCATAGGTGAGTTAAGGAAATCTATTCCATCAAGTGGAGGGTTTTATTTTAGGCAGAATTAATTGAAGGACTTAAGAGAATTTAGAACTATTTGTATGCAATTTTTATGTCAAAAGCATATTGGATGATTGGCAATACATGCCTTCTATTTATGAGTAACCATAATATTGTCCTTTATGATATGTTGTTTATGGCTTAATGAAATTCCTATCTTAGGAAAAAAAAATGCATGCCTTCTATTTTGGTTTGTGGTGGCCACTGTACATATTATGGTTGTCAATTTATGAATATCCTATAGTAAATATTGTTTGCAATCACTATCAGTACATGTCATATTACTTGATCTGTTCATGTTTTGGTTAGAACCTAAGTTTAGGTTTCCTGTATGTATGTATGTGTATATATATATATATATATAATCGTTTTTCATCCCTATTTTTTTTAATAATAATTATTAAAGTAACTGATTTTGAAATAATAAATACAAGTTGTCCTTAAGAAAATGATATTGACATAAAAGAAACCACCATAAAGGAGAATGTTTTACTTATGATATCTTTTTGGACTTGATATTATTAAACTAAAATTTTAAAAGTATTATAAATATAATATAATTTCAATTATTATACATAATCATTACTATGAATGAAGAAGGAATGACATGGACTTCTTTAATTTATTTGGAATTCAATTTTCAAATGTCTTGTTCATATTAATATATTTAGTATTATATTTATTGAACACTGAATTTAAAAATAAATGATTTTCCACTTTTCAAATTTTCCTTAGAAAATGAAGGGAAACAATTCGAAAAAATTAAAAAGGGCTGCCAGTCCATCCTTGGATGGATCCTTGGATGGAGACATTGGAAGTACGAATCTACATCAAACACTTATGCCTGCTTCAACTTCAAGTACTAGCAGGTCCTTATCCAAGGATTCTCAATGTGCATTTTCTACATCAAGCAAGCCACCAATGCTTCCATCTCAAACTCCATTGGATGTGGATGAAAATGAAAATGTGCACCAACCAAATGCAAATGAAACTAATGAAGGTAACATAACACAATCTGCTGCACTTCTTAAGTTGAAATGTAAGAGTGGGGTTTGGGTTCACTTTGAGAAATTGATTAATTCTGAGGGTAGTGAGTTTGGTAGGGCTCAATGCATATGGTGTAAAGGAGATCTAAACTGTAAGAGTGAAAGTGGCACTTCGGGAATGTGGAAGCATTTGAGGGAATCTTGTAAAAAGTACCCATATAAAAAAGATTTAAATAAAGAAAAGTCTCAAAGAACCTTGTCTTTCCATAAGGGTTCTAGGGGTAAGGATGTTAAGTTGACTTCCTGGCAATTTGATCAAAATGCTTGTAGCGAGGCTTTAGTTAAGATGATAATCAAAGATGAACTTCTTTTTAGGTTTGTTGAGAAGGAAGGGTTTATAGAGTTCTTACAAGTTGCTGTGCCACAATTCAAAATTCCATCTAGATATACAATTGCAAGAGATTGCTATCAGTTGTTTATCTCTAAGAAGAAGAAGTTATCTGCATTTATTGCATCTCAATGTCAAAGGGTTTCTTTAACCACAGATACATGGACAAAACTTGTCTTACTTATGTTTAACTGCACATTTTATTGATTCTGAATGGAAAATGCAAAAATGCATCCTGAATTTCACTATTATTAAGAGTCATAAAGGGGTCAATATTGGTAATGCCATTTATTTTTGCATAGAAGAGTGGGGTTTGTCTAAGGTTATGTGCATCACTATTGATAATGCATCTTCTAATGATTCTGCTACTTCACAATTGAAGAAAGGGCTACTTAAGAAAAATGCATTTGTGTTGGGCAGGGATGAATTTCATATGAGATGTTGTGCTCATATCATTCAATTAGTTGTGAGGGTTGGACTTGACGCTGTGCAAGGATCTATTAAAAGGATTAAGGATGTGGTGAAAGATACAAGGAGCAATCCACAACGCTCTGAAATGTTTAAGAATTGTTGTCAATTGGCAGGACTCAAGTCTTAATGATCTTTGCAATTAGATTGCCCAACTAGATGGAATTTGACATATTTGATGTTGGAATCTGCATTAACATATCAGAAAGCCTTTGATAGATTAGAGCATATAAACAATTGATTTCAAGTTGAATTTAGGGATGAGTTGCCTAATGAATTTGATTGGCATAATGCTAGGATTCTTTGCAAATCCCTTAAGAAATTCTATGACGTCACTTGCAAGTTGTCTAGGTGTTTGTATTCCAAATCTAGCATTTACTTCCCTGAGATCATCAAAATTTTAAAGGGATTGCATAATTGTGAGAATAGTGGAGATGAGAGAGTAGTTGAAATGGGCAAGCAAATGAAGGCAAAGTTCAACAAATATTGGGGTCCATTAAACAAGATAAATGTGATGCTATTTGTAACAGTTGTCCTAGACCCTAGATACAAGTTGAATTATATTAAAGCCAAATACATTATTTATTATTCTGAAAGTGAGGCCAAACTCTAGGTTGATAGAGTGCTAAATGCTTTAAAAGAAATGCTGAAAGAATATATGAGTTCAAATGATCAAGCATGTATGGGTGATAGTGGTTCTGGTCAAAATGCTAATATTGAAATTTGTGATAATCCAATGATGGAAGAAGATGAAAACATTGATGATTACTTTATTCAAATGAAGAAGCAAAAGTTGGCTTCTGAATCTGTGTTGGATAGGTATTGGGAAAAACTTCCTGAGAAGTTCACTTTGGATTTTGATTTATTATTATGGCGTAAGGTGAATTTAGTAAGGTATTCAGTTTTATTTAAGGTTGCCAAGGATGTTCTAGCTATTCAGTGTTCGACTATGGCTTTTGAATCTGCATTTAGCATTGGAGGGAGGACTTTGGATCAATTTAGGAGTTCTTTGTTTCCAACTACTATAGAGGTCTTGATTTTTTACTAAGATTGGTTGAGAAGTATCCAACTTGAAGAATCGATTGAAGAGCTTGAAAGTCAGGAGTCAGGAATAATTACTGCAACAATTATTATATGATCTTAGTTATTCAATGTTTGAAATTTATTTTCTTTCGACTTATTTTCTTTTTTATGTAATGGAATTCAAAGATTATTCAAGATGCTAAAGTTATGGATATTATTATTCCAAGAACTACAGTGGATTGCTAAATATTCTGAGTTGTGAATTGACTTGATATTTTTTCAACCTTTAATTAATTCAAATTATTCATCTATTGACATATTTATTGTGTGAAAATAAAGATGACATCATATTGGAGCAAGGCTTGAAGAAGTTCTTTTTATGTGAAAAATGTAGCTATAAGAAATGTGGAGGCTAGTTGTTGTTTTTTTTTTTTCCGAAAAATGTGGGAGTGAAACTTTATAATACGTTTTTTTTTTTTAATTTTGATACTAATTTGCTGTTATTTTATAATTTGGAATATGGAAATATTAATGGGGCTTATTATAGATATTTATTATTATCATGTATTTTTATGTGAAAATTATTAGTTCAATTTTATGTTATATTATTGATATTTTATTTGGATATTGCTATTGTTATTTTAAGATTAATACAATAATTTGAATGTAGGAATCGGAACTGGAACTAGAAGTAGGATCGGAACCGAGAATAGAACCTAACCAAAATTAAATGCATTAAGAATCGAATCGAAACAAAACCAAAATTCAATTCCGATTTCGGTTCCAAAAAATCAAAAGAATTGACCTTCGGTTCCTATTTCAATTCCTGAAACCAAACCAGAATCAGAACCGTACACCCTTAATTTTATATTATTGCTTATTAGATTTGATTGGCCACTAGGTCCAATGTTTAAAAAATTTTTAAAGGTTTATTAATAATTTTATAAAAAAACTTTATATTTTTTAGTGTCCTATTTAAAGAATGACATTAACAATGAAAAGCAAATCCTTTAAAAATAAATGATAAAAAACATCATTGCATATTGATCTCTTAATCTTTATCAATTATATTTTACCATAATCACTAATTTTTATTCTTTAAAATTTAAATTATTAAATAAAATCTTCAAATGAAAGTCTGAACACAGCTTTTTTCATATTCTTTTCATTAATTTAAAATTTTAATGACTTCCTTCTCGTTGAAATCTCTCTATTACTATTGTTAAAATGTCTATATTGTTATAATTTCATCATACTTAAATTAAAAAAAAATCTTTCACAAAAACCATATCATTTATTTTATTTAATTTGTAATTTTAATCAAATTTATTTTCATGATTACTTTAAAAAAATTAAATTCAAAATAAATTTAATAATCTTTTTAATTTTAAATCATCAATATATTGTAAATTTAATAATTTCTAATATTAAATATTCATTATATTTTAATTAACAACAATTTCATTTAATTTTTATTAGTTTAGTTTTATTTTAAATATTTTATATTTATTTTATATATATTATTTTTATAAATTACGATCCCTCCTAAATTAAATTTCTACCTCCGTCGCGTAGGTCGTAGGCTAATATTTATAAAGATATTTAACTAAAACTTGTGAAAATTAGGCAAAACATATAAGTTACCGGTGAATCTAGGGTCAAGATTCTTAGCTTCAGTGTACATTCTTTCTTTCCAATTGGCTCCCAAGAAGAATAATTAAATTTGAACTTTACAGAATTTAACAAAATATTATTGATCCTACAAATATTTGACGTTTAGAAAACAAAAACAAAAACAAAAAATTTCTAAAATTTATCTCTTCACTGTTCTTCTATAGTTTGACTGTTAGCCCAAACTCAACATTTCATTCCTCTCTTATGTCCCCAGCGTGCAACTCATCACATTGCAGTTTTTATCTGAAATATAGAAAACAAATTCAAGGCAGAACAATTGAGAGATCTGTAAATGGGAATACAATAGAACAAGTATAGATGAGTGTGCTAACCTTTTGTACAGTTCCCTCACATCTTCACCCAATAGCGGGCTTTCCAAGAAGGGATCACCGCACTCTTTCAGGTCAACAGTCTCCACCTCAAAATCCTGATAACCACAGTACTCATTCCATTCAAACCACATTTTTGCAATAGCTTCCTTCCTGAAACAAGCACTATGATCTTCCTCTTCAGGTGAATCGGCAGCAACCAATCTATAAGCATAGACTTTCTTCTTTTGGCCTGGACGGAATGCACGCCCTATAGCTTGCCGAGTAACTGAAGGATTCAGATGAACATCCAAAATAAGAACGCGGGATGCCCCAACCAAAGAAATTCCCTCTCCACATGCCTTAATAGATCCAAAGAACACTTTTGCTTCGGTTGAATTGTTAAATCGTTCCATAGACCACTCCCGGTGATCAGAACTTGATTCACCGGAGATCACAAAAATTTCTCTTCCCAGCAACCAACCCTTCACTTTCACTGTCAGTCTCTCCAAAAATTTTAATGGTGTCAGATACTGACTGAAAACCAACAGCTTTTCCCCAGCTGAGTCACATAAGTTCAACATATTAAGAAAGAATTTTGATTTTGCTCCGTCTCTCACATTTAATTCCTCCAAAAACCCATCCATTTTATCATCAGTCAAGTCAGAATTTTCAGAGATATTGTACAAATTTGGGTGCATATAAACAGCACTCCCAACAGAACTTCTCTTGAATTTCCTAGCCCACTTCTTCTTCAATTTCTCAACTTCTTGCTTTTGTCTAGAACTAAGCTTGACCACTACGGTGAAATCAACAAGACCAGGGAGCTCATCCAAGAAATCTCCTTTGTAATAATGAAGGACCTTACTGGTCATCTCTCTAAGATCCTGTATGATACTCACTTTCCTTCTAAAATCTTGATCTTTCTGCAATGAGTGCTCAACCAAGTCAAAGAAAACTGTTTCCCCAGTTTTGAGATGCTTCTTCACCCCATGGAACTGTACCTTGCTCATAATACGCTTAACAATGGCCCGGGAAGTATCCAATCTCAGAAACTTTGGACGAACGAGATTCAATATATTGAATACCTCCTTGACATGATTTTGGTAAAGGGTGCCAGAAAGCACCACCTTCCGAGGTGTCTGCACCTTAGCAAGTGACTGCAGAACGTCAGTATTCTCATTCCTAGGAGTGTGACCTTCATCCAAAATCAGAATTGTAGGTCGCTTGAGCAATATTTCTTGACAACTAGCTGCAACCTTATTGTTTACATCATCACAAACAATAGAGGAGAATTGTTTGTACCCTAAGAAAAGGATACTCTTATGCTCCACCCACTGTTTCAAGACTTCCAGTTGCTGCATACGACTGTCTGCTTTCACACTATAAAAGTCATGCAGTGGAATATCCTCAACTTGCCATGTCTGAAACTCCTTTTTCCATGTGGCTAAAATTCCTTTTGGAAGCACCACTAGTGGTCTAGCATGTGGATATTTGGCTAGGAAACTTTGCATGAAACTGATGATCATGAATGTCTTTCCAGATCCAGGAGCATGGGCCATGATGCAGCCCCCAGGATTATCAACCACAAGGTTACTTCGAAGGAAATTGAAACCTTCCACCTGATGAGGTTTCATTTGCTTCATGTGCCTTGGATGAGCAGAGATGTCAGTCACCATCAAATCTTCCTCAGATAATTCAATTCCAACCATCTCATTTGAATCTCTGTCCTTGGCATTCCGAGACTCTGATGCATATGTTCGTGTACTCTTTTTCTGAAACGAGATGAAAAATCAAAGTCAAAAAAGAATTCCAGACAACCAGCAATTAGCTAAGACAACAAAATCCCAAGTACATGATATGTGCAAATGTTGCAACATACCAAACAATATATAAAATTGGTCAATAGAGAAAAAGGAAAAGAAAACATGCAAAAGTAATAATTCCAGAGAGCACAGGAATTTGACAAGGTTCCACTTAAAATCTACATTCATAGCAAAAATGATAAAACATTTCAACTACAAAATTGGGAGAACACAAAGAGAATGCAAAACACTTAGAAAATTGGGAGGACACAAGGCCAATCAAATGCTAATTACTGAAATACACCAAATTTCCCTCACTCACGAGCTTGATATTCCATGCTTTACTTTTGCTCATCATTGCCTTTAGTTGAGAGAATGTTTCTCATGTTACTTATATATGTTTATATGAAGTCAAGACTTGATCTCCAATGCCAAGATCTGGACTTTGCATTGAAGAACCTTGTCACTAAGTTGATGTGGTGAATACTTGAAGCATATTTCGTCAATTAGTTTGAGCATATTTGATCACAATTCCAGACATCAGTCAATGGCAAATTTAGATAAGTTCACATTTCAAAAGGCAACCAATAGATCATATTGTATGATGTAGTATAGCAATTTGATGAAGAAATTTATAATGACGAAAATAGAAACCAAACATGCTTACTGATATGCCCAGTTTTTTTTAAAAAAGCTATCTTGCCATACAGCAGGAATTTTTCTTTTTCAAAAAGCTCCTCATGGTATCACAAAGTGCCATACAATGCTTAAAAAAGTAAAGATATTAGGTTCAGTTAATAAGTAAAATATCTGAATGTCCACGCTGAAATCTCCAAGAAAAGCAAAGGTTATGTAAGGATAATTTGTTTAAAGAGCACAGTAAGACAACCCAAATTTGAAGCCCCAACCTATATTTGAATTCCTACCATAATCCCTTCATAGCCACCATAATGATTAGTCCAGTTTATTGCCTGCTCTGTGCATAAACAGACGACCTCATGCACTAGGGCCACTATTCGGTCTCAACTAGCATAGGATGCCTCCTTAACCAGGAAAAGTAATAATAATAAGAATAGAAACACAAAGAACAGAGTGTATTACTTAAATAACACAATTAACTTAGTACAGATGCATTACTTGGCATTTCAACTTCATATACGTGGATAAAACTCATCAAGATTGAGAACTAAAAGTATTGCATCATGAGATCAACAAGAATACAGAAATGATGACCTTACTTTGTTAAACTGAACCTCAATTATGGTCTCAATTCCTCTCTCAATAACCCCACAAATGCGACAAACATAACCAAGATCATCCTTCAAAACAAAAGAGTGATCACAATATTCTTCATCTTCTTGCATGTATTCATCAGATGACGAATATTCAGCAACATCCTACAAAAAACAGTGGAAAATCATATATGAAAACAAAAAGAACATTGAAAGGAATATTCTTCAAACCAAAATTTGAAATTACTAGTTCTGACAAACGAAAAAGAAGGTCTAAAACAAACAAATAAAGCAAAATTATCAAGAGTCATTAGTGAATTCTATCCCTTAAGCTAGGTGGTGTATAAAAATAATACAAATAAGAAAGGAACTTCTGCAACATGAATGATTCAAAGAATAAAATAAAAATGATGCAAACAGTAAGGGAACTCCATATGGGAATCCTATTAATGATTTGGCAGGCTATTGTTCACAGTTCAGTAGCTCAGGAATTTTTAATAATCAGGGGAATTAAGTAATAATTTTCTGGAATGGACTGAGCTAAATTTTCTTGGGTCCTTCATTTTGAGTCTTAGCACAGAGTCCTAAAACAAGTCTAGTAGTTAATTTTAGTTTTATATTTGGGGTTCAAGTCCTAAAAGGGTTAGGATTCATCTTAAGTCTATAAACACCTAAGCATGTAATGTTTTATTATTCAGTTTCCAGTGAATAAATTCCAGCAATATAACTTCTTTGAGCAGTGTGATGCAATTATAACCCAGAAAGTGTGAGGCTTTCTTGATAGGAGTGAGTCCTAGATCCTCCTACCACGAGGCTAAGAGTTTTGTCTTGCTTGCTTAATTTTCTCTTTAATTTAACCAGACCTGCCAAGTTACAATTTAAGCCATAATTCTTGAGTTCTAAAACCCCAGCCCTAATCTCTGAGAACAAAATTTCCCCTAGTCATTCTACACCGAAAGATCTATAAATCTTAGTATGAGTTTTAACTACTTTGAGCCAATATATTACTTTACCTTAACTGTTCATAGCTACTTCCATAATAATCAACTGGTCATTTACATTATTTTTCTTTTCACAATCAGATATTTAGATCACTACCTTTTGCTAAACTATCTTTTTCTCTTTTCTCTTAAATAAACAAGAAGTCAAGAAGAAAAGCCAAGAACATGCAACCCTATATATATATATAGAAGTGGCAAACAGGTTGGGTCAAGCAGGTTTTGGTCATTAAGGTTTCTAATCGGATCACCATACAAAAGGAATTTTTGAATTAGATTCAGGTCGATTTGCTGGTTGTGGGTCATTTCAGGCCACACTATCAATTTTTATCCAAAAAAGTTATTGATTTCATTTTCGGGTCAAAATTCGGGTTGAATGGGTCTGGTCATTTTGGGCTTTGTGTTGTGGGGTGACTTTTGGTCATGCAGATTGGGTCAAGACATATCTATATATATATGCGTGCGTGCGTGTTTCTAGAAGATCCAAGCTTAAATCTAAATAGTGATAAAATTTATAATGAAACCAGAATCTGCCTAGAAAACAGAACAACATGGAACCAAGCATTGAGTTAATAGAGTTAAGTTAGGAAACTTAAACATGAATCTGTTATATCATAGTTATATCCACTGTAGTCTGAGCTAGACCTTAAACATGATGGTCATGAAATAGTTACAGTCAATTACTTTTTCTTTTAAACCTCCAGTTTTGTTTCCCATAAATAAGTACCTTAGAACATTCCAATGCCAGTGACATTTCATTCCAAATATCTCCAAGACCATCATCTTCTCTTTTGGATAGATCATTATCATCAAACTCCTCTGCACCAACAAAAACACCTTTATCTGTCATCTTGGTTTCACCAGCCAAACTCACTAACTTTTCATGATTTTTTCTCTCAGCATAGGTCCGAATCTGAATACATATAAACCATTCAGATAAACCAAAAATGACATTAGAACAATTAAGTATAAAATCATAGTGAAAGAAATGAAATAAACACAATAAGAACAAAAGAAAATAAAACATGGTAGTGTCTATTTTTCCACCATTTGATACATGTGGTGTTTTATATAACCCACCTATCCTCTTCGAGGATGGTTCATCAGTTAAATTAAGGTGACTCCCTTCACAAGCAAGACAAGAAATCCTAGCCTCTTTACATGAAATGTCTCCCTAACTACCAGGCAATGTTAAGTAATGGAATCAAAAGACACCCTAAATGTAACTTGTCAAAATCCATTTACATTCACTGACACCTCAAAGAGGAAGCAGTTGTCTTAGAAAGCACCCATATAAATACTAATTTCTGCTCTTTACACATGCAGACAGCAGATGAGCAACTTAGTCAGCAAATCAAGAATCATCCACTTCCATACAAAGAAGACCAGCCATAGGATTCATCAATAGAGCACATCTTGTTGTAACACTATTAACAAAAAAAAAAATTATACATCAGACATGCATAGTTGCATACATGTTAATAGGATTAATTCTATAGATGTAGCCCTAAACAAAGTCGTATAGAGCCATAGAGGAAAATAACCTAAGTAGCAAACCCAGCTAGATTGGGATCAATACTTGTTGAATACATTTAATCTTTTTATCATTACTAATTAGTTGAGTTGTATTCGTCTTTTTAACATTAGTCGCATTTTCAAGCACACAACTTCAAAATTACATATGTAATAGGAACTTACTGGTGGGTCTGCAATTAATTGCCCGGTGGACCTTGGCAAGACAACCTCCTGGAAGGGATAAATCGACCTACGATCTCCATCATCTTCATCATCTGAATCCAAAATCACAACAGGTCTTGGGGTTGTTGGAGGATTGTTTGTAACACTCTCATCCTCCAAATCAATAACATTTTCTTGCGGCCTTGAAGCATCTTCACTGAGCTTCTCTTTCCCATCAAATAAGATAGTTGAAAGCATAGGATACTTCTTCAAATAAGGGCCGAGCACTTGAAGCCTCCGAGAAATGAGAGCTTCAATGTCACTTGTAACACTGCCATATTTACCAGAATCCAACTTATCTATGAAGCTAGATATGGCAAAAGGATCAGAATAATCAATAACGCTACCACATTTAACACCATCGTCAGATAGTTTTATCCTTTTGTGTCCCTTGGAAAATGACTCTGCTAACATCAAACACAGAATTACAATGGAAAGCAGTTACAAAATCGGATAGCTTAGTTAAACTGCTACATTTTTCTTACAACAAAGCACAAAGGAAAACAACAGTAAAAGGGAACATCAAAAGGGAACTAGTACACTCTGAACAATTTAAGAAGTTATAGATTTTACTCTGGTGATTGATTTAAATCAATCAACCACACAAATTAAGAAGTTAAACATCTACATTTTAGTATCTGTACAGAAATTAAAAAAAAAAGCACTTAATAACCACAAGTTAATATAAAAACAAAATTTTGCACCCAACTCCCAATTCCTTAAAAATTTTGAGTTCTTGGGAAAGGGCTACCACACCCTATTTGTACAACTAACAAAATAGGTGCATGCAAATGCTCCATCATCATGAAATCCCTAAATAACAAATAAACGCACACAACTTTTACACACGAAAACAGCAAGCGAGAGAAAGAGAAAGTACCACTAGGAATCTTGTGAACAGTCAAAGTAGTCTCCATTGACAACCCAAATCAAAGCTTTAAAACTACAAACAAAGAAACAAATTGAGCAAAACAAAACCAAATTCCAGCAAAACAAATTCGTAGAAAAAAAAAAAAAAAAACCATACTGATACAGTGATACTGACCACTGCAGACAACTCAAAACCACACCGAGAATCGAAAACCTAAATTCAATCGACAAGCGAACTCAGCGATTTTTGAAGCGTAATTAAATCACATTCGCATTTATCAATCTTTTCCTAATCAATCCTCTTTTCGTCGGTGAGTATGCTCTTTGTTGCCTCAGGAGTTTGGGACTTGGAGCTGATCGCAACAAAGCAACACTTGCTTGAATATTACCCATGCTTTTTCAACTGCATCTTGTAATAAGTGGAAGAGTTTAATTGGCTCAAGCAGCCATAATGAAACGTGGTCTAATAAACAGTTTCCACGTGGATAGACAGGTAATGGTAAAATAGTGCTCGGACGCAGTGAATGTTTGCTACAGCCTACAACACTTCTTCGTCACGCGAGGCGTCCCACATTTCTACAATTCTATGTTTGGATATCAGGACTACTCTGCTCTTGTTTCAGAGTGGAATAATGCTGCTCCTGTTCGAGAATATTGCACATATTTTATAATTTAATAACTTAATTATGTAAATTGAACTTGTTGCTTGTAAAAATATTCTGAGTATGAAGGTATTTTAACTCAAAAAATATGGTTTGAAATTTTGATAATTTATTTTTAAATAAAAAATATTGAAATTTATTTAATTAAAAATATAAATACGTTCAATTATCATATTATAATGATACTGAAAATAAATATATATTTTAAATATTTTATTTGTAATATTATTTTTAATATTTTTTTTATTTTAAGAGACTCCATTGTATCAGGTATGCATTAATTTTTTTTCAGTTTAATTTGATTTAAATTTTTTTTATACATTGAATTTTTTATAAAAAAAAATCAATGGAAATTATTAATTGTGATTAAAAAATCACAAATAACACAATATAATAAAACCCAAAATTTCACTCAAATAAAATAATAAATTACACAAACTCCAATTATTTCAAAAGAAAACAATTGTACAAAATCATTAAGCATAGAAACAGGGAAAGCCATAAGGGACAGAACAGACTTAATTAGAAAGGAAACAATTAAAACATATTTTTTAAAAAGGAAAGTAATAGAAGGAAAAATAAATGAAATTGTAAGGAAAATATAATCTTTATGGTAAAAAAATTATTATTTTCTTATAAAATTTTTTCCATGTAAAAAGGGAAAAACTTAATTAAAAAAAAATATTTAGAGCATATTTTGTAAAAAAGAAAGTAATGAAAGGAAAAGTAAATGAAATTGTAAGAAAAATAAAATTTTTATGGAAAAAATTATTATTATTTCCTTATAAATCTTTTTATATAAAAAAAAATCAACTCAACTCAACTAAACCTTTATCCCAAGAGTTTGTGATCGAGTATATGAATTCTCTTTATCCATTCTAAACGATTTTGGAGAAACCTTCAGAAATATATGATGCTTTTAAGTCATGTTATAATACTCTCCTCCAAGTCAGTTTAAGTTTATCCCTTTTTTTCTTTCTATCTACTAAGCTAATATGCTCTGTTTATCTAACCGGAGTTTCTGTAGAAAAAAAAAAAAAGAGAAAAAATAATTTATGTATTTTTCATATTTGAGGAAAAAAAGTTGATGAGATAAAATTATTATGTTTTTATTATTATGTTCACATTAAATAAATAAAATTATATTAAAAAGTAATTAAACTGAATAGTATGATATAATTTTATAGTTAAATAGCATGATAGATTATTTTTAATATAATTTCATAATTAAATAATTTTTATTTAATATAGTTATTTATAATTTAATTTTACTTATAGTAAAATATATACCAATTGAATAATAATTTATTCTCACATCAAATACATGTTTTGCTATATATATTTGAATAAATATTTTAATTATGCATACTTTTGATTTGAAATTAAAATTAAAATTAAAATAAAATAGTTTATAAAATTAAAAAATAAAATAAATTAAAAATTAATTTAGAGGAAAAAAACTTAAAAGGAAACTAGAAAAACTAACACTGTTTTCTTTTTTTTTTTTCTCAAATTGACTACAAAAATAAAATAATTCAAAATATTCTTTTCACATAAATACTCATAATTTTTTTTCTTTCTTTTGTAATAGGGGAATTTTAGACTTTTAATGTCATTTCTTCCTTTTTCCTTTCAACAGGTAATTGATTTTTCCTTCTTTTTTTTTTTTTCATTTCCTACCATTTTTCTCTCCTTTTTCCTCATTGCAAAAAAGGCCCTTAAACGAGAGGCCAGATCAACATCTGGACATGAGGATAAACTAACCTTTTGTTTTGGATCATAAGTAAAAAGACAATTTATGTAATTTTAATATAAATAATATATTTATTCTCATATTTTTGAATATAAGAAAATAAGAAAATTTGAATATAAAATAATAAGTAAAAAGACAATTTTTTATATTATTTAGATATATTATTAGAATATAAAAAAATATATAATTTTTCTCTTAAAAGAATAAAGGGAAAATAATTATTATATCCTCCTTTTTTATATTTAAAGACATTTATATAATTTTAATATAAATAATATATTTATTCTCATATTTTTCTCCATTTCACTTTAATTTGAAGATAAATGTTTTAGTCAATTAAAAGATTTGAAAAATAAAATTTTTCTTCTATTTTCTTCATTTTTTTCTCCTTTATCTCCTTTATTTAGTGTCTAAACGGTAAACTTTTGAGAAATAATCTTTATTTTTCCTTCACTCCATTTTCCTCAATGAAAAGAAGGGTAATTATTAATATAAAACTTGTTCGAGTAATGGGTAATGCAAAAATCTGAATATATCTCAAACTCAATTATATACTACTTAAACTCATCAAATTAGAGTCGGTCGAATAAATATAAAAAAATAGCTAATCTGTTACCATCACTGTGTTTGACATGGATTTTATGATAAAATATTATTTTTTACAAAAAAAAAAAATATTTTAAATATTGTTGAGAGAAATTGTGTTATTATTTTAATATTTTTATAAATTAAATATATTAAATTTAATTTTTAATATTCTAATTAACATATTTAAGTAAGTATTTTTTAATATCTAACTTTAATAATAATTTTAAAAGAAAACAAAACGAGGGAGGAATTTGATAAGGCCCATACAATGTCAATGCTAAACTTACCATGTGATGTCTACTAAGAGGAAGATTGTGATGACTGTGTAGGAATGCATATAATGATTAGAAGCAAATGCTTGCCCATCAATAATTTAGCCTCCAACCTTTATATGAAGTCAATTTAAGCCCTTACAATTTAATTTAAGCTAATTAAATCTAATTTTAACAATGTT
Organism: Hevea brasiliensis; assembly: GCF_030052815.1. Taxonomy (NCBI): domain Eukaryota; kingdom Viridiplantae; phylum Streptophyta; class Magnoliopsida; order Malpighiales; family Euphorbiaceae; genus Hevea; species Hevea brasiliensis. The sequence continues at coordinate 110,340,929 of NC_079493.1, forward strand.
AAATAATTATTGTTAAAACAAATTAATAAATTAGATTATCAATGAATAAAATATTTTTTTTATATTTAAAATATATTTTCAAGATTCTAAAATCTTAATCATTTAAAAAATAAAGAAAAGAGAAACAAAATAAACTCTAAATCTCTTGTGCTTCTTTCTTCCTATTATCCTTTTACTGTTCTTCATTTTCTTTCATCAAATTCTCCATGTTCAAAATCAACATTCTTCTCTATCAAATTAACCGTCATCGAATTTATCAAAAAGAAACTTTGTTTTACTCTTCAAAACCCTAATTTCACAAGTGAAAGAGTATGATAAGATCCACGATTGTTCATTTTGTTATTTTTAATATAACAGAGGGTGATTAAGGTAAGTAAAAAGTCAAATTGGTGTCCATCTATCAAACGGCTGATATATAGCTATGGTTCCTTAAGAGAGGCAAGTGACTCAGTGAATTGGGTCTAGTACCCTTGTCTCTCAGTTGTTTTGGAGTATCTTACAATTAAAGTTGGTTCATTTTATAGGTAGGATAATTTACTATTTTAATCCATAAGTTTTATTATTATTAACATTTGAATTCTTGCATTTTAAAAATAGATTATTTAATTTATTAGTGATATTGTCGTGAGTTTCTTTGACCATCTTGGTCATGATGTCAGCTTACAAAACAAACAATGGGTGAGGTCGACTGCTTATGACGAACTACTCCGATACTCAAGTTAATGGATTGCTTAGAGAAAGTGAGAGTAAAGATAATGGAACGATGTAATTAATTTAAGTAAAGTAAGTGTACCTAACTTATGGTACTATTATGGTATTTACATACAAAAACCTTTATAGCTGTTGTAGGTGGTACAGAGAATCTCATATTATTTGGTTGTGATATTGAGATTCTTGGTGAGTATGCCCATCATCATCTGAATGATCCTCGCTGATTACTTACTTGAGTTATTCGAGCTATTTAGCTAAATTTGACCATCGTTTGGATGGTCGTTGCTTGGTTAGATAACTAAGCCATCTAATGCTTAAGCCCATTGGCCAATTGTTTTTACCACTTTACTTCCTTAACCAATCCTCTTGACCTTTTCATTGTGCTTCTTAATTGCTTGATCAAACCAATTGACCTTTTGACTCTTGACTGAGCCATTCGATCATCTAACTCTTTGATCAAGCTATTTGACCATTTGACTTTCTAACCAAGCCATTTGACTAGGTTTTATGGATAAGTTATATCAATTAGTTTTACTTTTATTTAAAAAAATTATTAGTTTTACTTTTATCACATATTTAGATCATTTTTTTTCCATTTTAATAGTTAGTATTTAAAATTAATTATTATTTAATTCCCTAAATTAATTAATATTTAATTCCCTCTCTCTCTCTCTCTCTCTCTCTCTCTCTCTCTCTCTCTCTCTCTCTCTCTCTCTCTCTCTCAACCTTTCTCCCATTTTTGTCTCTTCCCCAGTTATGTTTGTCTCCCCCTCTCTTTTCTTTCCTATTTCCCTTGTCTCTCTCTCTCTCCTTCTCTATCCTATCAGGGAGAGACAAAAGATTAAGAGAGGGACAAAAAGAAATAAGGAGAGAGAGAGAGAGAGAGAGAGAGAAACCAACGAGAGAGAACAATAAGGGAGAAAGAAATTGGAGAGCCATATATAAATAAGAAAAAGAGGGAAAGAAATGCATAAAATGAGGATAGATTGGGAGAGGTGAGGAGAGATGGAAAGAAACTATAAATAATTTCTAAAAAATAATTATAATATTTATGAATTAAATAATAATAATTAATCTAACATACTAATAATATAAAATGAACAAAAAGACCTAAATGTGTAATGAAATACATAAACTAAAAGTAGTGAAGTGCCTTTATGAGTAGTAAGAATTTTTGGTGGGGTATGATTTCCTTCAATTAAAGGGAATTAGAAGATTTTAGGTTTATTCTTTTAATTTAAGATTTTGAATTCATATTATGATTTGGATATGTGTTATTTTTTTCTTTTTTTAATTGTGATTATTTTAATTTTTATTAATTTTTGTTGATATTCGTTTTTATTATTTTTAAATGGTAAATTTTTAAAATATTTATTTACTTTCAGGGGTCTCATATTTTTACTGTGATGGTCACTTAACAAATATTATAGTCACATGAGTTCACATGATAGGTGGGATTTAATTCACAGTAATTAAAATTTTGAAGACTTAATTGACTATAAATAAATATTTGGAACTAAATTAATAATTAGGCCAAACTTTAAAGACCAAAATGGGTCTGGATGCACAGCAAGGAATAAAAGTTAAGTGAAATTTTTGTAGGGAAAGAAAAATAAAATAAATCTTTGTGATTTTTTATAATTTTACCTCTATTTTTTTATTTTTACTTTTTTTAATAATTTCACTCCAATCTATAGAGACTGAATTAATTGCACCACACCGTTAACTTATTTATTAACGACAATTAATGAAGTTCCAATTAATTCATTATTGACCGTACAATTATTATAAAAAAAAATAAGATACAATTGTAAAAAAAGAATCAAAGTGTAATTATAAAAAAAAAGATATGGTTCAATTGTAAAAAAAAAAATAATTGTAATTAAAAAAAAATTTAAAAATTTCTTATTATAAAATTTCATACAAGGTTAGAATTAATTGAAATTAATTATTTTGCATGCATATTATGAAGATTATTTATTATTTTATTTTAGTAATATAAATTAATATATATTTTTATATTTTATATTTTCATAAGCATAATATAAAATTATGTTAATGATAAAAATTTTAATTAATTATAATTTTACTTTTAGGTGATAACAACTAAATAGGCCTATTAAAAGAATATTTTTTAAATTATTGAGATATATCAATAATAAAATGATAAATAAAGTAAAAAAATATATATTAACGTGACGATTTTTAAAATAACATTATTAAAATTTTTATACTTTAAAATAAAAAATATTTTTAAAAATAAATTTTTAAATAAATGTTTATATATATATTAATATAATTTTTATATAAATTTTTAATGATAAAAAATAATTCACTTCTTTACAATTATACCATTTCCTCTTTTTTAACAATTACACTCTAACCTTTTAATATTGAATTAAGTGTATCATGTCCTAAATAGCCCCATTAATGATAATTAATGTAAAGCCCTGAAAAATTTTAAAATTTATTTATAAACAAAAATTTAATATTTTAATTGTTATTTCTTTTAAACATATTTTATAAAATCTTTGAATGTGTATCATACTCTTATAATCAGAGATACGTATGCTCTACACTTGCCTCTTTAAGAGGATCCTGTGTATCAGAAATATCTTTGTTTTGACATTAAGGTGCGACGGTCCCATTATCACTTGTATAATGAACAAAAGGGCACAGCCAGAGAGTACCTATGAATAGGGAAGAGGCATAGCATGAGTTCATTCTATGAGTGGTAAGGGCTCCCGGCTTATCTTGGTATCAGAGCCTGGTTATGTTTGTATTATACATACTTCACTGGTGAGTAGGGGAGAACTTTTCCAACTCTGGTATTTTCTCTTAATCTTTGTATCGTTGTTTTCTGCCATCTTCTCTTACCTTGGTATATCGGCTGGAAACCAGTAACTGCTTAATTCCTTCCTAGAAGGTAGAGCGATCTCTGGCCACAATGCCACGTACCAAATATGGCTTGCCAAACACCTAACCCTGTTTCTGAAACTCATATCCAAACCCCTTCTCCCTCTGAGATTGTTAACCTCACCTCTTCTCTTTCTTTCTCTTCACCACTTCGAAGAACACTATCCTCCAGAATTGATAATCTCGTAGAAATATCCACTTTACCTGAAGATGCTCAGGTTGGAGAATCTCTCCTTCCTCTTCTCAGTCCATACAACATCTACAGACGATCTGGATCTTTAACCAGATCTATCAGATCTCTCATTTCATCTAGAAGATCTTTGTCAAAAGAATATGTTCAGGCCTCCAGGATGGATCAATGCTCTCTCCAGAGTTCATCTGCTGAACAATATGTGACTTTAGAAATCCCTCCTCAACTCATTCCTAGATGGAGACAAGAAGGGTTTTCTCATCTTCACTTTGGAGCTGTTCGACTTATCCTCAGTCTACATGGGAGACGAGGGATTCGATTCTGACCAGTGTCTCTCCTTGATACACGGTTCTTGCAGTATGAACATGCGGTTATAGGAACCTGCCTCACCACCTTACATGCTGGGAGTGTGGTGCTGACATTCTTCCCAAACTATAATCTCTCGCTAAGAGATCCACATCTTAGCACTGCCCTTAAAGTTCAGGTTCAACTCACTGGCGCCGCTCAGGTGACCTCTTCGATGATGGCCACCTTACACCATCAAATTATCTACAGATTACACGATCATGCTGTAGATCTCTCACAGCCATCTGTTTCCAATGATGCTCTGCTTGTATTAGCTGATACTGAGACCACCCCAACAATTGTCCAGATACCTAGGCAACTGCCTAGAAATGAGCTTGAACAGCTCATCCCAAAGGATTGGTTAACCAATTACGAAAGGCTTCATTCAACCTCTCAGCCTATCCAGATCACAGAATCTTCCTTCAGACGGAATCCTGATGGAACAGTACAAACTTCCTTCCAGCCACCACGGCATTCTACAGGATCTTTGCCTGTATTCCAGACCATGATGGTCCAGCCATTAGAGAAGGAACAAAATGACTATCCCATTGGAGCAGTAACACCAGACAATCATTACATCTATCCTCATAAAATAGATGGCCACTGCCCTTGGGATCTCCCAGGATCTGGAGCATGCGACGAAGATTGTGATTGTCGTGACAATTACTGGGAAAATGAGTATGATCATCCTCTGTCTGACAAAAATTGGAGGAAGCTCACCAAACAAACAAGAAGAGCCTCTTGCAAGCCACAACGAGTTCTCAGAAGAGACTATCCAGATAGTAGCCCATGGATTGGTATCCATGAGGAAACCAAGCAGAAGAAGCCTCTTCCCATCTATGAGCTTGCCCTTGAGATCATCAGAAAGGAAGAAAAGAAACTACCCCCTCTTAAACCAGTTTCTTCCCCTCCTCCTGCACTTCCTCTGGTACAACCCTGTATGATGTTCTCACCTACCTCTTATGAAGCAGATTTTCCTCCATTAGCACAACAGACTGACCAGCAGACTAAAATCTCCACCAGGCCTTTCATTCACTCAACTAAGGTTGATAGTGAAGGTCAGACAACCCCGATCACTCAAGCTGAAGAAGTTTTGAACTGGCAAACCAAGAATGCTGCTGTCCAGAATAAGGCACTACAACGTATTGATTCCAAGATTGACCAGGTCCTCACCAGGGCTCAGCATGTTGATCAAAAGATTGACTCTTTCACTGCTTTTGCCCAAAACATGTACAAGGACTTACAAAGCAGAATTACCCAGCTTGATAGAGATCTGAAGGCTTTGATCCAACAACGGAGATTTGGTGCAGAATTCAACCAAAAGGAACAGGAGATAAGAAGGCTGAAAAAACAGTTGGCCCAAGTTGAGGCAGACTTACATAAGCCCACAGAAGCTCCGGTCTCTTACAGCCCTTTCTTTGCTCAAACAACTCCTAATCCTTTTCTTCCTACTCCTGAACCTGCTTACTCCCCTTTTGGACCTTTTAACTATTCATATGAACCACCTCCAACATATCACCCGTCTCCTTTGTTCAAACCTGCTCCAACACCTGCCAGATATGAACAAAAGAGTCCATCTTCCTCAGAAGAATCCCATCCTCCAAAAAGAAAGATTGATAAAGGGAAGGACAAAATGTATCCTGATCCTCCTCCTCAGCATATGGTGTCCATACCCTCTGAGCCAGAACCAGAAGAAGATTCTTCTGATGACTTGTCTGATGACAGTGAGGACGGACGAATGGATATCACGACACTGCTCATGGCTGATCCTCAGCCAACAGCCTCCCAAACAGGTCCTTCACCAACCACAGATTCTACCAGTGGCACTACAGGCCCTACAGGACCTCCCCAAGACCCCCATGTTGAAATCCCAGATGATGAACCAATTCTAGACTTTGGACTACCAGGCGCTCCACAACAGCCCAGGCCCAGTTCAGGCCCATGGTTCACCTTAGATGATGTTCCCCCATCAAGGTGGAGAGATCGCCTTGCAGAATTTAAAGCTTGGCTTGATGTTCAAATGCTCCGGAAAGGTGCTGACTCCCACACTATACTCAGAGAATTCATCTCTCGAACTGTTGGCACATTGCAAGATTGGTTTTCCTCCATTGGAGAATATCAGAAAGCCCAATTTTGCCACCTGACTCCCTTACAAGCAATCAACGCTCTCTTTCTTTGAGTTTCTGAGATGCATCTTTATACTGAAGCGCTTAAGACAAGAGTTCTTTGATATGCGCCGCTGTTCTTTAAAAAGATCAGACATTGAGAGACACTACCAGCGCATGACTCAACGCTATTATCTGCTTAATGGATATAATGATGTCAACCTCAGGCATACCTATATTGCCTCATTGCCAGAAGCATTACAACCAGAACTCCACAGAAGTATTGTTGCTCCCAGAAGAGCAATGAATGCTATCACTATAGGGGAAATTCATCAAATGACTCTGGCCTGTCTTAACAACATGTGTGAACAACAGAAGTTGTTCAAAGATATCATTGACAACAGCAAAGCTTTGAAGAATGTATGCCAGAAGTCTCACCTTGCCATTAAATGCAAGGAAAAGAACTGTGAATGCAAACCAAAGAAGAAAGCACATTACAAGAAGCATCCCTCTGGATTCAAACCCCCTTTCAAGCAAAAGAAAGGAAGAAGGTCAGTAAGATACTTCCGAAAGAAAAGGACGGGTACAAAGAAGTATGACAGATGCTATATTTGTGGCAACCGAGGCCACTATGCCAAGAACTGCCCTAAGAACCCCAATAAGGCAGTTAAGCTATTACAACACATACAACAGGCTTCTCACATCTCCCTGGAGCATGATGATGTCGAATCCTTGTTCTCTGAACAGGATGAGCCCGATGAAGATACAGTCTTTGCCCTTGGAATGGACACTGGAACAGAAGAAGATTACTCAATCACTTCAGAAGAATCCAGTTCGGATACTGAAGCCCATTACCCGTCTTACCTGGCCCAACATATCCAATCTTCCCAATCCACTTATGGCCCAGACACTATTCCAATTCCTTTAGTCCCGATTCATATTCTTCCCAGTAAGTATGAACGGCCCATTATTGTCATTGGCTTCCTGGATACCGGGGCTCACAAAAGTATGATGAACCCAGCCATCTTACCCTCAGAATACTGGATCCCTCATGAAGAATACTTTAAGGCTGCAGATGGAAATGTTTTCAAAACTAGCCTTATCACTAAGCACCCAATTGGAATCCAGTTCTTCCCCACTTGTATCCTTTGGACTAAGGTCATCGGGTCGGATCTTCCTGACAAGGATTTGCTGATAGGCTTTGACTTGTATCAACAGGCGAAGCATTTGAAGATCCTCCCCACAGGATTGAAATATAAGAGAAATTTTCAGCCATTTACTTCTGTCCCAAGGTTATATTCTCTGGCTGATGCCTCAGCTGAATTCCAAGAGCACAAGGAGCTCCTTTTAAGGTCCTGTGCTGACTCCCATGCACATTTTTACCATCACAATCCCCTATGGAAAAACCCAGAATTCTTTGTCAGTCTTCCATTCAAACTCAATGAAGATATCAATCCGAAAAAGGCATCACACCCGGGAATGAATCCTACAGACTTGGCTTTAGCCCAAGAAGAGTGCAGACAGCTTCTCCAACAAGGCCTCATAGAACCCACTTCCTCCCAATGGGCCTGCCAGGCCTTTTATGTTGAAAAAAGATCGGAACGACTAAGAGGGAAGAAAAGGCTTGTCATAGATTACAAGCCTCTGAATCATTTCCTCCAAGATGACAAGTTCCCATTACCAAAGCCTGAAGCCTTGTTCACTCAACTACACGAAGCCCATATTTTCTCCAAGTTTGACCTTAAAGCCGGTTTTTGGCAATTGGGTATTAATCCCTCTGATAGGCCCAAGGCGCATACGCATTCCTACTGACCCAAGACCAATGGACAGTCCTTCCATTCGGCCTTAAGACGGCCCCATCAGTTTTCCAAAAGGCCATGACAAGGATATTCGAGCCCATACTGCATAGTGCTCTTATTTATATAGACGATATCCTTCTTTTCTCCAAAGATGTTACAACCCATAGGGCACTCCTCTCCACATTCCAACAATTGGTGGATTCCTATGGAATTATGCTATCAGAAAAGAAGAGCTCACTGGCCCAAACTGATATCGACTTCCTTGGAATGAGATTCAAGGATGGAAAATACCAACCGGGACCTCACATTGCAGAAGAATTACTGAAGTTTCCTGATAAGGACTTGACAGTAAAACAAATACAACAGTTCCTCGGGATTATCAATTACATCAGGAAGTTTATCCCGCATGTGGCCGCCCACACTTGCCAACTGTCAAAGATGCTTAAAAAGGATTCCCCACCATGGAGGGAAGAACAGACATGTGCAGTCAAAAAATTAAAAGAAGTGGCTTTAAACCCGCCACCACTAAAGATTCTCAGCATTGGACACTGCATCCTTCATACTGATGCTAGTGACACCCACTGGGGTGCAGTCCTCATCGAAGAAATTCAAGGAGAAAAGCATATATGCGGACATGCTAGTGGAGAATTCCCAGAACCTCAGAAACATTATCATTCAGTCTATAAAGAGATATTAGCTGTCAAAAATGGGATAAAGAAATTCGAATTTCATCTGATTGGCCACCACTTCACTGTGGTTATGGACAGCTCATCCTTCCTGTCGACACCATATTTTGGCCGATCCCCAAAATCAACAAGACTTTGAAACCGATCCCCAGCACTAGGTCTCCCTGGGCCAGCCAATGACATTTCCGACTTCTCTTCATTTTTCTTTACCAGATGACCATATTTCCGAGCTCTCCTTAAAAGGAATTGAATCAATGCTAAGTCCTAACATTCGTTAAAGCCCTGCCGATCTCTCAAATCATTTACCGATCTCTCAAACTCTTTGTCGAATTTAGGACCGTCGGGTATATCCCTGATCTCTGTTGATAAATGAAGTGAACTAGCATTAGATCTTTTCTTACCAGTTTTAGTGCCGATCTCCTTTTCGGAAGATTAAGAGCTAAGGTTTTGGTTCGGTTTAACGAGGGTTCCGATCTTAAGTTTTCAAGTTAAATTTTCAATTTTAATCAAGTCCCGTTCAGCATTTCTTCCCCACCGATCTAATGCTTATTGTGCTTTCCGATCTCTTATACTTAGATTAATAATTGCATTTTTGTCTTGCTGTGCTCATACAATCAAATACTCAGACAAACAATGGTTTAAAATTTTCCGATCACAACCCTTCATTGAACAAAGAGGCATTCCATTTCATTTCATAATTTGTACAAGTTATTCGGCTGGGGGATCACCCCCAGCCTGATTTACATTCTGCTCACTCTCTCTCTCACCCTCGGCTTCCTCCCCACTGTCCTCATCGTCGCCCTCAGGAGCCAGGTCGGCCATCCAGGAGAAGTCCTCTTCAGGGTAGCGCTTCTGGAGTTCGGCCAAGAGGTCCTTGTGAGCATTCACATAGGCTCCGGCTATCCCTGTCACCATCTCTTCATCCTTCTCTTTAAGCTCCTCATCCTTCGCCTTAAGCTCCTCGTCTTTCTCCTTAAGCTCCTCGATGAGTTGGGCGACCTGAGCAGCTTCGTTGGCGTGAAGCGCCTGGACTTCCCCAAGAGCACGGTCCCTCTCAGCCAAAATATGATTCTGTTCGGCCAGCCTGTCTTCATGGAACTTTGCCCGTCCCTCGACTTGAGATATATAATCCCGAGCGGATGAGAGTTGGGATCGGAGGGAAGCCACTTCCTCATTCTTCTTCCCGATCTCCTTACCCAGACGCTGAATCTTTTCCCGAACCATGGTCTGGTTCACCAGACACTCTACGTTTAGGCTCATGGATCGAGTCAAGATATCATCGAGACCATTCCGGGATAGCCTGTCCCGATCCTCCTGAAAGAAGATGGTAGACCCCAGGACTTTGGCAAAATCGGGGTTCTCTCTAACAGTCCGGTTATTCTTCAAGGAGTCGATCAGTATTTGAGCGCCACGAGAAGAGGTCCTCCCAGAAGCTTGAGTAGGCCCCCTTTCTGTGCTTGGAACAATTGGGAGAGGTGGAGGCTGCTCTTCCGTTCTAGGAGGAGATCGGACAGCTTCTGAGGTCGGCGGACCCGAAGGTTGAGGCGGGTCTCTTTGTATCTCCCCAGGCTCATGACCGGGTGTTTGAAGTCGTTCCGAACGCTTCATCTCCTTTATCTTCCGGGAGATCTCTCTTTCCTTCTTCCGTTTCCTAGAACCCTCACCACCCGCCATACCTGCACAAAGAAAAGGTTAGTGAGATCGCTAAGGTCGTGAGAACTGAGATATAGAAAATACCAATGCCGAGGTCAGAGAGCGGAAGTTCGCGGTCTTGGCCGGTGAGCAATTGAATAGTCCAATGGTGCAGCTCGGCAGTCACCGCATCCAAACAAGAATACTTTTGAGTGGCTGCTTGACTCTTGGATCCTTCACTATTAAACTTTCCTCGACTCAGGTAATGTGCTTGAGCAAGGGCCCCTGGTACCACAGCTACTGGGAAGTCCTCAGCGGCTCGGATCTTTGCTCCTCGGAATGAAGAAAGCGGTTCTTCCAATTCTTAAGGGATGAGGGCAGATCGGAAAAGAGCTCGCAATGAGGCTTCGCTGAAAGAACCAGTGTTCGTCATCCTTTGTGAGTTAGTGCATGCAGCTCAGCGAACACCTTAGCCGTAGGTCTGATTCCCTTAGCTCGGCATAGACCTCGGAAGGCTACCAAGATCCGCCACGAGTTGGGGTGAATTTGAACAATGCATGCTCGGTGAAGTTTTAAGACCTCCTTGTAGAAATCGTCTAGAGGGAACCTCAGACCGGCCTTTAACTGTTCCTCGTACACCATAACCATGTCATTCTCTTCAAAGGAGTGATCGACACGAAGATCGCCGTGGCACTTGATTAGCTCGTACGAATCAGGCCGAATATTATATTCTTGGCTAAACGATTGTAGATCGGATTCTCGAAGAACCGACGGTAGCTCGTCTATAGGGAGAGTCTCTCTCCCTGAAGAAGGTGCGAGCCTTGATGGTATGACCCGCCCCCGAGTTGGAGCGGAGGCCCTGGGAGGTTCTTGTTGAACGCTTGGCCCGACTGCCTCTTCTTCATCAGACGATGACCACGAGAACTGAATCGAAGGAGGGCTCGCCGCTCTCTGACCTTCGGCACCGTTCATTTTCAAAAGAAACAAAGAATTTAAATTAAAAAGAGGATCAAAGCCCTTACCGGAGTCTGATCGGCGTCGGAAGAAACTTGAGAAAACGAGAGAACTTTGAAGTTGTGAGCAGGGGATTGAAAATGAAATGAGAGAACAACTGGCTAACCCTCCCACCCCTATTTATACTAGTCCGAGCATTTAATGCTCGCGAGGTTCTAGGCAGCGCATCGATTGGTGGGACTCGACAGCTGTTCTGACACTTCTCTCAAATATCCGAATGTTCAGAGATGGGTTAATTGGAGATCGGCATAATAAGTTAAATATTTTGAATAAAGGATCAGTTAAGTGTCATTCAGGTAAAGAACCAGATCGGATAACCACATTAGAGATTGGAAAAATAGTCAATAAGATGATAACCGATAAAATAAAGTCTTTATTTTCAAAAGATCGGATTACATCATTTGGGCGATCTCTAGAGATCGGATTACACTAACATTGGATCACATCATTTCTGTGATCTCTAGAGATCGGATTGCATTGAAAATAAAATACATCATTTGGGCGATCTCTAGGGATCGGACTACAATAAAGGTCTAACTACATCATTTGGGCGATCTCTAGAGATCTGATTACATTTTAGGATTACATCATTTGGGCGATCTCTAGAGACCAGTGGAACATCCTATCTAAAGGACCTATGTCAAAGCCTAGTCTCGTGGCTGAATCAAAAGAGGTGTTCGATCAGGAGACCGGCTATTGACATCGGATAGATGTACAGCTCAGATGGGGTGACTATGACTCCCATGAAGATGAGAGACATCGTCACCGATGTTACCACTCGAAACCGACCCGCTGTCGGAACACCCAATGTGGAGGAAAGACGCTGTCGGAACACCCAATGCGATGACAAGCCGAATGAACTCAGTTGAGCGACTCGAGATTGGTACAACCAAGGTCCGCAATACAGATCGGTCAAATCCAGTCCTCTCACCATCGTCAGTAAAGGTCATTCGATCATCGGGATCGTGAATTTTCAGTCGGTGAGTAAAGAAGTTCATCGGAAAAAGATCAAAGCCACGATTATAGCGTAACTTCCACCGAGCAAATGAACAGGGAAAGTAAGAAAAGAAGAGAGGAAAATCAGATGAAAGAAATGTCTCTGTCGACAAGAGTATATATAGGGGAAAATGAGCATTTATTGCTGAGCAGAAAACGAAGCGAACGCTTCGGGAATCGAGGGACAATTAATACTTTGACCAGACCGGACCTGAAGAAGGGAAAAGATCGGAATAGTAGATCGGAAGGTGGGAGACCAGCATGAAAGGTCGGAAAGAACATGTGAAAGAGATCAGAAAGAGGAGGGATCGGTAGGCAAAAAGAATAAGACAAATTCCAATAACCGTCGTCAGAATCAGAGCCGAGGTAGTTAAGGCGTTGCAGACGAGATCTCCACCGCACGCCTAAGAATCGCCCGCAATGCTGACAGGTACCAGGGTATGTCATGACAGTTCTGTACATCCCAATCTCCACCGTTGATCCCACTTGTAAGGACAAACCCGGAACCCTTAGATCAAGAGAGAAGACGACAATACCAGCGTCTTTCGCTCTTAACCCTCGGATCGTTCCGGACAAGGAAATTTGGGACCGTCAGATGGAAAGAAGAAAAGGACAAATATTATGAAGAGTGATCTCAACCATTCATTTTGATTCTCTTTAATTCCTGAACCTCCGATCATGTCCTTCGAAATCTCGACCCTCCATCTCCCTCAAATAAATCCTGACCCTTCACGAAGAGCACCCGATTCCTATAAATACCTGCATAAAAACTGTTCAACGGACGGGCAAGAAAAATAGACAAGAGGCTGTTATTATAGCAGAGGAACTCTGAGATTTCATTTAGTTTACTACTCTGCTACTTAGAAGTGTCAATCAAAAAGACTTTTGAAACAAGTTTTCTGAAGTGTTTTTCTTGAAAAGATTCTGAATACTGGAACTCTACATTTCCAGTTTGTTCATTATCTGGTCACACTCTCACTTTCTGCCTTTTATCACCTCGGTTTTCATTGTCCAAGCTCAACTTCACTCCACTCAATTCTTTTCATCTTGATCTGATCGCATTTTAGCTAAATACCCTCTAGTTTACGAAGAAGACCACCCCCAGGCTAATCAGTCCACTGTCTTATCCCTGTTTGCCACCCTGTAACTATTTTAGTAGATCCGGCTCCTCACAGGTAAGAGTTCATACTGCTGTTTACGTTTATTTCCTGCACTTCCTTCGTTCTTCATACATCTGCAACTTTCTTCAAGATTATTTTGTACAAGAGAACCCAAGAAAAATGTTGTTGTAAGAGTTCATGCTACTGTTTTATTAAGTGTCTACGTTTATTTCCCGCATTTTCCTTGTTCTTCTCACATCTGCGATTTTCTTCAAGATCATTTCTGCACAAGCAATCCCAAAGAAAGTCACTCTCAAATCATCTTTTTAGTGATCAGTTCATTTTATTGATCTCCGTCATTTCTGAAAACAAGTTTTCTAACTCCTAGTAGTATGTAAATGGTTGGGTAAACGTAGGTAGCTGCAACTTAGAGGTCTCCTTTAAAAGAGAGGACCTGAATAACACGTCAGGAAGATAGCCAAACTATTAGGTTGACGTAAACAGCCATTTGACAAAAATGTCATAAATTGGAATAAAACCAAAGTAAACGAAACAGAATAGGTCGGGCATCAATAGATATTGGTAAAATGAATACATGGAAGGTCGGTAAATCAAGTCTAGTTTCCCCCATCTAGCCAAAAGGTATCGAGAAATCTTATCCCCAACCTCTTTAAATTTAAGGATCCTTATCCTTAGGTTCTTAGGACACCAAAATTCGGGAGATCGGAAAAATCCCTTTCAGGCTCCTTTCTAATTTAAAAGAGATCGGAGGAGAGTTCTTATCCGGTCTCAATCCAAAATTTTAATAACTATTAAAAAGAGATCGGAGGAGGGTTCTTATCCGGTCTCAACTCAAAATTCTAATAAACATTAAATAGGGATCGGAGGAGAGTTCTTATCCGGTCTCAACTCAGAACATTAATAAATAACTCTAAAGGAGATCGGAGGAGGGTTCTTATCCGGTCTCCCCTCAAAATTTTAATAAATAACTTAAAAGAGATCGGAGGAGGGTTCTTATCCGGTCTCCCCTCAAAATTTTAATAAACAACTTAAAAGAGATCGGAGGAGAGTTCTTATCCGATTCTCACACCCGTTCACTAAGGTTGTCTCATTTACTTATGTATCTGGGTGATCCAAATTTAGTGAAAAATCAAATATTCCTTCTACCAAAAGGATTAACATTGCCGTCTAAGCCCTCCTAACTAATTTATGAAGGATGCAGAATTAAATCTACTTACCCTTATTAAGGGACGAGGTGGGGTGCCTAACACCTTCCCCACCCGTTTACGGACCCCGAACTTAGAATCTCTGTTTTGAAGTGGTTTCATTTTTAATTTAACTTCTCAAATGGTTTTCTTTAGTTTCCCTCAAAACTAAGGTGGCGACTCCTCACTTTTTCCCACTTCGGTGAGTGATCGACCAGGCGACCGCAAAATCTATTGCGACACTTCCTAAAGGTTCTAGACTTCAAAAACAAGTCTCTTCCTGAACCACAATTACTGAGGCTTAAGGACTGGTTCGCCAAGTATAAATTCTCAGTTCAGCATATCAAAGGAAAACACAACTTGGTTCCTGACCTCCTATCCAGGCCCAAAAACCTCCACCTGATTCAGTATTTCTCCACACTTCCTTTGATCCTTATGGCATCATCCTCTTCCTCTCCACATACTCCTTCTCCAATGCACAATTTCCTGGTTCCTACTCCAGACAGTTTTCCTCCTGGATGCTCACCCAACCAGCCTATCACGAAGATGGCTAAGTTCGCAAGAGATCATCTGTTTCACTACCTGAGTGCAAGAAACACCCTAAGGGGATTACTCCCCTCCTCGACTGTCTTTATCCCTGACAACCCTTTCCTCACCTGTTTCAGTATCCAACCTGGCAGAGAACTCATCCTAGAAGAACTATGGCTCCTCTGGTGCATGGTTACACTCTATTCCATAGAACTGGAATTCCCGCTCATGGCCCTGTATCAGTATGTTATAAACAATACTAATAGGACTCTCCTGTCCAGGTTTCTAGAATGGTTCAAGCCCATTTCAGCATGGCGCTACAGCCTGAAACGCATCATAGACACCCATGGAATAGAAGACAGGCCCATTCTTTGCTCAACATCGAACCTTGTTCATTTTTCACAGGCCTTTCTCTAGAAGGCCCGATAGACTCCTCTGGACCCAGAATACTGAATATGAGTGGAGGACTTACGAAGGGTCAATTATTGACAAAGATGCCATGGGACCCTTGAGAAAGCAACTAGCTGAGTACCTGTGTGAAATCAACAGCTATTATTGCCTGGTGCCTCCCCATGTGAATTGTACATCACTTGGTCCCATCCGGTCTCTCACTGATGAGCCCATTGACTGGACCCATCCCATGTGGCAAAATTCCCAGGATCCAATTAACACAGAGTCACGAGATGCCATTCAGAGTGCTGACCCACCATCTCCTGTACACCGACAGTGGCCAAAGGACTTTTTTGGAATCGACTCTGATGACTCTGACTTTGACACCCTTAATCTGTCTGCCACTCCATGATAAAAGTTAAAAAGTTTGACAGTCAATAATGTAATAATGTAGCCGGGAGCCCTTACCACTCATAGAATGAACTCATGCTATGCCTCTTCCCTATCCATAGGTACTCTCTGGCTGTGCCCTTTTGTTCATTGTACAAGTGATAATGGGACCATCGCACCTTAATGTCAAAACAAAGATATTTCTGATACACAGGATCCTCTTAAAGAGGCAAGTGTAGAGCATACGTATCTCTGATTATAAGAGTATGATGCACATTCAAAGATTTTCAGGGAGAAGGAGAAGAGTTTAGAAAGCCATAGAAGAGAACTTCAGAGAATATTATTGAAAGAAAAACTGAGTCTGAACACAACTAAAGAGAGCAACTCCTTATATAGGCGAGGAGGCTCTTAACATTACAGGCAACCGGTTAGAAACTGGCTACCGACACTCTTAAAGCAACATAAAGAAAAGCAAATAAAGACAGATACATTATTACATTATTGACTGTCAAACTTTTTAACTTTTATCATGGAGTGGCAGACAGATTAAGGGTGTCAAAGTCAGAGTCATCAGAGTCGATTCCAAAAAAGTCCTTTGGCCATCGCTCGCGTACAGAGATGGTGGGTCGGCACTGAATGGCATCTCGTGACTCTGTGTCCATTGGATCTCGGAATCTTGCCACATGGGATGGGTCAGTCAATGGGCTCATCGGTGAGACAGGATGGGACCAAGTGATGTACAATTCACATGGGAGGCACCGTGCAATAGCTATTGATTTTACACAGTACTGGCTAGTTGCTTTCTCAGGGTCCATGGCATCTTTGTCAATAATTGACCCTTCGTAAGTCCTCCACTCATATTCATGCAGGTCGGAGGAGTCCATCGGGCCTTCTAGAGAAAGGCACGTGAAAAATAAACAAGGTTCGATGTTGGTGGCAGCAATGGGCACATCTTCTATTCGGGTGTCTATGATGCGTTTGTTTGTAGCGCCATGCTGAAATGGGCTTGAACCATTCTAGAAATCGACAGAGAGTCTGTTAGTATTGTTCATAACATGCCGACAGGCCATGAGCGGAATTCGATCCTATGGAATAGAGTGTAACCATGCACGGTAGAGCCATAGTTCTTCTAGGATGAGTTCTCTGCCGGGTTGGATCGAACAGTGAGAAAGGGTTGTCGTGATAAAGGCGAGAGGAGGAGTAATCCCCTTAGGGTGTTTCTTGCACTCGGTGTGAAACAGATGATCTCTTGCGAACTTAGCCATCTTCGTGATAGGTGGTTGGGTGAGCATCAGAGAAATCGTCGAGTAGGAACCAGAAATTGTGCATTGGAGAAGGAGTATGTGGAGAGGAAGAGATGATGCCATAAGGATCAAGAAGTGTGGAGAAAGATCGGTGGAGGTTTTGGGCTGGATAGGAGGTCAGAACCAAGTTGTGTTTTCTTTGATATCTGAATCGAGAATTTATACTTGCGAACCAGTCCTTAAGCCTCGCACTGTGGTTCAGAAGAGACTTGTTTTTGAAGTCTAGAACCTTGGGAAGGATGAGTCGTCCATAACCACTGTGAAGTGGTGGACAATCAGATGAAATTCGAATTTCTTTATCCCTTTTTTGACAGCTAATATCTCTTTATTGAATGAATGATAATGTTTCTGAGGTTAGGGAACTCTCCACTAGCATGTCGCATATATGCTTTTCTCTGAATTTCTTCGATGAAATTTGCACCCCAATGGGTGTCACTAGCATCGATCTGAAGGATGCGGTGTCCAATCTTGAGAATCTTTAGTGGTGGCGGGTTTAAAGCCACTTCTTTTAATTTTAGCGCACATGTCCGTTTCTTCCTCTATGGTGGGAATCCTTTTTAAGCATCTTTATCCCGCATGTGGCCGCCACACTTGCCAACCACAAAGATGCTTAAAAAGGATTCCCACCATGGAGGGAAGAATGTACATGTGCAATAAAAATTAAAAGAAGTGGCTTTAAACCCGCCACCACTAAAGATTCTCAAGATTGGACACCGCATCCTTCAGATCGATGCTAGTGACACCCATCAGGTGCATTCTCATCAAGAAATTCAAGGAGAAAAGCATATATGCGACATGCTATCGAGAGTTCCTAACCTCGTAAACATTATCATTCAGTCTATAAAGAGATATTAGCTGTCAAAAATGGGATAAAGAAATTCGAATTTCATCTGATTGGCCACCACTTCACTGTGGTTATGGACAACTCATCCTTCCCAAAGGTTCTAGACTTCAAAAACAAGTCTGTTCCTGAACCACAATTACTGAGGCTTAAGGACTGGTTCGCCAAGTATAAATTCTCAACTCAGCATATCAAAGGAAAACACAACTTGGTTCCTGACCTCCTATCCAGGCGCAAAAACCTCCACCTGATTCAGTCTTTCTCCACACTTCCTTTGATCCTTATGGCATCATCCTCTTCCTCTCCACATACTCCTTCTCCAATGCACAATTTCCTGGTTCCTACTCCAGACAGTTTTCCTCCTGGATGCTCACCCAACCAGCCTATCACGAAGATGGCTAAGTTCGCAAGAGATCATCTGTTTCACTACCTGAGTGCAAGAAACACCCTAAGGGGATTACTCCCCTCCTCGACTGTCTTTATCCCTGACAACCCTTTCCTCACCTGTTTCAGTATCCAACCTGGCAGAGAACTCATCCTAGAAGAACTATGGCTCCTCTGGTGCATGGTTACACTCTATTCCATAGGACTGGAATTCCCGCTCATGGCCTCAGACAAGATGTTATGAACAATACTAACAGACTCTCTGTCGATTTTCTAGAATGGTTCAAGCCCATTTCAGCATAGCGCTACAGCCTGAAACACATCATAGACACCCATGGAATAGAAGATGTGCCCATTGCCGCCTTTCAACATCGTAACCTTGTTCATTTTTCACAGGCCTTTCTCTAGAAGGCCCGATGGACTCCTCTGGACCCAGAATACTGAATATGAGTGGAGGACTTACGAAGGGTCAATTATTGACAAAGATGCCATGGGACCCTTGAGAAAGCAACTAGCTGAGTACCTGTGTAAAATCAATAGCTATTATTGCCTGGTGCCTCCCCATGTGAATTGTACATCACTTGGTCCCATCCGGTCTCTCACTGATGAGCCCATTGACTGGACCCATCCCATGTGGCAAGATTCCCAGGATCGAATGGACACAGAGTCACGAGATGCCATTCAGAGTGCTGACCCACCATCTCCTGTACACCGACAGTGGCCAAAGGATTTTTTTGGAATCGACTCTGATGACTCTGACTTTGACACCCTTAATCTGTCTGCCACTCCATGATAAAAGTTAAAAAGTTTGACAGTCAATAATGTAATAATGTATCTGTCTTTATTTGCTTTTCTTTATGTTGCTT
Source organism: Hevea brasiliensis (assembly GCF_030052815.1). Lineage (NCBI taxonomy): Eukaryota > Viridiplantae > Streptophyta > Magnoliopsida > Malpighiales > Euphorbiaceae > Hevea > Hevea brasiliensis. The sequence continues at coordinate 110,360,331 of NC_079493.1, forward strand.
TAAGAGTGTCGGTAGCCAGTTTCTAACCGGTTGCCTGTAATGTTAAGAGCCTCCTCGCCTATATAAGGAGTTGCTCTCTTTAGTTGTGTTCAGACTCAGTTTTTCTTTCAATAATATTCTCTGAAGTTCTCTTCTATGGCTTTCTAAACTCTTCTCCTTCTCCCTGAAAATCTTTGAATGTGTATCATACTCTTATAATCAGAGATACGTATGCTCTACACTTGCCTCTTTAAGAGGATCCTGTGTATCAGAAATATCTTTGTTTTGACATTAAGGTGCGACGGTCCCATTATCACTTGTATAATGAACAAAAGGGCACAGCCAGAGAGTACCTATGGATAGGGAAGAGGCATAGCATGAGTTCATTCTATGAGTGGTAAGGGCTCCCGGCTTATCTTGCTATAAGTGGTATCAGAACCTCGTAACATTCCGGGGGTCTCGGGTTCGAGTCTCGCCCCTGCGTAAAAAACAGCTCTGTGCTAAGAGTGGCGAACCTGCAGTGCGCAAGTGGAGTCGTGGTGGGCTTGGGCCTTGGCCGTGCGCGGCCCATGGAGACTGAGAGCTTATGAGGAATTTGGTGCGCTACCCTTAGCCCGAAAAGGATATCCTGCCCGGGTAGCGCACCAAATTCCTCATAAGCTCTCAGTCTCCATGGGCCACGCACGGCCAAGGCCCAAGCCCACCACGACTCCATTTGCGCAGCACTGGTTCGCCAGCCCACTCTAGCGCAGAGTCGCTTTACGCAGGGGCGAGACTCGAACCCGAGACCCCCGAAACGTTACGAGGCTCTGATACCACTTAGCCCGAAAAGGATATCCTGCCCGGGTAGCGCACCAAATTCCTCATAAGCTCTCAGTCTCCATGGGCCGTGCGCGGCCAAGGCCCAAGCCAGGCACTACAACGTATTGATTCCAAGATTGACCAGGTCCTCACCAGGACTCAGCATGTTGATCAAAAGATTGACTCCTTCACTGCTTTTGCCCAAAACATGTACAAGGACTTACAAAGCAGAATTACCCAGCTTGATAGAGATCTGAAGGCTTTGATCCAACAACGGAGATTTGGTGCAGAATTCAACCAAAAGGAACAGGAGATAAGAAGGCTGAAAAAACAGTTGGCCCAAGTTGAGGCAGACTTACATAAGCCCACAGAAGCTCCGGTCTCTTACAGCCCATTCAGCCCTTTCTCTGCTCAAACAACTCCTAATCCTTTTCTTCCTACTCCTAAACCTGCTTACTCCCCTTTTGGACCTTTTAACTATTCATATGAACCACCTCCAACATATCACCCGTCTCCTTTGTTCAAACCTGCTCCAACACCTGCCAGATATGAACAAAAGAGTCCATCTTCCTCAGAAGAATCCCATCCTCCAAAAAGAAAGATTGATAAAGGGAAGGACAAAATGTATCGACTATTTCAAGTATTAAAATAATAGTATTATTAAATGAAATTACTATTATTATTATTATTATTATTATTATTATTATTATTATTATTGTTGTTGTTGTTGTTGTTGTTGTTGTTATTGTTGTTTTTATTGTTGTTGTCGAATTTTATTAAAAAAAATAACTAATTAAAGTACTATTGGACCCTATTGAAAAGAGTTTTGGACCTATTTGAATGTATTTAAAAAGTTCAAGGATTGAAAAGGTAATTAAAAGTAAAAAAAAAACTATAAATATCGAAACAGACCCAGCTACCCCCCCCCCCCCTATTATCTCTCCCGTCGTCCCTCACTAAGCCACTCTTCCCTTCCCCGTTTTTCTTCTTTTCAGATGGACAAGCAGCACCGGCAAGGCCCCCAAGCCACTTCAGCACGATCGGCCGTCCTCCAGTAGCCATAGACGCCAGCAAGGACTCCCACAGCTGTGAGAATGAAGAGAGAGAGAGAGAGCAGGACTCATTTGTTGAGGCAGCAACTTCTAAGCCTTATTTCAATGTCGTTTAATGGTTGTTTCTAGCAAGCAGGGCTGGTTCCCCTTATGGCACAACAAGCTTCAAAACCAGATCAGCCTTGCCTCCAGTGGTGGCCAGAGAGAGAAGATCCGACGAGAGAAAGATGAGAGAGAAAATGGGTTTGGCAACATATTCCTGGCTATTTTTCTGGCAATCAGACAGTTGGATTGGCGATATGAGATTATTGTTGAACTCGAAATGACAAAACCTTCAGGATGGAACTAACCTCACTCCGATTAGACACTGTTTAGAAAAGATGATCATTGGACGGTCCATATTGCTTGGTGAGATTTTCGACCTTTTTTGATGTTCATAAATTAAATATAATTATATGATAATTATTAATAATTTATGGGTTTTGTTTAGGTACAATTAGATCGATGATAGCTCACCCGTACTCGGGACTGAGTTTTCAGGCCGGTCTGACCACCTAGTAGGCTATCCCAGAAGGTGGTCATGTTTACAGTCGTTTTCAATGATTTCAGACATTCCAGACGCATTTTAGGTAGCAGATTTTGTAATAGTAGTTTCAAACTCAAGTTGTGTAGTTTTTACTTTAGTTAATCTAGTTAATTAATCTATAAAATATTCTTAACTAAGTAAAATTAAGTAAAATGACTTTAACTAATACAAGAATAATGTAAAGAACCTCCAAGAATATTTTTATAATTTTTAAAATGCTGAAAATAATTATTTGGACTGTCGAGGAGTTAGAGACTTGAGCTGAGGTTTGGATGATTGAATTTATATTAGGTTTCTTGTAGACCTCGGATAGGCATTATAATTGTTATTGCGGGCCTGAGGCCCTATGTATTGCTGTTGTTGCATTTTCTTGCAGGAGGGTTAGGTCCAATTATAGGATCCACTGAAATTTCAGCAAGACCTTATAAATTATTCATACTTCTTTAATTAAATTAATTAGTTAATTCTTTCAGTAAATTGATAAAGGTCATTATGTCTGTATAGGTGATCAGTGCTAGCTAGCCTTTTATCTCTCCAGCCGGATCAGTTGCAATCGGATCACCAATCTGTGAGTTAGATATCAATTATTTTTGTAATTTCAATATTATTTATATTCTTGGCATACTCATGCATTGTTTTTGTGTGTGTGTGTGTAACATCCTAGGCAAATCCCACATCGACAAAACACGGGAGAGATGCTGGGTTTATAAGTTGGTGGTTCGTAACTCCTAGTAACGCGTTTTAAAACCGTGAGGGCTTCGGCCCAGAGTAGACAATATCACTAGTGGGCCAGGCCATTACATTTATGGTATCAAAGTCACTTCGCGTGCAACCTTGAATGATGGTGGGGCAAACCTCAGCGAGGACGCTGAGTCCCATAAGGGGGGTGGATTGTAACACCCTAGGCAAATCCCACATCGACAAAACACGGGAGAGATGCTGGGTTTATAAGTTGGTGGTTCGTAACTCCTAGTGACGCGTTTTAAAACCGTGAGGGCTTCGGCCCAAAGCGGACAATATCACTAGTGGGCCGGGCCATTACAGTGTGTGTATATATATATATATATATATATATATATATATATATATATATATATATATATATATATATATGAAAAGTCAGGGTGAGGCACGATTTTAAGTTGATCTCGCTGGCCTACGCACTTGGATTTAAATGAAAGTCCGGCTTGAGTTGAACTCGCTGGCAAGATTTGAATTGAGAGAGCTGTATAGGGGATCAACTCTCATTTTTTTTTTTTATGCAGTGATGTGATACATTGGGTGCGTGAGTAGCTCTAAATTATTTTCTTATGTGAACATTGGATGGATTAATTATTTTATGTGATGGATGTGCATTTTATAGTAGGTTTAAGTAGTTTTAGATAGTTATAGAAATTGTATCTATAATCAATATCTAAACTCTCTGAGTCAAACTCTCATTCCTGTTCAAATATTTTTTTTAGGTTGCAAAATGAGCAAGTTTATTTTTGGGTATAACCTGTGACACTATTGTATTTATGTATTATATTAATTAATGGAGATTAAGTGGTTTGTGCATGATGGGTATCAAAGTTAAGCTAGGCTCCCCTAGTTTTTATTTTTTGATAGTTTTTAGGTTGAGTTGACCCAAATAAATTTATAATATTTTATTTTATTTTGTTTGCATGTTAGGCCTTGAATTTGGCCCTAATTATGGGTTTGAAAATAGTGAGGCTTACTACAGGCCTCGGAAGCTTCATACCGGCCAAGATCCTAGTGCCGGTCTGACTCATACAGTTAGGTCGTGACAAATTTGATATAAGAGCTTAGGCTCTAAATTCATAGAAAAGTGTGTACCTAGAGTTGTCACATGTGGAGTATAGGATTTTATTTCATCTTCTTCTGTAATTTCTTATTTCTAGATTCTGTGTTTTTTCTTGAGTAGCATAAGAATGCTTCAGTTTAATGTCTCGATTTCATTGAGTACATGTTGATGTGAACTTGAGCTAGTAGACATGTTAAGGTCTGCCATGGGGATATGTACTCCAAGAAATGTTGTGTTTCTATCAAAATGGGGCTAATTGGCGTGCCTATCTTGCGTAAGGCATGAGTACATGAAGGTGAGTTATGATAGTATAACTACGATAGATGGGGGTAAGGGTACCACTGTTGGCAGTTATCAGTGGATAGCCCAGTCAGGGCAAGTTAATGGTATCAGTGGCTTAAATAGAGATAAAAAGTTAGGAAACGTGGTTTATTGGGACGTACCGTAGTGATCTATGCAATGTTCTCATTATTTGTGCTGTAAGCTACAGATTATAGCACTGACATGAGATTATTATGTAGAACTACGCGCATCCGTAATGTGTTTTATGCAGATGTGTGCAGCTAGGTTCTGTTTTGTTATAGTTATACCAAACTAAAGTTCTATTTTTTAAGGAGTTTGGAACTCCAAGTCAAGGGTTTAAAACCCTTGAGCTAGAATTTGTAAGGTCACTATTATGCGTTAACTAGAGTCATTGACTTGGTTATCCTAACTTAAGTGTAGCATTGTAGCATGAGTTACCAAGAGATTAGAGGCTTTATATGGTTGTAATGTAAGGATGGCACCTGCTAAGTGAGATCATTTGATCTTTGGTATGGGATTTTTTGGATAATTTTAGCATTATAATGTACGTTTTGCCTAAAGTTTAGTGAGAATAGTATCTCCTTTGTGTGGCAGCAAGACGCAAAATGCGACTTTGCATCCTAAAGGAGACTGGGTGCTATGAATGATGTTCATAGCCTGTGAAATGATGTTTGAGGAAAGCTTGTAGTATGATAAGACAGCAAATAGCTTTACATAATTGTGGCAATGTAGTAGATATAGTTCCTTTTTTACAGTCAGTTGTGCTGCAGAGTATGGTAATGCCCTTTTAGGAAGGACAAGAGTATACTCTAATAAAATAATGTTAAGGATAATAAGTCAATGGAGACAAATCACAGAATATTAGTAAATAGAGGAAGTACAAAAATGAGAATTAAGATAATTGGCTGCAGATGCAGCATAACCCAAATGTTAGTGGCAGTGCTAGCCATAATGTATAAAGGATAAAGTTCGAATAGCACAGAGGTGTGACAACCTGGTAGAGACATTGAAGGATAAAGTTATCTAGTATAGCTATCAGGTCGTCAAGAAGAAAGTAGCTAGGAATAAAATAGTTAGAGTTTTGTTTGGGATAAGATAAAAGAAATATATTAAAGGATAACTTAAAGGGCCAGAATAGGGAGAACATAGTTAAGATATAGAGCAGGCTAGGTGTTGTTTTCGATAGGGTAAATGATAAAGATGGAGACACAAAATGGGACAACTTTAGTGAGAGTAGTGATTGAGGTATAGAACCCAGCAGTGTTAGACTCAGAGCATGACGCAGTTAGGGCAGTGTAAGGGGCCAGAATACAGAGCTTGGAGTTGCAAGTTTGGATTAGACTCTATCTATTTCCCGTTCCTAAGGTGAAGTGAGTAGCAATGAGGCAAGATTCCTTTAATTTATTAATAATACGAAAAGAGTTAGGCACGGAATGCAACTTGAGCAAGTTGCAAGTAAACAGTGTATAATGGTGTCCTAAACTGTCTTGTCAAGCTAAGGAATCAAATTAATAAATAATAAGTTAAATAAGGTCAATGTAATGGATCATTGAGAGAATAGAAGGATGAATATCTTTGAGAGGAGATGCACAAGGGTGAGAAAAGACAAGGTTAAGGGCAGACAATATGGATAATTACTGATACTATGAGTTTAAAACTCAAGACAGAGGTTAAAGAGAAGGTACAATAGGTGGGGAAAGATATCAATAGCAGAAGAAACAGAAAAGAGAAGGCAAATAAGACTTGAAGGGCAATGGAAAGGCTTAAGAAGAGTGGGTTACAAGGATGAGGACAAAAATGAATGCTATTAGAGGGACACACTAAGGGATGTTTAGGGTAGGTTAGGGTGTTATGGCAAGGAAAAGAAGTAACGTTTGGTTGACAAACAATAGGGGTATAAACGAACTGAGCTGAGCCAAACTTTGAATAATTCAAGCTCAGCTCGTTATATTTTTTTGGAGCTCGAGCTCGATTCAAACTTTAATATTCAAGCTAAAGTTCAACTCGTTATATATATATTAAGCTCGAGCTCGATTTGAGCTTGACTCATATCAAACTCATTTATAATATAAACAAACCAAGCTCGAGTTCGACTCATTTATAAACTAAACTCAAGCTCATTAATATTATTATATTAAAATAAAATTTAATTTAAATAAATGTCAAATAAAAATTAAATCAATTATACTTAAATTATATTTAATCTTAATTAAAATAAATTTAAAATTAAAAAAAATATACTTACGAGCCCATTTGGGCCCCACCTGTTGGCTTGCTAGCCAACTAACAAAAAACATTCAAGATGGGATGAGGGGTGAGTGGCTTCCCTTTTTTAAGGAAGCCACAACTCCCCCCCACCCCTTTCTATCCGATGTGGGACAAGTCCCACATCCTATTTCGTTTTTTTTTTTATTATTTATTAGCTTTTATTTCTAAATTTTAACTTACTTTTATTTTATATAAATAATTTACTATAATAAAAACTTAATTGCACAATATAATGTATAATTAAAATTTTATTATATTTATTGTTACATTTATAAATTTTTAAGGTTTAAATTTGATTAAAAATCATATTTATATTATACACACGCTTAATCTAATTTTATGGCTCTTAGCTAAACTCAATAGTATTATGATTTAATTAAAAAGACTATTATGTGATACAAATTCAAGATATTATACGATATCAATATATTAATTATAATTATAATCAACTCAATTACATGGATACATATATACACACATACAATCTAATCTCATGACGCCTAGCTAAACTCAATAGTATTATAATTTAATTAAAAAGATTACTATATGATATAAATACAATATATTACATAATATCAATATATTAATGACAATTATAATAAACTCAATTACGTAAATGTGTATATACATATATATATACACACACACGCATAATATAATTTCATGGCTCTTAAATAAACTTAATAGTATTATGATTTAAATTTAACTTATTAACAATTTAATTTTTAGGGAATAAGTGGACAATATCAAGTAGAAAAAGATTTATGAGAGATAGATTTTTAAAGGATGTATAAAGAGAAAGTGCTTAGAGAGATAAAAGAATAATAATAATGGATAAATAGTTTAGTATTAAAATTGAATATTAATCTTTTAAAAGTTTAAATTCACATAAAAAAAAGTAATTAAAGAGATTGGAAGTGAGACTACACATAGAAAGACAGTAATAATAATTGTTAGATATATTAATGTTAATTTTGAAACTTAATCTTTTAGAAGTTTAAAATTTTAATAGAGAAGAAAGAGAGGGAGAGATATATGCTTCATGTTTCAAATCACATTAGTGCCAAAAGTATGTAATTTTAATTTTTTTAATAATTTCATATAGATAAAAAGTTTACATTAATTTTTATGTATTTATTATCTAATATTTTAAATTTATTCTCATATAAAAATTAACTTATTTTTTTAAAAAAAATAAATCTGAAGCATAAATAACTATATAATTATAACTATATTTTATATATTGTTTATATCATATTTTTGAAGAATATATTATTTTAAAAATAATTATAAACAAAATAAATATATTTATAATATTATAAAATTATAATAATTAATATAAATATTTTTGTAAATGAGCCTATAAACGAGTTTACTCACGAATCTATTTAACGAGCCAGCTCATGAGCCTGTTCAATGAGTCAGCTCGTGAACCTGTTCAATGAATCAAGTCACGAATCTATTCAACGACCCAGCTCGCGAACTTATAAATGAGCCGAGCTCGAGTCAAATACTGTTGAGCTCGAGCTCGGCTTGTTTATTAAACGAACTTAAAATTCGAGCTCGAGTTTGGCTGGTTTAGAAATTGAGCCGAACCGAACAGAACCGAGCTTTTATTGAGCCAAACCTTGAGTAGCTCATGAGCAACTTAGTTCATTTACACCCCTAACAACAGAGATTGAAGATATAGAAGACAAGAGGACTAGAGTCATAGGAACACACATCAATGCACATGAAAGAGAAGTAAACATCAAAGTTGATTGGAGTTACGAGATATCACATCAAAAAGCAGTGGAAACATAGTGGGTGTCATAGCATACATGAAGTAGTCAATGAGTGATCAAAGGTAAAAGCTTCACTACATAGGAATAATGGAACATAGAATGTTGCAACAAAGTCAGAAGGAAGTGGAATGTTTTTAATAGTTTATGTAAGGTTCAAGGAGAAGTACTCGCACTTGTCTAATCACATTCTTTTCAATATCTCCTATATGTTTAAAAAAATTTGGGGATGAATTTTTCTTAAGGGGGATAGATTGCAATGCCCTGAAAAATTTTTAAATTTATTTATAAATTAAAATTTAATATTTTAATTGTTATTTCTTTCAAACATATTTTATAAAAGTATTTTAAAGTTTTATACTATTTTAAATATTAAAGTAATAGTATTATTAAATGGGATTATTATTAGTATTATTGTTGTTGTTGTTGTTGTTGCTGTTGTATTTTATTAAATAAATAAATAGATTTAAACCAATTAAAATACTATTGGACCCTATTGAAAAGAATTTTAGACTTAATTGAATGTTTCTAAAAAGTTCAAGGATTGAATAAGTAATTAAAAGTTAAAAAAAAAATTGCAAAAATCAAAACAGACCCAATTACCCCCCCTTCTTCTCTCTGTCGTCGTCGCTCACTAAGCCATTATCCCCTTCCCTGTTTTTTTTCTTTTCCGATGGATAAACAGCGCCAGCAAGACCCCCAAGCCACCTTAGCATGACCGGCCATCCTCTAGCAGCCATGGATGCAAGCAAGGACTCCTATAGACGCGGGAATGAAGAGAGAGAGGGAGGAGGACGTGTGTGTTGAGGCAGTAACTTTCATCCCTCATTTCAATGTTGTTCACTGGTTATTTTTTTACAAGGCAAGGCTGGTTCAACTCATGGCACAATAAGCTTCAAAACCCGATCAGCCTCACCTCCAGTGGTGGCCGAAGAGAGAAAATCCGGCAAGGGAAAGATGAGAGAGAAAATGGGTTTGGTAGCATTTTTTGGTCATTTTTCAGGCGATCCGACTGTCGGATTGGCGATCCAAGACCACCGTTGAACTCAGAGCGATGAAACCTTTAAGATGGAAACAACCCCACTCCTATTGGACACCGTTTGGAAAATGTGATCATTAAAAGGTTCAGATCATTTGATGAGATTTTTTATCTTTTTTGATGCTCGTAAATTAAATATAATTATATGATAATTATTAATAATTTATGAGCTTCGTTTAGGTGTGATTAGATTGACAATAGCTCACCGACACTCAAAACCGAGTTTTCGGGCCGATCCGAGTATCTAGCAGGCTGTCCTGGAAAGTGGTCATATTTACAATCATTTTCAACGTTCTCTAGACATGTTCTAGGTACCAGATTTTACAAAGGTAGTCTCAAACACAAGTTATATAGTCTTTACCTTAGTTAAGCTAGTTGATTAATCTGTAAAATATTCCTGACTAAGTAAAATTAAGTAAAATGACTTTAATTAATACAAAAATGATGAAAGAACCTATAGGAATATTTTTATAATTTTTAAAGTGCTAAAAATAATTATTTGGATTGTAGATGAGTTAGGGACCTGAGCTGGAGTTTGGATGATTAGACTTGTAGGCCTGAATGGGCATTATAATTGTTGTTGTGGGCCTAAAACTGTAACGCTCTCACCATAGGTAGTCCGTATATTTTACTGTTCCGACGACTAATGTCTGTTCAGACAATTAAAATGTCTGGAACTACACCTAAACTATAGTGAGGAGGTATAAATTGAATAAATAAATGTAAAGAAAATATAGGAAAAAAAATTTAGAGAATTTATTAATTTATATAAAATAATAAAAATGACCCGATATGCATTATGAAGGGCATTTTGGTCATTTCACCCCTAGAGGTGAATTTTGATCTAAATGTCAAATTAAAATTTAGAGAATAAAATAATTTACATAAATTAAAATTTATGAAATAAATTAGGAAAATGAGAAGAGAAAAGAAAATAAAAGAAAAGAAAAGAAAAGAAAGGAAAAGAAAAGAAAAGAAAAGAAAATGGCTTAAGAAAATTGAAAAAAAATAGAGTACACATATAAATATATAAATATAAAGCATAAGAGACAAAACTCACCAATTAAAGTCATCTTCTCCATCTTTTCCCTCTCTCCTTGCCATCCACCATTGTCTCCCATTTCCTCCATTGTTGTCAAGCTTCCAAGCTTGATTTCCTAAGCTTTCACACACAAAAACTCATAGCACACTTCACAAAAAATACTTCCCACACCCTAAGGAAGCTATAGACACCCATTGGAAGCAAGAAATTTGAAGTTAGGGAAGCTTAAGTAAGGTTAGTGCACTAATCTCTCTTCTTCTCTTCATTAAACATGAAAACAATGTTTAGCCAAGCATAAATATCATTAAAGCAAAAAGAAAATCTTGAAGAAAGAACCCTTGAATTTTTGGCAGCCATGGAACTTGATGTTTGTTGCTTTTAAGTGATAAAAAAAGGTTCTATGAGAATGTGTGATGAGTTGAAATGTTTGGGTGTTTGATTGTGTAGTGTTTGTAAAAATTTAAAACTTTGAAAACTAGGGTTTGTGTAAATGCTTGAGAACTTGGTGTAAATATTGAAATTGACCGATTGAGTTGAGATTGTTGGTTATAGAAGTGTATTGCATGCAAATTGAAGTAAGGAAGTTGAAGGAATTGAGATATTGGGAGTGTTCAATTTTCTGCAGGTTTGGACTCAATGAGTCCAGTGGGTTTATTGACCCATAACTGAAAATGTGTGACTCCAATTGGTATGAGGCTAATTGGAGGTGAAAATAGACTCAAAATAGCCCATTTTTCATGTAGACACCCAAATTTTTCCAAAATCATGACCAATTCTCTATCCAAACCCGGATGACGAAACACTGAAACTCAGAAAATGACCAAATGAACAGTACTTGTTCATTTGGTCATAACTCTCTCTAAACTGGTCCAAATGACATAAAATTTACATCAATAGAAAACTTAGACATAGGGCTACACTTTTCATGAAGACCACTTGATCCAGTTTTGTATTTAACCAAATCAAATTGTTAGCACAAGTTGAGTCACTAAAACTGCCAACTCAGAAATTGTCCAAAATACTGTTCCTTTAGTATGCTTGACCAGTTTTGGCAAAAATGCCATAACTTAGTCTCCAAAGCTGCAACTTGAGTGAAACTAGTGCCAAAAGTTTTATAAGACATAGCACAACAATTTTTATGTTTTGACCAAGGTCTAGAAACCATTGTATCATAGGGAAAATATTAGCCAAAGTTAGGAATTGAAATCTGGAAAATGTTAAGTTGAACCCAGAATGCCATTTGATATCCGTGTATTCATTTAGCTATAACTCCCACTAGGAAATTCCATTTGAGATGTGCTAATATGATATGGAAACATGATACTTAGGGCTACAATATTGATTTAGACACCTTTGCCAAATTCTATGTGTAAAGACCCTAAAAAGAGGGTCAAACATACTGCCCTGAAGTTAGTTATTGCCCTTATAGGACTGAGAGTCCAGGTTAATACATTGACTATAACTCACTATACCATGCTTGAAAAATTATGAAATTGCACCTAGGAGTCTCTAAGACATAGAGGAACATATCTTGTGAAGGAACCTAAGTCTAAAAATGACCATAAAATGATCAAATGACTGGTCAAAATTTATTGACCAGAAATTGTAAATTCTGGACAGCTTAGAGGCAAAGGGACCAGTTATGGTATTTTGACCATAACTTGAGTTCTATAATCCCAAATTCAGTGATTCAAAAATTGAAATTTAAGTTTAAACATATAGGAGTATTTGTTATGAAGGAAGTGTGACCAAATAGACATCCTAACCTAGTCAAATTCCTAGATAAAAATAACACATCAAAATGAACCTAAAGAAAGGTTCATGGGAAAAATGCTATATATGATAATTAAAATACTCATAAGGCTAATTAAATATTAAAAATGATATGAATATGTAAATTGAGACTAATGTCCTATTAATATGAAATTAATGGTATTAATGAATAGTACCAGAAAATAGTAACAGTAATAGTGCTAAAATAATTAAAAATGTTTAATTGCCCATAGTATACATAGAATTATTTATTTAGTTTGGATAAATTGGTATACCAGTTAGAGACTACAGATAGCAGTACTGCCTACTGAGAAAATCATGAACTGACAAAATATGTCTGGTATGATTGTTCTACAGGCTATATGCCTACTTACTGGCCATTGTGCCTACTTTATTTTTGGCTTTACAAGCCTGACAGTAGGCTCGTGCCCGACAGCTGGCCTCGTGCCTGACAGACGTATACTGAATAGACATATAGCTGTCTAACTAGTATACACCCGTGCATTTAGCTTTTATAATCTGTTATAGGTTTCTTGGGCACTAATAAAAATTAATTAAGACTTAAAATACAATAAGTAATCATTAAAGATCCCGATAATGTTAATTGCTTCCAAAGAGCAATAAAATTGTAAAGACCCAAAAATTATGATTTGCAAATATTATTTCAATTATTAAATTATTGTTATTATAAATTACACACCACTAAACGTTATGCTTAGCGCGTTGGTTTTCCATCGCATAGGCACTGGAGATCAGTCCCAGCAGCCGCACCAGCAGCACCAGTAGTGCACTGACAGAGCTCTGACCAGATCTGCCACTGTCCAGAGTCACCTCACCGGTCTTTTGTATTTTGGTGGGGCCCATGCATAGACTAGTATTTTGGTTCATTATGTCTAGTCATGATGTATTTCATTTTGGACTTGTAATTAAACTTTGAGATTGAAATTAAAACTTGTAATTTATTATCTATGAATTTCTATATGAATGCAATAGATGATATTTCATTTTTAGATCTCATAAATAATTGCAAATGATATGATACAAGAGAATATGATATGGAAATGTGTGAAATGAATATGGACATGTTAATAGGTGATTAGTGGAACTCGCAAGATGCTAATAAAACAGGAGAGGCTATGTCCGGGTCTCCATAGAAATAAGTTATATATATAAAAAAAAATTCTACCCATGGATTACTACTTTTAAATGATATTAAAAGCTTACAATAGATATGATAAAAACAAGATAGGGTGCTCCGGCACCGAATGTGGCACTTCTTGCTCGGCTATACAGTCGACGGGTAAGGGGTGTCACATTTAGTGGTATCAGAGCCGAGGTTTAGGCGGTCCTAGACCTAAATAGTTAGAAATAGATAAAGTACATCACATGCATGGGCCTTTAAATAGAGTCGAGGTGACATTAATGTAGATCTATTTCTTTGTCTATTTTATAGGATCGATGGCATATGATCCTTCAGAGCACGGACCTCTAAGACCGATAGAGGAGGAAGTAGAGAGTCACACACCTGCTACTAGTCGGGGGAGAAGTGGTAGTAGAGCAGAGTCATCTCAAGGTACTGTGAGTAGGGCATAGCAGGCCTTTTATGAACAGATGACATAGCTGTTCCGTCAAATCACCGGAGCCATTCCTTAGCCACAGCCACAGCCACTACCACCACTACCTGTACAACCACCTCCACCCCTACAGCCGCAACCTATACACAGATCTCCACTAGAGAGACTGCGGAAGTATGGGGCAATTGACTTCAAAGGTAAGAGGGATGATGATCCAGCCACAGCAAAGTATTGGCTGGAGAGGACAAAGAGGGTATTGCGAAGCCAGACTGCACCTTGAGCAGCAGCTTGGAATGTGCTCACATCACATTCAGGAGGATGCATATAGATGGTGGGTGATAGTATCTAGAGTGGTACAGCCTGCATAGATCACCTGGGAGTTCTTTCTGGCTGAATTCAGAAAGAAATACATCAGTCATATGTACTTGGAGGCCAGAAGGAGAGAATTTCGCACCGAGATAGAAGCGGTGGCGCCTCCGAATATGAGCGGGAATTCATGAGACTTAGCGGATATGCATTGGAGTTGATGCTGACAGAGGTTGATAAATGCAGAAGATTTGAGGATGAATTGAATGACAACATCAGGTTGATAGTGACATCTCACCACTTTACAGATTTCTCTTTGTTGGTAGCATCAGCCCTTGATATGGAGAGAGTCAGAAATGAAGAGTAGTCCAGAAAGGATAGGCAACGCAAGAGGGGTTCTGGGTCTGGTCAGTCCGGTTCAGCAAGCACAGGTAGTAAGAGGCCCAAAGAGTCTCAGGGCCAGACTCAGGGTCGGGGCAAGAAACAAAAGTCTCGGTTTACTCCAAGGAGAGGAAGAGGACAGTCTGGTGCATCAGTGGGTAGTTCACCTGGTGCAACTACACGAGGATCAGCCCCACCATCTGCTTGTGTACATTGTGGTAAACCTCACAGAGGAGAGTGCAGATTGTTGACGGGTGAGTGTTTCAGATGTCGGTCTATGAATCACTTCCTCAAGGATTGTCCACAAAGGAACACTAGTGCTCCCACTGCTCCACCTCAGATGGAGAGGTCTGCCCCAGCAGCACAGAGGGGTAGAAGACCTACGAGGCCTGATATAGCTGGTACATCACAGAGGCTTACTGCAGAGACAGTGCAGAGGCAGGAGACTAGGGTAGCACCTCGTGTTTATGCTATGAGAGCTCGAGATGAGCCAGAGCCAGCTGATGTCATTAGAGGTACATTTTCTCTTTATGATATGCTAGTATGTGCATTGATTGATCCGGGTTTCACACATTCATATGTGTATATCACACCGCCAGTTGATAGAGAGGTACAGATAGAGGAGTTAGAGGAGGACATACAAGTCACAAACCCTTTAGGGCATAGTGTCATGGTGAAAAAGGTCTACAAGGGTTGTCCTCTGAAAATACAAGGGTATAAGTTTTTAGCTGACTTGATTGAGCTACCATTCCATGAGTTCGATGTGATATTGGGTATGGACTAGTTATCACGTCATCAAGCGATGGTAGATTGTCGGCTAAAAAGGATGTAACTACAGACAGTAGATGGGGATGAGATTATAGTTATGGGTGAAGGAACGGGTTATCTTTCTACCATTATATCAGCTACAGCAGCCAGGAGATTGATAAGAAAGGGCTGTGAGGCTTTCTTAGCACATGTGGTTGACACTAGAAAGACTAGCCCAAGCATGCAGGAGATCCCCACTGTATGTGATTTTTCGAATGTGTTTTCGAAAGAGTTGCCCGGTTTGCCACCCGATAGAGAAGTGGAGTTTGCCATAGAGGTTATGCCGGGTATTGCACCAATGTCCATTACTCTATATAGGATGGCACCTATTGAACTGAGAGAGTTGAAAGTTCAGTTATAGGAGCTACTAGACAAGGGCTTCATATGCCCTAGTGTGTCACCCTGGGGAGCACCAGTGCTATTTGTGAAGAAGAAGGATGATACCCTTCGGCTATATATAGACTACCGGTAGCTGAATAAGGTGACTGTGAAAAACAAATACCCTTTACCTAGGGTAGATGACCCGTTTGATCAGTTGAGAGGAGCTGGAGTATTCTCTAAGATAGATATCAAATTAGGTTATCACTAGTTGAGAGTGAAGGAGACAGATGTTCCTAAAACTGCTTTCAGGACCCAGTATGGACACTATGAGTTCCTAGTGATGCCATTTGGGCTGACAAATGCACCGGCAGCTTTCATGGACCTAATGAACCGCATCTTTCATCTCTACTTGGATCAGTTTGTTGTGGTCTTTATAGATGATATCTTGGTGTATTCTAAGAATCGGGAAGAGCATGATGAACACCTGAGAGTAGTACTACAGACACTGCGAGAAAAGCAGTTTTATGCTAAGTTATCCAATTGTGACTTTTGATTGGATGAGATATCCTTCCTTGGACACATTGTGTCAGCAGATGGGATCAGGGTAGATCCAAGGAAGATTGAAGTAATAGTTGAATGGAAGCCTCCCAGAAATGTAACGAAAGTCAAAAGCTTTTTGGGGTTAGTTGGATACTACAGGAGATTTGTGAAGGGATTTTCCCTTATAGCAGCCCCACTGACTAAGTTACTGCATAAGAATGTAAAGTTTGACTGGAATGATAAATGTTAAACCAGCTTTGAGAAGCTGAAGGCTATGCTTACAGAAGCTCCAGTGTTGACGCAACTAGAGTCAGAAAAAGACTATGTGATCTACAGTGATGCCTCTCACAATGGGCTTGGGTGTGTTCTGATGCAGGAAGGGAAAGTAGTTGCCTATGCTTCTAGATAGCTAAGGCCACATGAAAAGAATTACCCAACTCATGATCTGGAATTGGCGGCAATAATATTTACATTAAAGATATGGAGGCATTACCTATATGGTGAGAAGTGTTACATCTACACTGATCACAAGAGTCTAAAGTACTTGCCAACTCAGAAGGAACTAAATATGAGACAGAGGAGATGGATTGAATTCCTTAAAGACTATGACTGTGTGATTGACTACCATCCTGGAAAGGCAAATGTAGTGGCTGACGCCCTAAGTAGGAAGTCCATGATGGCTTTGAGAGCATTGAATGCTCGGTTGTCTTTCGCACAGGATGGGACACTTTTGGCTGAGTTATGTGTAAAGCCAAGTTTGTTACAGCAAATATAAGAAGCATAGTTAAGGGATGAAAAGTTGCTAATTGTTATGGGCAGAACTTAAGAGGGGAAGGAGACTGATTATGAGTTGAAAGGAGATAGGTGCCTGTACTATAAAGGCAGAATATGTGTACCAAGAGATGAGGAATTGAAGAAGAATATCTTAAAAGAGGCGCACAGTAGCTTCCATGCTATGCACCCAGGAAGTACCAAGATGTACCAAGACCTGAAAACACATTATTGGTGGCCTAGAATGAAGAAAGAGATTGGTGATTTTGTGACTAGATGTTTGACATGCCAGCAGGTTAAGGCTGAGCATTAGGTTCCATCAGGGTTGTTGTAACCTATATCCATACCAGAATGGAAATGGGACCGCGTCACCATGGATTTTGTGACTGGGCTACCATTGACATAGAGGAAGCATGATACTATATGGGTGATTATGGATAGATTGACCAAGTCAGCTCATTTTCTACCAGTTAGAATTAACTACTCATTAGAGAGATTAGCAGAAATTTACATAGGTGAGATAGTCCGGCTACATAGAGTGCCAATATCGATCATATCTGACCGAGACTTGAGATTTACTTCGAGGTTTTGGAAGAGGCTACAGGAGTCTTTAGGCACTCGACTACACTTCAGTATGGCTTTTCATCTACAGATGGATGGACAGTCAGAACAGGTGATTCAGGTATTGGAGGATATGTTGAGAAGCTGCATCATTGATTTTGAAGGAAGTTGGGAGAAGTATCTTCCTTTGGTAGAGTTTGCTTACAACAACAGCTACCAAGCCAGCATAAAAATGACTCCATATTAAGCATTGTATAGGAGGAGATGTAGGACTCCCTTATGCTGGACAGAAATGGGTGAAGAGAAAGTAGTGAGCCCAGATTTAGTGAGACAGACTGAGGAAAAAGTGAAACTCATCAGAGATAATTTGAAAGTCGCATCGGACAGACAGAAGTCATATGTCGACCTGAGGAGGAAGGATATAGAGTATGAGGTTGGCGATAAGGTGTTTTTTAAGGTATCACCTTGGAAGAAAGTGTTGAGATTTGGTAAGAAGGGTAAGTTGAGCCCTAGGTTTATTGGTCCATACGATGTCATTGAGCATGTGGGTCCAGTAACCTACAGGCTAGCTTTACCACCTGAGCTGGACAAGATCCACAGTGTATTCCATGTGTTAATGCTCAGAAGATACAGATCAGATCCTTCACATGTCATTTCAGCAGAGGAGATAATTGTGCAACTTGAGTTGACATATGAAGAAGAACCAGTTAGAATCTTGGCACGGGAAGTGAAAGAACTCAGAAATAAGAGGATCCCACTAGTAAAAGTCTTGTGGAGACACCACAACACGGAAGAAGTGACATGGGAGAGAGAGGAGACGATGAGGCAGCAATTCTCTCAGCTCTTCACATCAAGTAAATTTCGAGAATGAAATTTCTATTATAGGGAAAGAATTGTAACGCCCTCACCATAGGTAGTTCATACATTTTACTGTTCTGACGACTAATATTTGTTCGGACAGTCAAAATGTCTGAAATTACACTTAAACTATAGTGAGGAGGCATAAATTGAAGAAATAAATGTAAAAAAAAAATATAGGAAAAAAATTTAGAGAATTTATTAATTTGTATAAAATAATAAAAATGACCCGATATGTATTATGAAGAGCATTTTGGTCATTTCACCCCCAGAAGTAAATTTTGTTCTAAATGTCAAATTAAAATTTAGAAAATAAAATAATTTACATAAATTAAAATTTATAAAATAAATTAGGAAAATGAGAAGAGAAAAGAAAAGAAAAGAAAAGAAAAGAAAAGAAAAGAAAATGGCTTAGGAAAATTTAAAAAAAAATAGAGTACACA
The DNA here is from genome assembly GCF_030052815.1 of Hevea brasiliensis. Classification (NCBI taxonomy): domain Eukaryota; kingdom Viridiplantae; phylum Streptophyta; class Magnoliopsida; order Malpighiales; family Euphorbiaceae; genus Hevea; species Hevea brasiliensis. Next base: position 110,379,321 of record NC_079493.1, read on the forward strand.
TATAAATATATAAATATAAAGTATAAGAGACAAAACTCACCAACTAAAGTCATCTTCCCCATCTTTTCCCTCTCTCCTTGCTGTCCACCATTGTCTCCCATTTCCTCCATTGTTGTCAAGCTTCCAAGCTTGATTTCCCAAGCTTCCACACACCAAAACCCATAGCCCACTTCACAAAAAATACTCCTTACACCCTAAGGAAGCTATAGACACCCACTGGAAGCAAGAAATTTGAAGTTAGGGAAACTCAAGTAAGGTTAGTGCACTAATCCCTCTTCTTCTCTTTATTAAATATGAAAAGCATCTTTAGCCAAGCATAAATATCATTAAAACAAAAAGAAAATCTTGAGGAAAGAATCCTTGAATTTTTGGCAGCCATGGAACTTGATGTTTGTTACTTTTAAGTGATGAAAAATGGTTCCATGAGAATGTGTGATGAGTTAAAATGTTTGGGTGTTTGATTGTGTAGTGTTTGTGAAAATTTAAAACTTTGAAAACTAGGGTTTGTGTAAATGCTTGAGGACTTAGTGTAAATGTTGAAATTGACCTATTGAGTTGAGATTATTACTTATAGAAGTGTATTGCATGCAAATTGAAGTAAGGAAGTTGAAGGAATTGAGATATTGGGAGTGTTCAAATTTCTGTAGGTTTGGACTCAATGAGTCCAATGGGTTTATTGACCCATAACTGAAAATGTGTGACTCCAATTGGTATGAGGCTAATTGGAGGTGCAAATAGACTCAAAATAGCCCATTTTTCATGTGGACACCATGCTCAAATTTTGCCAAAATCATGACCAATTCTTTGACCAAACGCGGATGACCAAACGCTGAAACCCAAAAAATGACCAAATGAATAGTACGTGTTCATTTGGTCATAACTCTCTCTATACTGATCCAAATGACCTAAAATTTACATCAATGGAAAGCTTAGACATAGGGCTACACTTTTCATGAAGACCACTTGACCCAGTTTTGCCTTTAACCAAATCAAATTATTAGCACAAGTTGAGTCACTAAAATTGTCATCCCAGAAATTGTCTAAAATACTGTTTCTTTAGTATGCTTGACCAGTTTTTGAAAAAATGCCATAACTTGGTCTCCAAAGCTGCAAATTGAGTGAAACTAGTGCCAAAAGTTTTATAAGACATAGCACAACAATTTTTATGTTTTGACCAAGCTCTAGAAACCATTGCATCCTAGGGAAAATATTAGCCAAAGCTATAAATTGAAATCTGGAAAATGTTAATTTGAACCCATAATGCCATTTGATACCCATGTGTTCATTTGGCCATAACTCCCACTAAGAAATTCCATTTGAGATGTGCCAATATGATATGGAAACATGATACTTAGGGCTACAACATTGATTTAGATACCTTTGCTAAATTCTAAGTGTAAAGACCCTAAAAAGAGGGTCAAATATATTGCCCTAAAGTTGGTTATTGCCCTTATAGGACTGAGAGTCCTGGTTAATACATTGACTATAACTCACTATACCAAGTTTAAAAAATTATGAAATTATACCTGAGAGTCCCTAAGACATAGAGGAACATATCTTGTGAAGGAACCTAAGTCTAAAAATGACCATAAAATGATCAAATAACTGGTCAAAGTTTATTGACCAGAAATTATAAATTCTGGACAGCTTAGAGGCAAAGGGACCAGTTATGGTATTTTGACCATAACTTAAATTCTATAATCCCAAATTCAGTGATTCAAGAACTGAAATTCAAGTTTAAACATAGAGGAGCATTTGTTATGAAGGAAGTGTGACCAAATAGACATCCTAACCTAGTCAAATTTCTAGATAAAAATAACACATTAAAATTAACCTAAAGAAAGGTTTATGGGAAAAATGCTATATATGATAATTAAAATACTCATAAGGCTAATTAAATATTAAAAATGATATGAATATGTAAATTGGGACTAATGTCCTATTAATATGAAATTAATGATACCAATGAACAGTATCAGAAAATAGTAATAGTGAATAGTGCTAAAATAATTAAAAATGTTTAATTACCCATAGTATACCTAAACTTATTTATTTAGTTTGGATAAATTGGTACACCAATTAAGGACTACAGATAACAGTACTGCCTATCGAGAAAATCATAAACTGACAAAATTTATCTGGTATGATTGTTCTACAGCTTATATCCCTACTTACTGGCCATTGTGCCTACTTTATTTTTGGCTTTACAAGCCTGACAGTAGGCTCGTGCCCGACAGCTGGCCTCGTGCCTGACAGACGTATACTGAATAGACATATGGCTGTCTAACCAGTATACACCCGTGCATCCAGCTTTTATAATCTGTTATAGGTTTCTTGGGCACTAATAAAAATTAATTAAGACTTAAAATATAATAAGTAATCATTAAAGATCCCAATAATGTTAATTGCTTCCAAAGAGCAATAAAATTGTAAAGACCCAAAAATTATGATTTGCAAATATTATTTCAATTGTTAAATTATTGTTATTATAAATTATACACCACTAAATGTTATGCTTAGCGCGTTGGTTTCCAATCGCATAGGCACTGGAGATCAGTCCTAGCAGCCGCAACAGCAGCACTAGTAGTGCACTGACAGAGCTCTGACCAGATCTGCCACTGTTTATAGTCACCTCACCGGTCTTTTATATTTTGGTAGAGCCCATGTATAGACTAGTATTTTGGTTCATTATGTCTAGTCATGATGTATTTCATTTTGGACTTGTAATTAAACTTTGAGATTGAAATGAAAACTTGTAATTTATTATCTATGAATTTCTATATGAATGCAATATATGATATTTCATTTTTAGATCTCATAAATAATTGTAAATGATATGATACAAGAGAATATGATATGGAAATGTGTGAAATGAATATGGACATGTTAACAGGTAATTAGTGGAACCCGCCAGATGCTAATAAAATAAGGGAGGTTCTGTTCGGGTCTCCACAGAAATAAGTTATAAAAAAAAAAATTTTACCCATTGATTACTACTTTTAAATGATATTAAAAGCTTACAATAGATATGATAAAACAAGATAGGGTGCTCAGGCACCGAATGTGGCACTTCTTGCTCGGTTATACAGTGGACAGGTAAGGGGCGTCACAAAAGCCCTGTGTGTTGCTGTTGTTATGTTTTCTTGTAGGGGAGTTAGGTCCAGTTATAAGGGATGCCTTACTAAAATTTTAGTAAGACCTTCGGAATTATTCTTACTTCTTTAATTAAATTAATTGATTAATTATATCAGCAAATTGATAGAGGTCATTGTGTCTGTAAAGGTGATCGGTGTCAGCTAGCATTTTTTCTTTTCAGCCAGACTAGTTGCAATCAGATCACCAGTATGTGAGTTTGTTATTGATTATTTTTATAATTTTAATATTATTTATATTCTTAGCATGCTCATACATTGTGTGTGTGTGTGTGTATATATAAGATGACAATCACAGATAATTAACAACAATTGAGTTTGGTATTGATTATTTTTATAATTTTAATATTATTTATATTCTTAGCATGTTCATGCATTGTGTGTGTGTGTGTATATATATTTATATATATTTCATACTTAGTTAAATAAATTAGAAGCATTCTTATTGCAGCACATTTAATTGTTGTTAATTAGCTGTGATTATATATATATATATATGAATGTGGATTGGACGGGTAGTCGCGGCTTGGGCTAGTCTTGTTAGAATTTGGTCCTTATGGATATAGAAAATCGAGGTGAGGCACGTCTTTGAGTTGATCTCATTGGCTCCCGCTCTTGGATTTAAGCAAAAGTCCAGCTTAAGTTGAGCTCACTTATAAGATTTGAATTGAGAGAGTTGTATAAGAGATTGGCTGCCATTTTTTTGTACAGTGATGTGATACACTGGATGTGTGAACAACTCCAAATTATTTACTCATGCGAATATTGGGTAGATTAATTGTTTTATGAGGATTGGAAGGATAGTCGCGGCTTGAGCTAGTTTCGCTGAAACCTTATCCTTATGGATATAGAAAGTCAGGGTGAGACACAGCTTTGAGTTGATCTCGATGGCCCCCGCTCTTGGATTTAAGTGAAAGTCCAGCTTGAGTTTAGCTCGCTAGCAGGATTTAGATTAAGAGAGTTGTATAAGGGATCAGCTCCCATTTTTTTATGCACTGATATGATATATTGGGTGCGTGAGTAGCTCCAAATTATTTACTTATGCGAATATTGGGTAGATTATTTATTTTATGTGATAGATGTGCATTTCATGGTGGGTTTGCACTAGTTTTAGGTAGTTATAGAAATTGCATCTATAATCAATATCTAAACTCTTTGAGTCGAAAGCTCATTCCTATTCAAATATTTTTCTCAAGTTGCAAAAGGTGTAAGTTTATTTTCGGATTTAACCTGTATTTTTCTTCTCAGGTTATGATGCTTCTTAGTTAATAGTTTTTATAGTTTTTATTTATTTATATATTTATTTAATTATTAGAACTCCACTGTAACACGATTGTATTTATGTATTATATTAATTAATGGAGATTAAGTTGTTTGTGCATGATGGATATCAAGATTGAGCTGAGTTCCCATAGTTTTGATTTTTTGATAGTTATTGAGTTGAGTTGGCCTAAATAAATTTATAATATTTTATTTTATTTACATGTTAAGTCTTGAATTTGGTCATGATTATAGGTTTGGAAATAGTGTAACTTACTACGGGTCTCGAAGCCTTTATGCCAGCTCCAATTCTAATGCTGGTCTGGTACACACAGTTGGATCATGACATTAATAACAGAGTGCAATTAATTCGTCCCTAAAAGATTGTGATGTAATTGTTAAGAATAAGGATGTGATAGAATTGTAAAAATTGGCAAAGATTAGATTTTTTTGATAATTTTTCTTTTTTTTTTATAAATATATCTCTTAAAAGAATACTAAGGAAACACCATGCAAAAATATATGGCTAATAATAATTTTAATTTATATATTTTTTTAAATTTAATATATAAATATAAAATAATGCCCTAAATTTATTATTAATTACTTAATATTTTATTTTTATTACTTTTATGTAGATTAAATTTTCTACCTCTTAATTTAATAATTTCATGGTAAGAATAATAGAAATATAGCAATATTATAACAACATTTATTAGATATACTGAATAATTTGACATTGTTTAAATCATATCATTATTTTTATCACTTTAAAATATTAAAATTTTTTATATTCTATAAATATATTATATAAAGAAAATATATTTAAGTATCATCTTTATTTAGTGATATTAATAATGTTTTAAAAATAAAATCAATACATAAAAAAGTCTAAAAATAATATAATAAGAATATATATATAAAATAAATATATGTCAATATATTATAATTGTCTAATAATAACAGTAATTTATTAGAGTATTAAAAGGATATTTATTAAATAATTTTTAACTTATATATATATAAATAGTAAATTAATAATTTAATTATGATTTAAAATAATTAAATATTAAATTAATAAAAAATAAAATATATGAGAAAATTAAATATATTATATTTTATAAATTAATTGTCACTTATTTTTTATATAATAAATATCACATCACAATATATATAAATTATATAAATAAATAAATAAATACATAAATTTATCTTTTTCTATTATTAATATTAATAATAATTTAAAAAATACACTAAATATATATATACTTAAAAAGTTATAAAGTCTATATCCTATCATTTCTCTTGAAAGGAAATGAAAGGAAATGATAAGTAGGCCAATTTCTCTTTAATTTCTTTCTTTTTTTTTATCATCTAATTATATAAACAAGTTTTATTCTTGCGCTTCAAAATGATGCTATTCTCACTTGTATTTTAGTTGTATTTTTAATTTTATAATAATTTAATTTATTCTATTATCATAATTATTAATAATAAAAATTGAGTGAAATTTAATAAATTAAACTTTAAAATTATAAATTAATTATATTAAATTTTTAATAAATATTTACTATTGAATTTTCTTTAGTTATAGAATGTATAATTAAGTAGCAGATCATTTTATTTATTTAATTGTTATTTTTTATTTTGAATAATTTGTCTATTTTTTTTTATTACACTTTGTCTTTTCCTATTAAAAAAAGTGTATTTATTTTCTTAAAAGCAAAATTAATAAAAAAAAATATTGTAATTATAGGACAAGACTAGTAATAAAGAGGGGTGGGGTTGTGGCTCCCAATGTATCACAGATGGGATGGGTGTAGACTGCGAGAGTGGCCTCCGCTACCCTTCCAAGCAATTGCCTAATACCGTACACTGTCAGTCTCATCTCATGCCGCCCTTTCATAAACCCAGACCAGATTCTCCACATTCCTTGACGTCCCGTGTTCGATTCTCCACTCTCCCTTTTCTCTCTCTCGCTGTCTCTTTCTATTTATTTTTATCGGTAACTAACCATTTTAATAACAAACTCCAACTTCTTCGTCACTCTTCTTTGTTCCTCTTTTCTCTCTCTCTCAATCTAAATGGCTTCCCTCCACCACTCATCCGCTGTTAAGGTACCATAATTACTTTAACCTGCTTCTATTCATTCTTTGTTAGTTTTTTTATTTTTTGGTCCCTCAATTTGGGGAAAATTTTAAGGGTTTTGTTCCGTTTCTGGTTTTTTAGGCCGCCAAAGTCCTTATGGTTGGAGCAGGTGGTATTGGCTGCGAGTTACTCAAGACGCTAGCTCTCTCTGGTTTTCAAGATATTCATATCGTGAGTATTTCACTTTCCCTTACCTTTTCCTTAAGTGGGATTTTAGAAATGTGCTTTTTTTTTTTTTTTAAATTGTGGTTTTAGGTTTTTAGTTTTCTGGGTTGTACTAGTGCTTTTAGAAACAGACTGATTTTCACCTTTTTAGACTCATTTAATGTTTTGGGAATTATTTTTACATTTTGTTCATAAATTGGAGTTGAACCTGTGTAATTCGGAATGAAAGAGTTTCACAGTTAGTAAGGGTTTCAATATTTAATAGTCTGTAGAAAGATTTCTGAGAATTTTGTTAATCTTTTAGGAATTTTAGTTATGAGTTTATGAAAATTGGAAAGCACCAATGATCGTGAAATGGCTTCCCCGTAATGCTACTTGTGTAAGAATATAAATTCTGATGTTGCAAGTACAAGTATAATATAATCTATGATTAAATGTAAATTTGAGATGGTGCAATTATTTGGTGGCTAAAGGTGGTCTTGCATGCCACATGTGGAGCTGGCAGGGTTTGCAGTGTTAATGAGGTGTTGAGGCTATTTTCCATTTCAGTGGCCCTTCGCTGTTGTGAATAGCTTAATAGCTTGTTATGCATGGTACGATCCAGTGAGAGCTAGTGATATGAATCTGCCTAATTCTACCTCAAAAGCTAGCTCACAAGGGAAGATTTGCAATCTCATATATACAACACCCAAACCCTAACTGCAAAGCCGACGTGGGATGCATAATTCCCGACCCCTTTAAACAGAACGTCCTTGTGAAGCAACTGGGGATATGATTTGTTCTCCCCAACCTATCCTGAAGAACCTTTGTACATGGCCCACCAACCTATACAGAGTGAGGCTCTAATACCAAATGATATGAACCTACCTAACTCTGCCTCAAAAGCTAGTTCATAAGGGGAGGTATGCAAAACCCATATATATATAAGAAGCACCCAAGACCTCCCTGCAGAATCGATGTGGGACGCATCAGCTAGGGTGGTGAGTTGGCAGAGTTTGTGTATGAGAACTAAACATGGTCCCAGGGCAGTTGTAAATGTGCTTATGTACTGATGGTGTTTGTGACGTGCTAGGTAAGTAGGAATGATATACAGCTTAAGATGGTGGGATTATGATTCACTGATGGTTTGTGTTTGCTTTTATGGACTGTTAAGAGGCAGTGGCCATGGATTGCCGAAGCAGTTTCATTAGTATGTAGTGGTGGTTAATGGGTAGAAGTCCTTATGAAAGAGGTTGGTGAATTTTGATGTCTTGTTAGGGTCAAAGGTAGTGGTGGAAGTGGTTTTAATGATCTGTGTGTTAATGGATGGTAATGAGAACAAGGAGGAGGAGGCACCTAAGATTTAAGATAGTGGGTAACTAGGACTATGTCACTCTTCACTACCCCTTAAAAAATGCGTAATAGGTTGATAGATTTTTTTTTTTTTACTGTTGTAAAATTGTAATTCTTATGTTGCTAAATTCAACTTAAACCAATTGCTCAATGAAAAATTTGGAAGTAAGAGTATGCTGGGACAAATAATTGCTTTCTTGGTAATTTATTTATGGGTTGTATCATGATTTAAATTTCATCAACAAACCAGCATGTGTGATGGATACTTCTGAAAAGTAATAGGATGCCGGACTAAATGATTGCTTTATCAGTAGGCTAATATTTGCTTGTAGCTACATGACTGCTTTTGTGGTAAGATATCTATTTTCTCATGGAAAAGTTAAGTTTTATTGCTTCTAATCTTTAATTTCTAAAAAGCCAAAATTAAGGAGATGTTATAGTCTCAACGATGAAGAAATGTTTTTGCATTGAAATTTCAATTACCCCAAGCATTTGCATCTAGATATCTTTTGCAATACTGGTTGATGTATTTTCTTGTACCTATCTGTAGATTGACATGGATACAATAGAAGTCAGTAACCTTAACAGACAATTTTTGTTCCGGCAATCACATGTTGGGCAGTCAAAGGCCATGGTAACTGTTTTTCGCTATCTATTTTGCTCACATGGGAAGTATTCAATTGTACATTGATATTATTTCTAATAAATGTTTCATCCAGGTTGCTCGGGATGCTGTGTTGCGATTTAGGCCTAACATAAGTATTACGCCATATCATGCAAATGTGAAGGATTCTGACTTCAATGTGGAGTTTTTCAAACAGTTTAATGTTGTTCTGAATGGTCTTGACAACTTGGAAGCAAGGCGGCACGTGAACCGTCTTTGCTTGGCCGCTGAAGTTCCTTTGGTTGAAAGTGGGACTACTGGCTTCTTAGGACAGGTGATCTTTTTTGTTACATGTCCTTTGTCAGGAATTCACTAAAGACGTTCTTTTGTTAATTGTCTGTTATTGATAACTAGTTTGTTCTCATTTTTTTTCATCTTTTTTGCCCTTCTTCTTTTGGTCTCCAAGTTATGACCAATAATTTGAGGTTTCTGGCTTTTCTTTTGCCAAAAAATGTTTTGATTAACAAAGAAACAAATAGATTGTGAACAGGTTGTGAATTTGGAATATTATGAGTATATGGAGGTGGCTAATTAAGCAGCTGAAAGAATTGGTTCTGCTTCTCTTCGTGGATGTAGCTAAATTACTTATTCTCTATTGCACTTAACTATCTATCACGCTTATACACACACTCAGCAAGTTAATTTTCTTGATGTTATTTCTTCATATGTTTCTGATAATGATGATAATATATATGTATATATCTTTTCTTTTTCTGTATTACGGAGTCAGGTCACCGTACATGCAAAGGGGAAAACTGAGTGCTATGAGTGTCAGCCTAAACCTGCCCCAAAGACATATCCCGTGTGTACAATTACTAGTACTCCATCCAAGGTACATGGCTATTGAGCCTTGTCGCATAATTTATTATTATTATTATTATTATTATTATTATTATTATTATTTATTTATTTATTTTGGGGAGCGGTGATGATGGATGCTATCATTGGTTTGTTTGGGCTTGCAGTTGACAAAGGCAATTAAACATACCCTAGATCTTAGGCTTACTGTAAATTTCTTTAGTTAAGAGGAAATATCTCAAAACACGGAAGAAATGTGGAATTATGTGGCATTAAATTTTAAATGTCTCTGAGCTGCCTTTATTCTTGTTTTCTGGAATTTTTTGGGAAACTCCCCTTTGGATAGATGTTGACAAATAGCTAATTGAGAATTGTGTTTACCTGGATTGTTGACTTCCACAGTCTAGAACCTGCCTTAATGATATGTTACCAACTCCCTTTTCAATGTGGAAATTAAATCATTTACTTCTAAGATAATGTTTGATCTGTGAGAATTATGATATTCTTCACATAATTATCAAGAAATATATCAAGACAATGTGCCTCATGTATTTGATATTTGTTGTCTTGGTTTAAAACTGCAGTTTGTTCACTGTATAGTTTGGGCAAAGGACCTACTTTTTGCAAAGTTGTTTGGAGACAAGAATCAGGAAAATGATTTAAATGTACGGTCTAGCGATGCTTCCAACTCACCAGAAAATGGAGAAGATGTATTTGAAAGGAGAGACAATGAAAACATTGAGCAATATGGAAGGAGAATATACGATCATGTGTTTGGTTATAACATTGAGGTAGCTTTGTCTAATCAGGAGACATGGAAAAACCGTAATAGGCCAAAACCTATATATAGTAGGGATGTTCTTCCTGGAAAACTGAATCATCAAAATGGCAATGTTGATAAAAGCTGTGCAACTGATGATCTTTCATCAGTGTCTACCATGGCATCTTTGGGCTTGAAGAATCCACAGGATGTATGGAGCCTTGCAGAAAATACAAGAGTTTTTCTTGAATCTTTGAAACTATTTTTTGCTAGTAGAGAAAAGGTTTGCTGATATGTTACTTTTAAATAATTGATTGATAAAATCCTTTGACCTCTTGATGATTTTTTTTGGCCTTTCAGATGAACAATTGAGACTTTTTGTGGCAGGAGATTGGAAACCTGAGTTTTGACAAAGATGATCAGTTGGCAGTGGAATTTGTTACTGCTGCTGCAAATATTCGAGCTGCTTCATTTGGGATTCCTTTGCATAGCCTTTTTGAAGCTAAAGGTATTGCAGGTAATATTGTGCATGCTGTGGCAACAACTAATGCTGTTGTAGCTGGTTTAATTGTCATTGAAGCAATCAAGGTGTTGAAAAAGGATATTGACAATTACAGGTGGGGCTCAATTCCCTTTTCCTCTTTGTGAACTTCATTTCTCGTTTTTAAATATATATCAGGTGGCTTTGTATGGTTGAGGGGTATGCCTGAGGAACTGAGGCTGGTCTTTTTAACTGTTTCTGAATTACTCAACTAGTCAACTGTCAGCTAAGACTCAGTTTCAAGACTCAAATTTCTTTGTCTTTCCATACTAGGAGGGGAAAGAAGGTTTGAGGTTGGACATGATGCTTTCTCTGTTTTCCTTAGATGTATAGTCTGGCTATCTTTTACTTTTGTTTTGTGAAAGTAAGGCTAGTGGTGTATAGTTTCTGTAAATTTTTATGCATTCTGAAATATTAGCTATGATTATTTTGCAGCATTCTTGTTCTAATATTATCTACTATCCATTCAGGATGACATATTGTTTAGAACATCCATCAAAAAAGATGCTTCTTATGCCAGTGGAACCCTTTGAGCCTAACAAATCATGCTGTGTTTGTTCTAAGGTAGAGCTTTATTTATTTACTTCAGAACTTTGTGGAAGTACCTTTACACGTGTTTTGATTCATTGGTTTCCTGGTGCTTATATTCTCATGGTTGTGACAGTCACCGCTATCACTGGAGATTAATACTCATCATTCAAAGCTGCGGGATTTTGTCGAGAAGATAGTTAAAGCCGAGCTTGGCATGAACTCCCCAATAATTATGCATGGAGTAACCCTTCTTTATGAAGTTGGTGATGATCTTGAAGAAGATATGATAGCAAATTATACTGCTAACCTGGAAAAGGTATTTAAACACTCAGTGCCTGAATAGTAGGTTGCCAAAAGTGCAATTAATGTGGTATATTTAGTTATTTCAATATGTTGCCCTCTTCCATCGTTCCCTATCAGGTGCTATCTGAGCTTCCTTCTTCAGTTATTGGTGGCACAATGCTCACAGTAGAAGATCTTCAACAGGAGTTAACTTGCAATATCTATATCAAGCATAGGTTTGTGTTTATCTTATTCTTTCACACTTTCTCACATTATGTTTGAGAAAGGTTTTCAGTCTATTTACTGTTCAAATCTGTGGATGGTCTCAATGGAAAAATTTTGCATTCTGCTGTTGTTTCTATTTCATCTTTGTCCTACTTATAATATCATTAGCTTGGTTATGTAGGGATGGTGTTTGGAGAGGTTCTTCATTAACTTTTTCTAGAAGTTCTTGGTGCTGTAAATATTCTTTCTCAACTTGTTCATCTTGCTATAGTTATCAGATCAAGTTGTTCCTTGTTTAATTTTTTTGTCGCCAAGCTTGCTCTCTTGGGTTACAAATGGTGTTTTCTGATGATTAAATCACATGGTATCGGGTGTACTTTTAGGGCTTAAGAAAATAGCCATAATTATTTTTCTTTCATTTATTCAAGTAAGGATACCATGACAGTGTGGTGTAACTTGTTGTATTAGCAATGAAGAACATCCAAACTTGTTTGCATCGCCGTTCAAGTTGATTTTTTTTTTGGGTATGTTTGTATTTGATTTTGAGGGCCTGTGGTCATACTAGAAAAACTGTTTTTAAGTTGTCTTATGGTTTAGTGTCTTGGATCAAATTTTCTTTTGAATTGAGACAACGTCTACTATCCATTTTAGTGGACTATTAGAAGTCGTCTTCTTTTGTAGTTATCTAATTAAATAGCTGTGATGTTATATAGATTAATCAGAGACCAATTTAGTTTTAGTGACAATAAATGCATTGCTGCCTGAAATCTTTGCATAAAATTAGACTGTTAAAAAAATTTAATTTCAGATTGAATATGATGTTTTATAGCTGATTTATTTATCTTCCCTGTCCTGATGTTGGATTGGCTATTTTATACACTCTTGATTCCTTTCAGGGAAGAATTTGACGAAGAGAAGGAACCTGATGGAATGGTTCTCTCTGGATGGACACAAGCGCCTCTTGAGAAGAAGGATGATAACAAGAAGTTGGTTGGCAATGGTGGGAGCACATCAACGGCATTGCCAACAGAGGGTCAAAAAGAAGTCGAGCTTGTTGAAATTTCAGAAGAGACTGAGATTTCTGGGAAGAAGAGAAAACAGCCTGGGATTTCAGGAGATGAAACTAATAATCACAATGAAATCCAAAAGCTTGATGTTGTTGACGATGGTGAAGATGACCTTGTGATACTTGATCAATGCGATATAGACAAGAAGAAGAAGAAAAGATTGCAGTAGTATTTTGCTTCAACTTTTGTTAGGGCTTCTTACATCCTAATTTTGTAAAATTAGGGAGAAATGGTGATTCTTTGGTGCTCATAATTGCTATTAGGTCGCAGCTTAGTAGTGTTTTTGGATGAGTAGATACCATTAATTGTATCCCCATTTCCCCTTTGTGGCTAACTGGTGTAGTAACAATGTGCATTCTTCCTGGCTAGCTGAGATTAACAGAGTGGAAAGTAAAATCAGTGTTCAAACTTGTTCGTAATATTCCTATCCTCTTTCCGTATTCAAACTTGTTCATAATATTGCGTTGTTTTAATATCGAGTTGAAGGAAAAATATTATATATGCATATCAAATTACCGGCTATATATTAAATCTAAAAACATTAAACATTATATATAGAGTTTCTTGTTTTGATAATTGTGAACCCGGCTAAATAACTACAAGGGAATATATGAGTTCACTCTTGAATTTTATTAAAAAAATTTCATGTACATCTTCTGTTTACTGAATTAAGATATTATGAGATATTTTAAAAGTTTATTGTGTTACCATATTTTTTTAGTAAATTCAGGGGTGAAGTGTTGTATTTGGCGTGACTACAAAATCGTTAACTAATTTGGTTGGTCAATTAATCTACACACCAACATAAAGCGTGGCACATTGGGTGGTGCTAGATATCCTTCGACATGGATATGGAGGAGCTTGCATTTCCCTCCCCTCTGAATATTTCTTCCTTTTCTTGGCATCTGGGTGTTCTTTTTTCTTTAAATCTTCAAGACACTGAACATCTGCAATGCATGTAAATGATCTTGATTTGCCTGAGTAGTACCTTGACAACCCTCTCCTGCTGAAACAAACAAATTATAATTAATGGGTATCAATATAGTTATACCAAGAAAAAAAAAAAGAGAGATTATGGAGTTTGTGATCAGATAAAAAGGAATTGAGGATGAAAGAATTTGTATCCTTACTTCTTTGGAAGATTGTTTCGCAGTGAATCCAAGTCGAAGGTCATCGTTTCAACTGGTTTCTCCATTTCTGTGAGGGAAAGAAAGGTTTGAGAGCATTTATATGAGAGAAAACAGTTGGAATCATGGGAATGGCAATGGGGATAAGGACTCACCCGTCATGAAGATGACTAATGATTAAGGGATGGTAAAATGGAGTTTCGACAAAGGTGTTGAGCCTCAAAAACAGAACTATTATTCCACGTCTTTTATCGATACTCTCTCTTGTTCATTCAACTCTTAACCCATAAATTCACTTTTTTAAGGCATATCTCACTGCATCTTCTTCTTTTCTAATTTTTTTCACCCAATTATTTGCATCGAAGATAAATACGCGTACACACATATTCAAAAAAGGGACATATCCTTAATTAAAGCTCATTCATATTAACTACGTATAAATTCCTGGTATCTACAAACTTTTCTTTTAAAACAGCCACTAATTAAGTCTCCAGCTATAATATAATGTTATTTAGTCATTCAATAATTAAATGTTTGTTTTAAACAATTTGATATAATTTGATTAGTTTTCCTTTACTTATAAGTTGTAGGAAAGGAAAAGTCTCGAATTTGAATTTTCTATTACTTATTTTAAGATTTTTTATCTTTATAGTAAAACAAAAATATTTCTTATTGTATAGTTTATCAATTATTACTTAGTTATTGTACTTCTTTTGAATAAAAAAAATGTTTGTTTCGTTAATACAATATTATGTTGGGTTCAAATTTTGTCAACCCCAATAATTCGTGAAGTATTAAAAAAAGAGAAATTATTAAATGCACTCATTGCACATGTATTATCTATCACAATCATGTGTGACTCACTCTCTATATTATAGGGAGGACTCACTTTTCTGTGAGAGAGAATATTATTTTTTAATACTCTCAATATATCTAATAATTAATAATAAAAAAAAACTCTAATAGGTTGAGAAGTAAGATATTTATATCTATGGTCTACACAAATATAATAAAATTGGTATCTAAAATAGTTCACCTAAAGGAAACAAGTGTCACTCTATTAGCCTTTTTTTTTTGTGTATTTGTCAATTTTATCCTATTTTATTAGTAAGACTATTTAATATGAATTTTTAATTTCTTAACGGTTAATATAAAAATTTAAATGAAATTAATATATATACATATATATTATAATTACAAAAGAGTACATGTGCTAGGGCGATGAAGTTTGGGCAAATGTGGCGGACTGCAATAGGGATTGTTTGTTTATTTTTGGAGTGATTTAGAGCACAATCAATAGTAAGTGGGGTTTGTTGCTTCTAGTTCCAGAGTCTAGCTGAGTTGATGTAAAAGGCGGTGGCTTTTGGTTAGTAGGAGATTTTCCTATTATGTTGTGAAAGCTTCTGTTTGTCAGCTCTCCAGGTTGCTCTAGCTTCTGTTACAAGAATTAGCGACACTGAATAGGTTCTTTTAGCAAATAAAGTATTTTTTTAAGCAAAAATCAGAACAATTTCTTTTAAGGGATACCTTGAATTATATAATTAGAAGGCAAAAACTTTACTGAGTGAATGCACTTAGTTGTTTAGTAATTGCATGGAAGTCTCTAAAATACACAGAAATACCATTAGCTACTGCTAGTCCAATAGCAGCAAACAAGCAAGTAAGATCTTGAAATTGAATGAGCTAATTTTCCAACAGTAGGGAAATCAAATGATATGATTGCAATTAGATGAAGATGTTCTTTGTTTGCTGCTAAGAGAATGATAATTACAAAATTTGCAGTAATAACATAAGTGGAAAAATGATATATATATATTGCTGCAACTATGAATCTATCCATCCCAGTTAATAAAAATGGCGTCTTATAATAGATACAAATCTCTACAACCACGAAATCAAATACTAAGAAAAGGCAAAAATAGCAAGATTAAAAAAAATGGATAGAACACTTAGCTAGATACACCATCATATATATAAAAAGTATATGAGCAATCCTAGCCCTTGAGAGAGCTCTCCAATGCTGCTAAGTATTATCCAGTTTTTGAAGCAAACAGCAAAAGCTACCAACAGTGGTGGGTGCTCCTCAGATAGTACAAAGATGAAGTCAAATGCTTGAACCGTTACTGATTTAAGGGGCTCTTCAGTTAGTGAAGCACATTTTTACAGGGTTTTATCTACCATTCAACCCTGAAAATTGGGCAAACATTGCAGTTCCTGAATGTTCATTAATGGCCCTAACTTCAGCAGGGCTATTGTTTTCATCAGGTACAGAAACAGGACGATCATCAGTAGTGGGAGTAACAGGACTTGGAGTTACTACAACAGGGGAGGCTGCTACACCTGTGGATGATTTAGTTTCATCCTCACCTTTCCCTTGTGAGAAGGCTTCCTGAAGTTGTAAGGCATACTCCAAGTTCCAGAGAACATCTCCCATTGAAGGCCTGTCAACTCCATGTTCAGCCAGGCACTTCTCTGCAGCCTCAGCAAATTTCTTCATTGATTCAGGATTGATTGTGCCTACAAGTAGAGGGTCAATGATCTTTTCAAGCAATCCTTTTCTCTTCCATTGCATAGCCCACTCAGCCAAGTTAACTTGTTCTCTAGGGAGTTGTGGATTAATGGCAGGCCTTGCGCATAACACCTCGAGCAGCACCACCCCAAATGAGTACACATCTGATTTATCTGTTAGTTGTTGTCTCCTGAAGTACTCAGGATCTAAGTACCCAAAGCTTCCCTTCACTGCAGTGCTTACATGGCCTTGACCCATAGGTGCATCTTTAGAAAGTCCAAAGTCTGCAACTTTGGCAACAAAGGCATCATCAAGCAAAATATTTGTGGTCTTTACATCCCGGTGAATGATACCTTGTGCAGTGCCAGTATGCAGGTAATGAAGTCCACGGGCAGCTCCAATAGAGATCTCTAATCTCTGCTTCCATGACAATGGAGGTAAATTCTTACCATATAGATGATCCCTGAAAGGCCCATTAGACATGTACTCATAAACTAGGATCATTTCATCGTTCTCATCACAATACCCAATTAATGACACCAAATGCCTATGTCTGAGCTTAGATAGCATCTGAATTTCTGTCTGGAACTCTGTAATTCCTTGTTCAGATTGTGGATTACCTCTCTTGACGGCAACTTGTGTACCTTCATCAATCACACCAAGATAGACATTGCCAAACCCACCAACTCCAATTATTGCAGTTTGATCAAAGTTCTTGGTGGCCTCCTGCAACTCTGAGAAGGAGAAATAACGACCTAGACCAAGAGAAGATTTATGAGAGCCCATTGAGGTTTTGCTATTCATGAAACTATTATCACCAGCATGGATAGGAAGCAACCAAGAAGAGAAGCTATTCCTCTTTTGCCAGTCTTGGGGTCTCTTATGCCATTTGATCACCATAGCACCAAGACCAACAAATGCACCAAACATCATAGCAAAACCTACAGCTGCAACCGTGCTACGACTGGCAAAAGCCACCCTGCCATCAACCCCAAACTCTCCATCCAAACTATCAACTGAGCTGCTCATTTTCATGACCTCCAATCCATTTAGAATAGCATTTATGGTACCTGTAGCCTCACCCATTGGACCTACTTGAACATTCAGTCCATTAGTCATCAACGTTGAATTCACCACAATGTCTTTAAAATAGGGAGCTGCCAATTCGCTCGTGAGGGATGACAAATCCAAACCAGAAATTGCCATTTTTCCATTAACATACACATTGAAGTAAAGATCATTAAGTGATTTACTCACAATGTCACAAAAATGTAGCCGAACCAGGTAATTAAACGTTGTATCAACCTCAAATTGCCATGTTATATTGAAATTTGCCTGCGATGTTTTTGCATCAGCCATCTCCTGAGCAGATGAATAAACTGTTGCAGGTGCAATCAGAGGCGAGATACCTGTTCCATACTTGATGGAGGAAGTAGGGATGGATACGTTCTTAGCCAAGGCTATGTCTTTAAGGTACTTATTGTCATTTTCCCAAGTCCTCCCAAGGGTATCATTTGCTGAGGTAATCAAAGGTCCTCCAACATTAAGCCTGTACACAACCTGGTATGCATAACTGGTCAAGCCTGAAAAGCTCGAAATGGGGAAGAGGCCAGTGCCTTCATCAGGGAGCAAAACATCGGGGGCAGAAACAACCTCAATGGCATTGATGAAAGCAGCAGAATTCTTTATAGGTTGAAAGTGAAGGGAAAACTTTGGATCAGTCACATTAATAAGGTACTCCCTGAGGAAAGGTCTAGTTTCATTGTTGACGTTGAAGTTGTGGAGGAGAACATACTTATCGGCAGTGACTGAAAACGTAGCTGTCTGGAGATCAAACCGTGTGTTCTTGAGCGGGAAGAAATGGAGGCGTACCCAATGCCATCCTGGAGTTTTCATTGTAAAGGTATAAGTGGCTTCCTGAACAAAAATCCTGGCAGATAGATATATAGGGGAAGGAACATCTGCAGAAGGGACAGAAACTAAGATATTCTCTTCAGTCTGTAAGTAACTTTCAGCTTCATGGTCAGTCTTAAAGACCCTTCCATCAGGAATGGCTGGCAGGCTCTTAGAGCCACAACTGATAAGAATCTGATCAGCAGGAGCAAAGGTGGTGGTTTCTGCAGAGGCAGCAACGAAGAAGGCATAGAGGAGAGCCAGGAGGATAGCCATCGAAGATGACGACAATGAGGAAGATAGAAAAAGATTGAATAAGTGTTTCTTTTCTATCTCCATCCCTCCTGGGCGAGGGTGGATGATGGTTTTAAAATTTAGAGTAATTAAGAGATTTTGAGAGAAAAGTGTTTTATTCCCTATAATGAGAATTGGAATTGGGCGTCGTTGGTTATTTTCATTTTCTTGATTATAGGTGAAGCAGAAATGACTTTGTTTTTCCTGATAAGGAGGCAATGTTTTAGGAAGGAGAGCTTTTGGTCATGAAAATTTTAACACCTTCTTCTAGTTGCTGCTAAAAGGATAACGGTCATAACTGATTTACATTATTTGGAAATGGTCAATCACCATTCCTCTCTCTCTCTCTCTCTCTCTCTCTCTCTCTCTATAGAGAAAATTTGACCGAGTTGTTTTTTTGTTTCCATTTAATTTAAGAATAAAGATTGTTGATTTTAAACAAAAGGACTAATTAGTTAACATTTTAAAAATTAAATATTTAAGTTTTTAAAGCACAGAGATAACCTTACTAATTTTGTCAAACCTCAAAGATACTTTTGTGAAGTCAATTTATTTAACTCTTGCTGCCACTTTGTTCATTTCTACAGGTCATCTACCTACCCTAGATTGCACTAAACTAAATAACAAAATGTAGAAATTTTACAATTCAGAGCACATAGTCCCACCAATTATCCCCAAGCAATAGGGGAGAGGAGGGCTGCACAATTCTGTGGAAATCTTCAATGCCATTGTAATGAATCTAGTGCTTGTTGGTGAATCTGTTTGTCCCCAGCTGCCACCACGTTGAAACCTGAAAAATAAATGAAGAATTGAAGGAAGTTTTCCGTCTGCAAATAATTGGAAGACTAGGCTCACAACTTTTGGGATGAATCCTGTGTCAAATGAAGGCAAATCAGAATAATGTGACCTTGAAAGAATGGAAACCTACTTGTTGCACGAGAATCTGGAGAAGCATCCCAATGAAGATGATGTCCTTTCCAATCAGTTATGATACCTCCAGCACCCTCTATCACGGGTACAAGGGAAAGGAAATCGTATGGCTGGTAAAGGAGGAGGGGGAAAAAAAAGGATAAATTTCATCATATATACAGAAAATCCAGAACACATGATTTACAGGGTATGAAAATGAAACAAGACCAACATGCTATTGAATCAAATTAAAGAGAAGAAAATATGTAAATGCAAAAAGCTTGATCTAGATTTGCATTGTTTAGTGCATTGGGCAGTTTCACAATATTCATTACGAAGATGCTGTATAAAAAGAATATTAATAATGATAAAAAGAAGGTCTCCAGTTTCTATTAAATCTTCATTTCCTGGAAAAGATCTGCCACCTACAATGAAACTGAATAGTTAGGACAGTCCTTTGTTCTCCATGAAGACTGAACCATGCATGTCAAGTGTACTGATAACTGGCCAATCAACAATGCAGAAGAAAATGAGCACCACATACCTTGAGACCAGACTCAATGACAAGATCCACATATCCCGAAGCCAAAAGGGCATAGGCATAACAGTCACAGCCATATAATGGCACTTTCACCTGCAAAAACAGGGAAAGGGAGTTCA
Source organism: Hevea brasiliensis (assembly GCF_030052815.1). Taxonomy (NCBI): domain Eukaryota; kingdom Viridiplantae; phylum Streptophyta; class Magnoliopsida; order Malpighiales; family Euphorbiaceae; genus Hevea; species Hevea brasiliensis. The sequence goes on from NC_079493.1 coordinate 110,399,638, forward strand.
AAATAAATAAATAAAAATAAAAAGGATCAATGAAACTAAAATGCTTTACAAAAGTTCAATTGTTCATTGAGAAAACATTGCAGTTAGGCCTCTAGGAATCAAGCTTGGTCTGGCTACCAAGAAGTCTTGCCAAAGAGTTAATCAAATGATGCAAGTTTGAATTAGCCTACAAAAAATATGAATTTCAATACTGATTTGTCATGATTATGCAAAAACACAAAGTAATGGTAAGACATTAGAGTGAGAATTGATATAGATTCTGAATTTGAAACTTGTCAAATTTAAAGAAGAGCAGCAAAGTAATGTTGCTTTGTTATTCTATAATTATGATTCTCTATGTATTTCCGTTACATGTATCAATATTCCACCGGTACAAAAGTATATCAGCTAGAAATATCTTAGCCAAAATCCATTTTGAACAGATTATACGGACCTTACTTCTGACACGAGCAAATGCCTCTTCAGCATCCCCACTGAATAGATGTGGGCTGGTGGTGTACCTGACCAAGGGAGGGAGAAAGAGAGAGAAAGAGGTAGAAAGAAGAAAGAAGAGTTAAAGATACACATTACTCATGTGAAATGCATGAGAAGAATCAACTAGATCACCAGCAGTGCAAATACTTTAATTAAGTCACTTTGATTCATGAATGACAACCCTTTTTTATAAGTAGAAAGATAAACAAGAGCATGAGAACGTACAAATATGCCTGTGACAGTTTTGCACAAGTCCGTGTAGACAATTCCTCCCCATTCAGTGTTGTCCTCCTTCCACTTATCCCAATCCATCTTTCCCTCAGTATAGGTTGATCAATTATGCCAACAATCTGTGAAAAGATTTTTGGCACTTTAGGAAGAATAAAACACTCATAAAAGCTGCGCACTCAAAACTTACCATGCATTTTTCTAGCAAATAAATATTATAGTGAGATTAAATGCTTAAAATATTACAAGGATATGCAAACCAACAAATGAATAAAGATGAGTGATGCTTTTATCAACCATTCATAAGACATGCTCTGATAATATTACATGAAGAGGACTGTTGCCTTGCTATGTTTGCACCAAAGAAAAGTTCAGGGGAGAGAACTCTGTAGACACTCCTATTCTTCCCTATTTTCCTGAAGTTGGTTGTTCTCATGCCTTAGACCTGTGACTTGGTAATTGCAAACCTAAGACTTTTGCACAACATAATGCCCTTTCTGAAGTGATAAATAAATGAACAGCTATAAAATAATTTAAGCAAACCAATTAGATCTATAATGATGTAAGGAATTGGTAAGCTATACAATCAACTGTTGTCAAGCCCAAAGTTACTGCAAACAAGCCCTTCTTTATAGTTATACCAGAATGACAACATTCTAGTTCTTCTATAAAAGACAGGAACAATTGTAGCTTGCTCAATGTTAATGAACATTGCCCTTCTTAAAGATCCAATAAATGCACCGAAGTTATCCAGTCAGAAAGGAGAACATGAGTTGCAATGCCTTATTTCCTACAACTCCAGTTCACCCTGCCTTATAAATTTTTGAGAATATGATACTATTAACTTAGGTAAGCCTGATCATGTAGGTACTTTCCTCTATTTTCAAATTTAAGAGGGGAAGAAAAGCATCTTCCATTCCAAAAGCTATAATACACAAAAACAAAAAGTTATCTTATTTTTATTTATGCAAAATACTGCAACAAGCCTATTTACTCTAAAAACCATTCCTTTCTTTCTTTTCTTGCAACCAGAAGGCAGGTGGTAGACTTACTGGTTTGCCCCTATGTAGCAGAGCAATGAGTGTACCAAACAAGGGCTTACCTGAAACAATTGAAAGTAGCATTGAATTACTTGAGAAAATTCTTCAAAGATCGTAACTTGATGACAGAAAAGGAACAGATAGAGGCACACCAGTAATAAAACTCTTTGTCCCATCTATTGGATCTAAAACCCAAACATAGTCAGAGAACTTCTCTTTACACCTCCAACCATTCTCCTCACCATAACTACAATCAAAATTCTTCTAAAAGTTAAAGCAGAAATAAACCAACTATTGAACAGGTTTATTAAGTTTAGCAACTCAACCAAGTATCCATTTGAGTTGATTAAGCAAGTAATTCAATTTCTGGGATACAGAAAAGCCACAAAATAAAGATTGGAACACTTCCCCCCTACTTTTAACTCAGCAATCAAACAGAAGTGCTACATGGGTTTAAGAATATGATGAGCAACTCACATTGCATGAGATGGAAAATTCTCCAATATAATTGAGACCATAGATTCCTCTGCTGCTTTATCCGCAATTGTTACAGGACCTTTAGTGAATTGAACACCAGAATAATGAGGATATAAATAGAAACTAACAAACGCACTAAGTTACAGATGCCAGACACAATCATTATTAGCGTTAAAGGAGCAGAATAAGAAAAGAAATAAAGATAGGTGCCTAGATGTTAGGCAATTTGAGACTAAAGAAAAGGCTTGTCTGCCCTTCAAGTAAACCAGGCAAGGACTTGGCTTAGTGATTTAATTACTTTATAATAAAAATCTAAAACAGAAGCAAAAGAGAAATTTCCTAGAACCAGCGTTTCTTTTTCCAAAATACTCTCATTATAGAACCGAAGTTAAGGAATTTGATCAAGCTACATTTTAATATCAGATAATCCTTTATTAGAATTTCGAAACCTCTACGCAAATATCAGCAAAACAACCATTATTGAACAATTTAAAGGCGATAGTCCAGAAATATGAAGGTTCTAATTGCTTTCAACTTAGAAAAGCTTGCTAGAACTCCATTGAAGCAACATAAATTACAAAACTAAAAAATTTCCAGTCTTTTCCCTTCCCTTTCCCACATTTTCTAGACAACAAAATGAAACGAAGCCCGCCATTCCCCATTGTCAATAAAAACTCAAATTCAGCTGGAAATACGATTACTTGAGGTAGCAAAAAATACTACACACATCATAAAAGTAAATATATTTAAAAAAACACATATTATACATCGCACATACTCGAATCCTCCTTATCAAGAATTTCAAATTTCTTTCGGAAGTACTTGCGAATGACTTCACCAGAGGCATCAGCAAGCTTGTTGGCGACATGAGCGAAGCGGTCGAGGTCGGCGTCGGAGAGTAGTGACTGAAGAGTATCGGAGTGATCAGAAAATTTTGAATTTGAGGTCATTGTAGAAGCGAACTTAGGGTGGATTTGAAGAGAGAGAGGAGAGTGAAGTTTGAGGGCTGGAAAAGAGAGTGTAGTGGCGGTGGCGGTGTTTGCAGAGAAGTGGAGGGAGTGGGAGGGAAAGAATTTCGGGGATTGAGAGAGGAAATAGGATTGAGATTGAGATTGAGAAAGCATTTTGGAAATATGAAGAGGATATATATAGGCTGGAAATACACAGAGGGAAAGACGAGAGAAAGTGAGTGAGTGAGTGACGACTGACGACGGCTGAGAGAGGGAAAGGGCAGTGCGGAAGGTGGTGGATGCGGGGATCTCGTGATATCCGACCCGATCTGACTAATAATTATTATTATTATAATAATTATTATTATTATAATTATTATGACGTAAAAAAGTAAGTTTTTCTGTTTATTTTTTCATTTACCACGATATCTTTATGTCCATTCGGCTTGCTGACTGCTCTAAGACTGCTTCTCCCAAGAATCGAATCCTAGGTTCTCTCTTTCCATTTTAAATGCTCTAGTTATCAGCCGCCATCAAATATTGTAATTGACGTGAGTAGATTAGGTGTACAAAAATTTATATACAAAAATATATAAATAGGGTTAATTTATTAAATTTTATATATTTTTTTATATGCAATATCTTTTTAATTCTTTATGATTTAAGTTTTAAAATTTATAATTCTCTCCCTTTTATTATTGGTCATTTAATTAAATATCGTTAACTCTCTATCTTATTATATTTCACCAATTATTCAATCAATAAGAGGTCATTCTACCATTTATTTAATTCATCAGAATCTATTATTTATTTAACCTATCAGAATCTACCACTACTCTAACTAATAATGGCACATCTTAACCTCTAATTCCATAACGGATTCTCAAGTAAAAGACTCCATACCTATCTGAAGTATCCTCTTCATGTATCCATTTTTGATTTTTTTTACGAACTAAATTTATATTTTCCATCTCATACATCCTTCAAGTTCTATAACAATGAGTGATGGGCACTCACAAACAGCACCTAAGTTCATCTATCCAACAAGGCAGACTTTGCATCCACTCAAAACAATATCAACCAATGTGATAAGACACTAAGAAGAAATGCAGAAGAAAATGTATTGATCAAGTGTCAAGATACAATTAAAACCTGTCTAAGAGCAACTTGATCATCAAAATAAGATAAACAATGTGATCAGATTGCTTGAATCCAAATTCTTACAAGAAACAAGGAAGAAAATACAAGCTCACTTATTCAATAATGGTGACAGAATTCTCTGCAGTATTTTCTCTCAAAAATGACTCTTCAAGTTGCCTAAAAAAAATAAAGAAGACAGGTATATATAGATGGGGCACCAACAGAATGCTGCCTACATGGCACTAGAAGACAAAAGAAATGAAAATATCCTCTTTAAAATGTGGCATCTGGTATGGGAAAGAATATTCCAAATTTGGGATGGTTGTCATGGGAAGAACATTCCAGATTTGCTCAATTGGCCAAATCATCTAAAGCCATGTGTACTGGTAAGATGGCAGCCAAGTAATCTCTAAATGCCAGGCTGGCCAAATGTGGGAGTGACAAGTCATGTGGCACTCCTTACCCGACTACAGTGCAGTCGAGCGAGGCATGTCACACTCAGTGCCAGAGCACCCTATCTTATCTTACTTTATTCCTTTAAAAATTTTGAATTCGTTTAATTTAATATCAATTATTTTTCGACAGAGAAACTAATGGAGTTTCTCCTATTTTATTAATGTTTGACGTGTTTCACTATTCACCTGCTTGAAATTCAATAATATTTTCACAATAAAATCTTATCCATGCCAATGATAATTATTTCATCAATCATTCTCATAATTATCTCATATTTCAAATCTCATCCATATATTTCAATTTCATAATCATTTCTATACATTTCCATTCATACTCAATTCATATGTAAAAATTTTCAAATTACATAAATTTATATGATTTATAAACTAATTACACTAGTTCATAATTTACATAATATACAAAAATACATAAAATAACTTATATGGGCCCTATCTACATGCATTGTTGAGGAGGTGACAACCTTGAGCATTTCTAACACTTTTGCAGATCAAAACTCCAAAATCTCTGTTTAATATTTGCTAGGCTTTACCTTCAGTACCTGCGTGAGGAAACAAATCCATCGCACTAAGCATTACTGCTTAGTGGTGCGATAATATAACAAGAAAATAATATATACAACATTCATTTATTTAACAATATTAAATTTAGTCTTAATTTATTATGAGAGACACATTTGTAACATTTATTTACGTTCTACTTCTTTTGCAAATCTTCTTATCATTTCATTAATTTATTTCCAGGTATTTTGAATCATTGCATAGTAAATAAAATTTTAAAACAAATTCTAGTATCTTTCTTATTCATTCATTTAATTCACATTATTCTTAGCAAATTTCACTACCCAAGTAACCTATGACAGGCTGACTAAACTAGATAACTGGTCGTTGGCACTGGACACCGCAGTGCCTCGGGCTGTCATACCATGGGACGCGGAATGTCAACCACGTATGCAATCAGAAAGGCTAAAAAGCCATGATAACACATAATCAGGCATAAAAGCCATGAGTGCGGGCATAAAGCCATGAATACGGGCATAAAGCCAAGAATACAGGCATAAAGCCATGAATATAGGCATAAAGCCTTACGCAGTACTGCTAAAACAATACTCTATTGGCATGCCAATCTATCCAATCTGACACACGTGTCTAGGCAATACATGGGCACATTAGTACGATTAAGAGTTTATATGTTTCATCATTTCATTATATTTTTCATTTATATTTTTATAGCATTCTAATTTTGTTTATAGTGGAAGCATAATTTCCAAATTCACATTTATAGGTAATTTATGCATTCATCGTAATATTTATACTAATTACAATTTACATTCATGTGATCTACCATTCACATTCAAAACATCTTTCCTTTCTCTCTTGATGGTAACCTAAATCCCAAATGACACTTTTATCTCATTTATACATTCAACAATCTATTCATGTAAATTACATTTTATACTTCAAGTTGTATTGCTAATATATTATAAATTCCCTTGGTGTTGGGAGTATAAGTCTTAATTACCTATTCACAAATTTTTAGTATTCATTAAGTCATTCAAATTCACCAATTACAATATATATATATTTATACATTACTCATAATGACTTTTTTAATTTCTTTTATTATTTCTTATGTCTTTAAAGTTACTATTTATACATTATTATTCACTCAAATTGTTGACTTTTCATATATAATAGGTGTGTTAATTCCAATTGCACTAAGATCCCACATTTTGAGTTCTAAATTTGTTGGCATTGATTGCCAATTGCAATTCAAAGCCTTCTAAAAGTATTTCTAAATTTCAGTTTTTATGTCCTATGTTTACTATTTCATTGGTCTATGCTAAAGTGAGAATTTGGCTAATCTTTCTTCATGAAAGTTGTTCCTTTATGTATCTAGTTTAATTTCCTTTTTGAATCACTCTATTTGGAGTTTTTTAGCTCAAGTTATGGCCTAAATACCATTACTGGCCGGATAGGGCAGTACCCAGAATTTCTAGGCAGAATCCATTCTAGCAGTTTTGGTGTCCTGAGTTTGATGGGCAATTTCGTTAAGTTCTGGTCAAAATTTGAAGTTGTGTCCTTCATGAAAGTTGTCCTAAATTGTCTAAGCTTTCCATTGATATAAATATTAGGTCAATTGAACATTTCTACAGTGAGTTATGACCAAATGAATGAACAATGTTCATTTGGTCATTTTGCCTAGGCAGAATGTGTATTACCCGGATTTGGTCAATTTTTTGGACATCCTAAGTTTGATTTCTAGACAGGGTTCCTTCATTAAATTTGTGCCATTATGTGTCTAATTTCATGTCCAATTGGCCTTGCACCAATTGAACCTACACAACCCAAGTTATGGCTGCCCAAACATGCTGGACTTACATCCAAACCTGCAGTGCACACTGGACAGCATAGCTAACCTCAATTCCCATGGCATAAATCACTTCATTTCCTAATCAAACACAGCCAAATGGTCACTAATTAACCATTACAATATTAATTTAAGTTCAGTTACATCAACCTCCAAAATTGAGTTTCAAAACCCTAACCCTAATTAACCAAGCCTCTAATTCATGCATCTTACTCCTAATTTGCTATACTAATCATATAATTTATACTAGGGGCAGCTAATATGTCACTTCAAATCAAAGAATTCTCCTAACCCTAACTCATGTCAAGGCTGCCAAAATTTCATGGAACATAATCATGCCTCATTAATTTAGTTTTTATCAAATTTTCAACTTAACTTAGCTTAAATTCATGTTTAGAAAGATGTAAAAGCAAAGAATATGTCACTAACCTCTTTGGGGTCAAACTTGGTCTTGTGAAACTTTAAGAACTCCTTCAATTCTCGGCTGCCATAATCTTAAAGAGGAGCTAAGGAGTATTTTTAGTGTTGGAGCCTTAGGGTTTTGGGCAAAGAACAAGGAGATCCAAGCTTGGACATAAAAGAAAATAGAGGAAATGGGGAGGAGCTGGTTCGGCTGAAGAAGAAGCATATTGTTTCCTGCAATTTTTTTCTACCCATTTTATGCTTTTTAAGTGGTTTATGGACATGTGTCATAATGTGATTGAGTGGGAGTGCTTTAGTGACATCATATGATGTCATAATTCCCAATTTCTTTCATTTTTCTTTCCTTTTTTTTTCTACTCAGTTTCAATTCAATTTTTAGCAATACTTATTCATATTTTAGATCATAATAATTATTTACTTAACTGGACAAGTGATGAGAATCAAGCTACATCCATGCCAAAGGATTTCATCCAAGGTTCAATTACTAGAGCTAGAGCTAAATCACTTCAGAATTTAATTTGTGAAATCTTAAAGAGCAAGGATTATAAGCCGGAATGGCATGAAGAAAATTATAAAGGATTAAATTTGGTGAAAATTAAGCTTGGAAGTGACTAGGTGTCATGTGGAGCATTATGTTACGTGGAATAAACTGTGGATATGCATGTACCAGATCCAACCCATGTACATGCATCTGCTGGCACCTTTTTTCAAAGAATATTCCTTGCTGTTATAACCACCTCTCTTTTGGACTTAAATGCCCTTATTTGCTGCTGTATTAAATTTACTTTTTGTAAGGAGTTTTTAGACTTTTGATAGATTAATTTTTGTTTAGACTTAGAGCTCCTTGCAGCTGTTATTAAAGTAGGGATATTTTTGTCTTTAGCTTTGGAGCCAAGAGACTATAAATACAAGTGTAATGAGAGAGTAGAGGACACACTTTGAATATTAATGAAAGATTGTTTCTGCTCCTTTAGTGAGTAAATTGGCTGTTGCCTTTGTTCTTGTGAAGCTCATTAACTTGCTGAGACTTCTATCTTGCAAGGTTTAATGTGCATAATATTCTTGGTTTATTCATTCTCCATATGAATTAGGTCAAGAATCCCATTTCTGATATTTTCTTTGAATTACACAGCAATCTGATTGTGTTGGTTCAAAGAATCAAATTCATACATCTTGATCTGGTGCTTTCCATATTGTTCCTTTAATCCTTGAATGTGGGTTTTCAAGTTACCAATTACTTGAAGGTTCACATTAATTTTGGTATCAGAGCAAAGGGACGTCCAAATAAGGTAGATTCTCTATTTGCTTCTTATTCTTTGTGTGTTTGTTACCTTTTTCATATTTGCTGTTTGGCTTTAGTTCCATATTTGTTTCTTCTTCTTCATCTTGCATCTGGTTCTTTCTTGCTAAACCTTGTTTTGCTTCTTATTGTATTTTTGTTATTCACATTTTTATTCATTGTGTGCTTGACCGAAATTGGCTCTTGGGATTTAGTATGACTTGTTTGTTTAAAATTTTGTTTTGTTGAGTTTGTCTTAGGGTTTTGGGTTAATCAAGCCAAAGCCATTATTCTAGCTTTCCATCTTGCTTCCTTCATTTTGATATCAAGCATGAGAGATTATTTGGGTCATTGAGTTCGACTTACCTATTAGGCTTGAAACTTTACCAGCATTATTTGGGTATGTTTAAGACGTTGGGTATAAATTTTGGGGGTTGTTTGATATTGTTTGCCTACTGAACCAAAATTTTGTGGCAGACCCGATCAAATTAATTTCACAGAGCAAATAGATCCAGAAATTCCTGAAAATTTACAGGGTGTTTATACCCCACTTCAGTAGTTCCCAAATTAAATTTCAGCTTAAAATTCAACCGTTTATGTAGGGAACCAAAATTTTGCGGCAGAATCGGTCAAATTAACTTCACATAGCAAATATGCTCAAAAATTTCTGAAAATTTATTGGTTGTTTATACCCCATTTCAGTAGTTACTGAATTAAATTTCAGCTTAAAATTCTTCCGTTTGTGTGGGGAGCCAAAATTTTGTGGCAGACCCGATCAAATTAAGTTCACATTGCAAATCAGCCCAGAAATTCCTGAAAATTTACAGGTTATTTATGCCACATTTTAGCTGTTCTCAAATTAAATCTTAGCTCAAAATTTAATCGTTTGTGTGGGGAACCAAAATTTTGCGGCAGACACGATTAAATTTGGTTTACATTGTAATCCTGTCAAGAAAAGCCTGAAATTCTAGCAGTAATTAGTCAGTATTGGCTTGCATTTGCCTACTCAATTTCAGATCAAAATACACTCGTTTGCTTGGTGATCCTAAATTTAGGCAATTCTTGGTGTATTGTGTGAACTGCTGATAATTGTGATAAGTTGGTGGCAAACTTGGATATTTAAGCTTGATATCACTTCTTTAGGTTGTCACTTTTCCAGCTTATTACTCTTTTATTTTGGTGTCTTCTTTCTTGATTCCTTATTGCATTACATTTCCATGCTTGAGCTTTTCTTTTCTTGACTTCTTGAGTCACATTATTGCTTTCTTGATTACTCGTTTTGATCCGTCTCGTTCAAGAATTTTATTGTGTGTTAAATTTTTTGTGAGTACAGTCTTGGTTTGAGTTACTTGAGTTTGATAAGAACTTGTGGACATAGCCAAGAGAGGTAAAAGGCACAGAGTGGTGAGTTCATAAGAGGGAAAAAGCCTTGTTGAGTTAAACACGAGTAGAGTGTCCCCTGTTGAGTGTAAACACGTAAGGGAGTGAGTGAGGTGTTTTCTTTACACTAACCATTTTCTTGCATGTCTGAAAACTTGTTTAGAAGGGGTGATGGTAGTGAGGGGGAAGGTGAAAATCCATTCTACATGCAAGCTGTCAGACAACAATTTGAAAGAATGAATGTTGTGTGCAATGGAATCATAGATAGGTTGGAAAGATTGGAGCAAAGAGGTAGGCAAAATGAGAGAAGGCCAAATAGGAGGGATCTTGTACCTCCCATAGTTGAATCTGATGAAGATGAGGTTGATAACTATGATTTTGAGGTTGAAAGACCTAGGAGGGGTAGGTATGAGAGAAGAGCTGAAGATAGGAGGAATGGGGATAGGAGGATAAAAAGAGAGGAAAGAGAGAGGAATAGGGTAGATGACAATATCAAAAGTATTAAAATGAGCATCCCTTCTTTCCAAGGGAAAAATGATCCGGATGTGTATCTAGAATGGGAAAGGAAGGTAGAAGCTGTCTTTGATTGTCATCACTATTCAGAGGAGAAGAAAGTAAAGTTAGCAGCAGTAAAATTTATTGATTATGCTTTGGTATGGTGGGATCAAGTGTTGATTAGTAGAAGGAGAAATTATGAGCAATCAATTGCAACCTAGGGTGAGATGAAAACTATAATGAGAAGGAGATTTGTTCCTAGTCATTACTATAGAGAGCTACATCAGAGGTTACAAAGATTGACTCAAGGTTCTAAAAGTGTTGAAGATTATCATAAAGAAATGGAAATTGCTATGATTAGAGCAAATGTGGAGGAGGATAGAGAAGCCACCATGGTTAGATTCTTGAATGGGCTAAACAAGGAGATTGCTCATATTGTTGAGTTACATCACTATGTTGAGTTGGAGGATATGGTCCACATGGCTATGAAGGTAGAAAGACAACTTAAAAGCAAGTCAAAATTTGGAGGAAATGCAGGTACTTCTTCATCTTGGAAGTCTAACTGGAAGAAGGAGGGTAGGAAAAAGGCTGTTAGCAACTATAAGAAAAATGAGGATAAGGAAAAGAAGGTGGAGAAAAAATTTGTAGAAATAAAGGAAAGGAGGTTACAACTACTACCCGAAATAGAGATGTGAAGTGTTTTAGGTGTTTGGGCAGTGGACACATAGCTTCTCAATGCCCTAACAAGAGAGTCATGGTCATGAGAGAAAATGGTGAGATAGAAATGGAGGAGGAAATTGTGAGTGATTCCACATCTTCAGGGGAGGAGAATGCAGAGGTAGAATATGCTGCGGAAGGAAGTGCTCTAGTGATTATGAGAGCATTAAATACTCAAGTAAAGGAGGATGTTGGTGATGAATTGCAAAGAGAAATAATTTTCCATACAAGGTGTCTTATCCAAGACAAAGCTTGTAGTGTCATCATTGATGGGGGAAGTTGTGCCAATATTGCTAGTACTATTTTGGTGCAGAGATTAGGGTTGAGGACTTTGAAACACCCTAGACCCTATAAATTGCAGTGGTTGAATGAATGCGGTGAGGTGAAAGTAACAAAACGAGTGATGATTTCCTTTGCAATAGGAAAGTATCAAGATGAGGTTATGTGTGATGTGGTTCCAATGCAAGCTGGCCATTTATTGCTTGGCCAACCATGGCAATTTGATAGAAAGGTGATCCACAATGGGTATAAAAATAGGTATTCTTTTGAAATGAATGGAAGGAAAATCATTTTGGCACCTATGACACCAAAACAGATTTATGAAGACCAAACAAGGCTTAAGCAAGCAATGGGTGAGGTAAAATCAAGAGTGGCCGAAAAGAGAGCAGAGAAGAACAGAAGGAGTGAAAAGAAATTGACTGAAAATGTTGTGAGTGAGCAAGACAAGGGTGGTTGTGAGGAAAGAAAAGAGAGTAAAGAAAACATTCCAATAGTGCTTGAAAAAGGTAAAACTTCGGCGCAAAAGGAGAGCTGTGTGGAAAGAGGGAAGAGAAAATTAAGCTTGTATGCTAAAGGAAGAGATGTGAGGAATGCCATGTTTGCCAATAAGCAAATGTTATTAATTGTGTTTAAGGACTATTGTTTATCCACATCTGACCTTGACCCCAATTTGCTTAGTGTTGTTGTCTCCCTTTTGCAGGAATATGAGGATGTGCTACCTAAGGAGATGCCAACTGGACTACCACCTATTCGAGGGATTGAGCACCAGATTGATTTTGTACCTGGAGCAGTTATTCCCAACCGTCCAGCCTATAGAACTAATCCTGAAGAAACCAAAGAATTATAAAGGCAAGTTGAGGAATTGCTAGGTAAAGGTTACGTGAGAGCAAGTATGAGCCCTTGTGCTGTACCCGTCCTTTTGGTACCAAAGAAAGATGGCACATGGCGCATGTGTGTGGATTGTAGGGCAGTCAACAAAATCACTGTAAAGTATCGCCACCCTATACCTAGATTGGATGACATGTTGGATGAACTTTGTGGTGCTTGTGTTTTTACCAAAATTGACTTGAAAAGTGGATATCATCAAATTCGCATGAAAGTAAGTGATGAATGGAAGACTGCATTTAAAACAAAGTATGGACTATATGAGTGGTTAGTGATGCCTTTTGGGCTAACTAATGCTCCTAGCACTTTTATGAGATTGATGAATCATGTGTTGCGTGCTTTTATTGGAAAATTTGTTGTTGTTTATTTTGATGATATATTGGTTTACAATAGAGACATGAATGAACATATGCATCATTTAAGAGCTGTATTCGATGTGTTAAGAAAGGAAAAATTATATGCTAACTTGAAGAAATGTTCATTTTGCATGGAAAAGGTTGTCTTTTTAGGATTTGTCATTAGTGCTAATGGTGTTGAAGTTGATGATGAAAAAATTAGAGCTATTAAAGACTGGCCCATTCCAAAGTCTGCATCTGAAGTACGTAGTTTCCATGGACTAGCTAGTTTCTATAGAAGATTTATTAAGAATTTTAATACCATTGCAACACCATTGAATGATCTTGTCAAAAAGAATGTTAATTTTGTTTGGGAACAGAAACAAGATGATGCTTTTCACAAAATTAAAGAGATGTTATGTTCCGCTCCTATGTTGGCTTTACCTGATTTTTCTAAGACTTTTGAGATTGAGTGTGACGCATCAGGAATAGGTATTGGAGCCATTTTAATGCAGGATAAGAGACCAATAGCATGCTTTAGTGAGAAGCTTAATGGAGCAGCTTTGAACTATTCTACATATGACAAAGAGTTGTATGCATTGGTACGTGCCTTGGAAACGTGGCAACATTACCTTTGGCCAAAGCAATTTGTCATCCACACAGATCATGAGTCATTGAAGCATATCAAGGGGCAAAATAAGTTGAGTAGGCGTCATGCAAAATGGGTTGAGTTCCTTGAGACCTTCCCATATGTGATTCAATACAAACATGGGAAAGAAAATGTGGTTGCTGATGCCTTATCTCGAAGGTATAACCTTCTTGCCCTTCTTGATGCAAAGTTATTGGGATTCGAATATGTGAAAGAATTATATGCTGAAGATAATGACTTTGCTAGAGTGTATGCAGCTTGTGAAAAGAATGCTTTTGAGAAGTTTTATAGGCATGATGGATATTTGTTTAGAGAAAATAGATTGTGTGTGCCTAAGAGTTCCATGCGTGAATTACTTGTGAATGAGTCTCATGCTGGTGGATTAATGGGTCATTTTGGTGTTGCCAAAACTTTAGATGTGTTGAAGGAACATTTTTATTGGCCGAATATGAAAAGAGATGTTGAAAGAGTATGTGTTAGGTGCGTCGTGTGTGCTAAGGCTAAATCTAGAGTTTTGCCACAAGGTTTGTATACACTTTTGCCTACCCCTAGTGATCCTTGGGTTCATTTGTCTATGGATTTTGTGTTGGGATTACCTAGGTCTAAAGACGAAATGACCAAAATATCCGCCATTTGACTTATTGAGCCAAAATCTTCTGTACCGATCGAAAATTTTTTCTAAGCCTTTTCTTGGCATTCTAATGTCATAGAAACCCCAATGACTCTTCTCTGGAGTGCCAAAAATTATTTCATAAATTTTTCCCTAGATTTAGGGCTCCTAGCTGCGAAGACCGCAACTTCCCACTAGGTTATCCATCGCTAGGGCATCGGCTCATTTAACTTGGTTGTATTTTATTTCTAAAATTTTTCCTAAATTTTTCTTACCATTATTTGAGTTATTTATAAGTCCTCACTCTAGTCTAAATATTTTTTTAGATGTTCTAGCTATCCGGATCGACACCGGTCATCGAAACAGTAGAATGTACAGAATTACTACAATGAGGGTGTTACAAGTCACCTCATGGGTGATGATATGGCACACTTGGGTGATGACATGTCACCACTTGGGTGCTGACGTGATGCATTCGGGTGATGACTTGGCACACTTGATGACGTGGTGCACCTGGGTGATGACATGGCGCTGTGCTGCATATTGCCTATTTGGGTGAGAATGATCCACTTAATCTCTAATAGTAAACATGATGGTTCAATGTGATTGGCATTTGTCTCCTAGCGCCTCCAATGCTCAATGACTAGATTTTGAAGTTCTCTTGCCCTTGCTCTAGTAATGGGACCTCTGAACAATGGAAGTGGTTCTGGTGGCTCCTCATCATCCCCTCCCTCTTTGAAAGAGTTCGTCCTCGAATTCGGACCTTCGTCAACAAAAGGAGAGAGATCATAAATATTAAATGAATGGCTAACAGCAAACTCACTAGGTAGCTCTATCTTGTAGGCATTGTCATTGATCATTTCCAACACCTTGAATGGACCATCACATGGTGGATGCAATTTCGACTTTCTTTGATTAGGGAACCGATCCTGCCTGAAGTGCACCCAAACTAAGTCACCTGGTTCAAACACAAGTGCCTTTCGGCCTTTGTTAGCATGAGTTGCATATTGAGCATTTTTCTTTTTAATTAGCATTTTAGCTTGCTCATGCAACTTCTTAACCAATTCAGCTTTTCTTTTACCATCACGACTATCAATATGATCAATAGGTAATGGTAACAAGGCTAATGGAGTTAAAGGATTATAACCATATACAAGCTTAAAAGGTGAAAAACCAGTGAAAGAATGTACAACACGATTATAAGCAAACTCAACAAAAGGCAAGCTGTCACGACCCAACCTATGGGCCGGACCGGCACTAGGACCTGGGCCAGCCTAAAGCCCCCGAGGCCCGTAGTAAGCCTAACTATTCCTCAACCCATAACCAAGCCCACAATTTAGGCCCAATATGCATATAAAAATAATTTAAATTAAACTGTTATAATTTTATTTCGGGCCATCTTAGCCCAGAAATCATCAGAGACTAAAATTAGGGGAGCCCGGCTCAACCCTGTTACCTCATTTTACAAACTGTTTAAATACCATACAAATCTTCATTTATTAATCTGAAAAATTTAAATTACACGATTCCTAATAAGGTCCATACTATTACTAACACATGCGGAGTTCTAGATTTTAAATTTAGAAAAGAGAGTAAAACAATTGAAATAACAGACGTTAAACCTGCGAGGAAGAAAACAGGTTGCTCTGTAAAATAACTCCTCCTGTGGCCTGGAAAAATATTGAACAGGAGTGAGCGTTCGACTCAGAGAGTAAAATATCAATTTTAACCATAATCTCTATAACTATCTAAAGCTAATGCACCATGTGGAGTGAAATGCAGCATCAGCAATAAATTCACATCATAACAGCAAAAAGGTAATTTGGAGCACTCACACACCCAGTAATATCAATCATAATATATGGGAGCTGATCCCCTATACAGCTTTCTTAAATCCAACCTGGTGCCAGCGAAGAACTCAAGCCGAACTTTCGCTTAATAAACCAAATCGGGGTCCCAGCGAAGAACTCAAGCCGTGACTACCCCGAAGGACCGAGTCCCAGCGAAGATCTCAAGCCGTGTCTACCCGTCCTATCCATAGTCCACACCACATCACACGCACGCCAACGCACGCACACTGCTCCAATTTACCACAACAACACACATGGCACTTTCACAGTTATGAATGCAACATAAAACGTGCGTAGAGTTTAACTACATAGATACATACATATAAGTGATGCATGGGCATGCTTGAACATATAATAATAGTGAAATTACAATTAAAATTAATATTTTACTCACAGTACACCGATGACTATTATGGCTGCTGGATGCAGAAAAATAGCTGACCTCGATCACCTAATAATTAAATTATAAATTTATTAGTATTAAGTTAAGATAAAACTTTAAAGAGGCAATAGACAGCCTAATTCATGCAGAAAATCCGGCAGAGTTTCCCCTATACCTGGGACCTACCCAACCTGCAAAAAGGCTCAAATAACACTTCTAAATTCTCAATTTCCACAATCACATCTCATCAATATCACATGGCCCCTCCTGGCCCTCCAAATCAGACAATACTCAAAATCTTAAAAATTACGTTTTAGTCCCTATAATTGATATTTTTCAAAAATCCCCTCAAACAAGCTCTAAAAATTCTAAAATTTTGTCCCGCGGTCCTTAATAATATTATAAGGCTATTGCAAAATGAATTGTAATTTTCTAATCACCCATGAATATTTTATTCAAGAATTTTACTCAATTCCATAAGTTTTCAACATCTAATATATTCTTAATTCAACCCAATTAAATATTCACCTATTTAGACCTCCATCCTCAAGCTTCAACCAATTATATAAAATTTAATTGTCTTAATTTCAAATAATCTTATATGCCCATATGCTAAAAATCTAACTAAAATCCATCTATATTTTTCAAAAATATTCTACAATCACTCAAAAATTCCACAAACACCATAGAATATCTCCAAATAATTTTACTTTCAACATATATTTTTCTTAGAATTTTTCTCCAATTTTTCCTGTTTAAGAAACACTGTATTTATACTCTATAGACAGAGAAATAATAAAAATTCTCTTACCCGAAGTTTATCTGTGTCTCAAAAATTCCAAAAATTTACGAGGAAGCCTCTAGAAGTTGAATCATCTCCATAGCCCACCGGAGCCACTGCCGGAACCACCGCGCACGGTGGCCGGTCGCCGATCGCCAGAAACATTTGCCGGATCTGATCATACCACCATGTTCCTCTCCTCTTCCTCAGTCCATAAGTGGTCTCGGATCGTCGATCCAACGGTCGGATCGTCGTAGATCTGACGAAAAAGCTTGAAAAACCCGAAACTTCTCTCCTCCATATCTCACTCATCCGACCTCCATTTGTTGCAAAATTGGTATCAAAAGAAAGGTCTCAGAACAAGCTTTCCAACGCCACCTGAATCGCCTCGATCGGACATCGGACGAAGCCGAAATCGGCCCGGAAAGTGGTTCTGGCCACCACTGGAGGGTCGCCGGAGTTGTGCCGTGTTGGTGGGTGTCGCCGGCAATGGTGGTTCGCCGAAAAAAGAAGGGAAGAGGTAAGGAGAGGTGAGAGAAAGAGAGTGAGGGAGGTGAAAATGGGGGGAGGGGGTGTCTGCTGCATTTTTGGCTTTCTTTTTTTTTTTGTTTCCTGGTTGTTACATTCTTCCCCCCTTAAGAAATATTCGTCCTCGAATTTTCCAATAAACAAAGAAATAAGGAAAAGAAGATTATTAGAACAAGTGCAATCATTATTCCTTCAGCTATGCAGAGATTGGTAAAACATTTATTCTTCAAACTCTTCGTATTTTATATATGACATTCTACCGCTCCCTGATTTTACTATAGTGTCCTATTTGTCATCATTTTTTTCTAGAGGGCTTTTATCTTGTAACTATTCATTGACCATTTTTCTGACATTTCAAGTGTTCGCTATACCTCACTGTTCTTGACTTGATGTCTCATAACTTCAATCAACTTTGGTGCTTACCTCACTTTTATTACGCCCCAACATGCCTCTTGGTGACTTCAGTCATCATTCTTTTGTTTTAATAATCTCTGTTTCCCCAATGACACAACTTATGTTCCTTATTCTATGGTATCCTATGAGTAGCTTTCCTGTAGCACCTAATCTAGGCATCTTGTTTGAGATCTTCACTCTTCCTATGACCTCAGTGGTTAATACCTATAAATCTTCTCACTCCCATGATATTTCAAATTTTTAATCTCCTTTTGTGTCATTACTAAGGTACTTAAACCAACCTCTGTCCATCTTATGTAACCAGTCAGGTAGAGTCTCCTCCAAGGGCCAAGTGTATCATTTATTAATATTGGAAAGTGAACTGGGTCTCTCCTTCTAGGTAACAAAAGTGTTTATTGAAGGAACAGAAGCGTGAAAACACAAGTTTATACCATTGAAATTCAAAATTTTTCACCTAGGGTCACATGCATCATGCAAGATTTATTTTTATCTATTTGATTTCAATGATAAACAACATATTAAAACTCTTTTAATATGTTTTTGGATCTGTATTTGCCATTTAAGATTTTAAAATTAATCAGATTAATTTTAGAACCCTAGATTAAATCAAGAACGATTACACTAACCTCTTAATGTACCGCAATGTTCGCGCGCTTTGAGATTCGTCTTGAGACACGGATGTTGTCCCTCCAGCTTGTCCACACCAAGAACACCTATGGCAGCCCTTGAACGGCTTCTAAAGCTTTTTCTATTAATTAGAAATTCAAGTTCTGCCTTTTAAGAGATTAGAGATAAACAGACACTAGAAACAATTTCTAGTGTTCTTAATTCAAGAGATTGATGGCTAATCTCTTTGAATTGATAAGAGATGAAGAAGAAGAGATAAAAACCCTCAAAGTGGCGTGACAAAGGAGTGTGGCTGCTGGTTGTGTTTTATTTTCTCATAACAACACTTAAATAGCTAGGTTAACACATTAAACCCTTGCCACATGTCACCCTTTGATTAGCTCTAGGTTTAAGTGACCCAATCACATTGTGCCAAGTGTCAAACCTATATTTAATCTTGATTTTAATCATCTTACATGATTAAAAACATTTGGCAAGCTTATGTGTCACCATCCCATGGTGCCACGTGTCACACCGCAAAAATGACCAAAATGCCCTGTGTCTTAATTTTGAGTTCTTAACCCAAAATAATTATTTTCTTCTTCTAATTAATTTATATCAAATATAAATTAATTAATTAATCTCTATTAATTAATTTCTCATTAATTAAATTCATATTTAAACACTTTAAATATAAATTTAACTTATATTATACATCCAATAATCTAGATTTGGTTTCAAGTCATGCTAGAGACTTTGCAATTTAATTGCAAACCAAACATATTTAATTAATCAATTAAACTCTTTAATTAATTAATTAAATCATATTTAAATAGGTGATAACTTGTGTATGTGTGTGACTTACTAGGCTCATCACTAATTGGCAATGAGACATGATATCAACTCTTAATATCATCAGAACTCTTTCTTACCATAAATGATTTCTCTAAATCATTTTATGAACCTCATAGACCATGGTTAACACCTAGCATAGCATGTCATGGCCACCCAATTAGTAATAAGGTTTACCTTAAATGAACCTATAATCATATGTTACCATGCACTAGAATCTCTACATTTACAAAATCCCAACTCAAGCTGAGTCATGGTTTATGTCAAACTCCATTTGCTATGAATATTATGTTCTCTTTTAATTCCAGTTCTTGATTAAAAGATTTTCTCATCGAAACTCTTTTACGAATAAATCTATCTGTCTGGCAGGAACTTGAAACATCAAGAACAATTAAATGAACATAGGATTTTATCTCTATTTACTTAGAGGAACAGATTCCATCTTGATCAACACCTACCTCCATATATAACTAGTAGGAGCCAACACATGCCCATATACCCATACAGTACAAGTATGAAAGCGATCAAACTCAAACTACCTATATACAAGATAATCGTGCTATCTCGTGTCTAAAGATTATATGCATCGATATGATTTATGACAAAACATTGACAAGAGTAAACTCCATGTGCTTGTCATAAGTGTCACAGTTCGACCTACTTATCATTTATAAGTGCCTATCATGTTTGTTATATGGCATGAGACTCACCATTCCATCTTATTTATATCTCATATAAATAACTTGGGAACAAACACGAATACAATCTTTCTGGATAAGTCATGTCCTTATTATGAAGTATCCTCGATTGTGAACCTATTTATGATACTTTGTGCTAGAAATATTGTCACTCATATTCTTAACAACTTAAGAATAATATTTCTAACAAAATATCAATGGACCTTTTCTATTACACATAAATATATTATATAAATAGAAAAGTGAAAATGCCTTTTATTAATAAAAATATGTACAAGATACATACTAAATGATATGCTCTAGGGCATACTACTAACAGTTTACGCTGTGACCTAGGCAACCCCAATATGAAATCCATCGAAATATCAGTCTAAGGTTCCTTAGGTACAAGTAATGGTGTATACAAACCATGTGGCATACTCCTAGACTTGGCCTTTTTACACTTAACACAACTAGAACATAACTTTTTCACATCTTTTCTCATTTCAGGCTAAAAGAAGTGTTCTTGCAATATGCCCAAAGTCTTGGATACACCAAAGTGACCCATCAGGCCACCACTATGAGACTCCAAAACAAGCAGGTCATGTATAGAACATTTAGGCACACAAAGCTTATTCTCTTTAAATAAGTACCCATAATGTCTATAATACTTTTGGAATGCACCTTTCTCACAAGCATCAAACAAACCAGCAAAATCATCATCATTAACATATAATTCCTTCATGAACTCAAATCCAAGCAACTTTGCATCAAGAGTGGATAATAGTGTGTGCCTCCTAGAAAGAGCATCAGCAACAACATTCTCTTTTCCCTGCTTGTATTTAATTACATATGGAAACATCTCAACAAATGCAACCCATTTCGCATGCCTTTTACTCAACTTATTTTGACTCTTAATATGCTTCAAAGATTCATGATCAGAATGTATGACAAACTCTTTGTTCCACAAAAAATGTTACCAAGTCTCCAAGGCTCTAACTAGTGCATACAATTCCTTATCATAAGTAGAGTAATTCAAGGCAGCACTATGCAATTTCTTACTAAAATATGCAATAGGTCTTTTTTCTTGCATAAGAACAGCACCTATACCTACACCACTGGCATCACACTCAATTTCAAATGTTTTATCAAAATTAGGCAAGCTCAACAATGGTGCATAGGGCTGAGCAGAATTCGGTTCAAACCGAAAAATCGAATCGAACCGAATCAATTCGGTTCAATCAGTTTGGTTTTAAAATTAAATCGGTTTGGTTCGGTTTTAAATTATAAAAATTTCGGTTATTTCGGTTCGGTTCGGTTTTGAAGAGAAAAAAAATCGGTTAAACCGAACCGAACTGAATAGTAATTTATATAGTCAAATCAAATTAAATCGAACTGAATTGATTTTTGAATTGATTTATTTTTATGAAAAATTTATGAATTATATTTAATTTTATATATATTAATTGTTTAATTTCATTGATTAATGGTTATTAGGTTCAAACCAAAGTTAAAATTAGACCAAATAACTTGAAAATCAAGTCTAAATTCAAAAATCAATAAAAAATCAAACCGATCGATTTAAACCGAACCGAACCGAAATGGAACGGTTCAGTTCGATTCGGTTTTTCACACATTTCGATTTGGTTCAGTTTCTAAAATTTACAGTTCGATTTTTGTAATTTAATTCGGTTCCATTCAGTTCAGTTTGAACCGAATGCTCACCCCTAATGGTGCAGAACACAACCTATCTTTCAATTTAGCAAATGCAAGTTCATGTTTCTTCTTCCACTCAAATGCAACATCTTTTTTAACAAGTTCATTCAAAGGAGCAGGAATAGAGCTAAAATGAGGCACAAATCTCCTATAGAAACTAGCCAATCTATGAAAACTCCTAACTTCATATGCATTTTTAGGAGTTGGCCAGTCCCTAATGGCTTTGACCTTCTCTTCATAAACTTCAACACCCTTACCACTCACAACAAAACCAAGAAATACAACTTTTCCCAAGCAGAAAGAACATTTCTTTGCATTCGCATATAATTTCTCATGTCTCAACACATCAAATACAAGTCTCAAATGATGCAAATGCTCATTCATGTCTTTGCTATAGATCAAGATCTCATCAAAATAAACTATCACAAATCTGCCTATGAATGATCTCATCATATGATTCATCAAACGCATGAAAGTGCTAGGTGCATTAGTGAGTCCGAATGGCATTACCATCCACTCATACAAGTCATATTTAGTTTTGAAAGCAGTTTTCCATTCATCTCCTATTTTCATTATAATTTGATGGTAACCACTTTTCAAATCAATCTTGGAAAACACACATGCACCAAACAACTTATCAAGCATATCATCAAGTAGAGGAATGGGATGCCTATATTTTACAGTGATTTTGTTGATGGCTCTGCAATCCACGCACATATGATAGCTCCCATCCTTCTTTAGTATAAGAATCACTGGAACAGCGTAAGGACTCATGCTCTCACGCACATATCCCTTTGCTAAGAGTTCTTCCACTTGTCTTTGGAGCTCCTTTGTTTCTTCTAGGTTACTTCTATAAGTGGGTCTATTCGATATGGGCGCCCCTGGAATAAGATCAATTTGGTGATCAATCCCTCGAATGGGTGGTAATCTAGGTGGCAACTCCTCCGGAAAGACATCATTATACTCCTGCAATAAAGAAATAGCACCACTAGGCAAATTGGGGTCAAGGTCAGAAATACACAAATGTGCCTCTTTGTACAAAAGTACGCAAAGTGGCCTCTCATAATGTAAAGCCTCTCTCACTTCTTTTCCTTTCACAAACAAGCTCATTTTTTTCTCACGACTCTCCTTTTGCCCTGAGCCCTCACTCTTTTTCTTTTCTATTACTTCTTTTACTTTCACACTCCTCTCATTTTTCCCCTTATTAAGCTCGATCTCTCTTGATTTTTCTCTCATACTCTCTTTTTTTTCTTCCATGGATTTCATAATCCTCATTTGGTCTTCATGAATTTAAAAAGGTGCCAATGGAGTCAAGTGATATCGACACCCATCCTTCACCAAGGTGTATTTGTTCTTCCTACCATCATGCAAAACACTCCTGTTATACTGCCAAGGTCTTCCAAGTAAAAGATGTGTAGCAACCATTGGCACCACATCACAAACAACTTCATCATAATACTTTCCAATGCTGAATGGAACAACCACTTGCTTCACCACATTTACCTTGTTGCAATCATTTAGCCATTGTAAGCCATATGGTTTGAGATGTTTGGTAGTACGCAATCCCAACTTCTCAACCATAAGAAAACTAAGAACATTACAGCAGCTCCCTCCATCAACAATCACACTACACACTTTGTCATTCACAAACACCTTGTATGAAAGATTGTCTCCCTTTGTACAGCATCATTATCCTCCAATTCAACTTGTGCACTAAGTGTGCGCATGGTGACGAGAGCATGACCCTCCATGGGCGATTGGTCTCCCTAATCCACAAACTCAACATCACTATCTTCATGCTCATTGTCTACAGCACCCTCTTCACCACTTTCCCATTCTCCATCATCTCTCATAAACATTGCTCTTTTGTTAGGATACTCATTGGCATAATGTCCTCTCCCCAAGCATTTAAAGCATTTCACATCTCTAGCTCGGGTATCCCCCTTCTTAATCTTTTCTTCTGGTTTTCCTTCTAGCTTACCTTTGCCCTTCCATTCTTCCTTCTTGAATTTAGGCTCCTCTTTCTCTATTTTGGAAGTTCTACTCTAATTTGGTTTCCATGGTGGCTTGGAGATTGGATTGTATGAGGGTTGAGTGTTCTTGGCAGCCCGCTTCCTTCTCATGTCCTTTTCAGTCTTAATGGCAACCTGCATCATTTGCTCCACTGTTCTGCAATTTTGCAAATCCACCATAAACCTGATGTCTGGATTTAAGCCATTTAAGAACCTAACCATGGTAGACTCTTCATCCTCCTCCACTTCAGCTTTAATCATTGCAATTTTCATGGCTTTGTAATACTCCTCCACACTCTTAGCTCCTTGTGTAAGTTGCTGCAATCTCAACTTCACTTCTTTACTATAATGTGGTGGCACAAATCTTTCTCTTATTATTTCCATCATTTCAGCCCATGTCCCAATTCCCTTCCAGCCATTTCTCATTCTCCTTGTAATTAATTGGTCCCACCATACTAATGCATAATCCTTGAACTCTACTGCTGCCAATTTTACTTTCTTCTCTTCACTATAGTTATGGCACTCAAAAACCATTTCAATCTGCCTTTCCTACTTAATATATGCATCTGGATCCTCCTTACCATAGAAAGCTGGTATTTTCATTTTTATGCTACCCACATTTGCATCAATTGCCCCATTATGCACTCCCCTATTTCCGTAGTCATCATACCTAAAATTTCTCCCACCAAATTGGCCTCTAGCTCCTCTACCCCTTGGTGGCCAAAATTCCCTACCACCAAATTGATAATTCCCATGCTCATATGCTTCTTCAAACTCATCTTCATCCTATACTAGATCAGCATACTTTTCCATCCTAGGTTCTGCCCTTACAACTCCTCTACCTCTACCTTCATTTCCCATATTCACTTCCTCTTCCTCCCTTCTATTCCTAGGCTCCCTTTCGTTCCTCATTAAATACTCCATCATCCTATTCAAATCAGCCCTTATTCCCTTTAATTCTTCATCATGATTGGCTATCAACAAGGAAAGCCTTTTAAATTATTGTGCCAAGGCTTCCTTATATAGTCTTTCATCTCCAAAGTTCCTTTCCTCACCCTCAGCTCCACTACTACTATTAATATTTGGATCCATTTAAGTTGCAAAGAAATAAGGTTAGTAGATAAATGGCTCACCCTCTCAAGTGTTTAGCACACAATTAGGCTTTTACCCTTCAATTGCTCTTAACACTCCTGCCTTTTACCACTCAGTTTTCCTTCCTTCGTTTCTTTAGGGAACTCAAAAACAAAACAATCAAAACACTCACAAACTTATCAAATGATCAAGAACGACAAGGAACAAGACGTGACACAAGAACAGGCAATGTGACACTGGAGTCAAAGATAAAAGATAGACATCAAATGGAAAGATTTTATAAACAGAAAAAGAGACAACCTAAGAGAGTGATATCAAGCTCAAATATAGAATTTCACCATCAACTTAACACAGATACCAGCATTTCACACAATTCACCAAAGATATACACCAATTTTGGTTCACCACACAAATTAATGTATTTTGATCTAAAATTTGGTAGACATAGGCAACCCAATACTAATTAACTAGTGGTAAAATTTCAGGAGTTTCTGGGTAGGTTTGCTATGTGAACTAAATTTGGTCAGGTCTGCCTCAAAATTTTGGTTTGGTAGGCAAAAAATATCACACGACCCCCAAAATTGACACAGAAACTACTAAAATAGATAATAATTAGCCTGTAAATTTTTAAAGTTTTCTGGGTTAGTTTATTATGTGAACTAAATTTAATCAAGTTTGACGCAAAATTTTAGTTCAGTAGGTAAACAATCTCAAAAACCCCCCTAAAATTGACAAAGAAACTACGAAAATGTAGTATAATCAGCCTGTAAATTTTCATAGCTTTCCAGATTGGTTTGTTATGTGAATTGAATTTAATCACGTCTGCTACAAAATTTTGATTCGGTAGGCAAACAATGTCAATCAATCCCCAAAATTAACACAGACACTACTGAAATGGAGTATAATCAGCTTGTAAATTTTTAGTGCTTTTTGGATTGGTTTATTATGTGAACTAGATTTGATTAAGTCTACCACAAAATTTTAGTTTAATAGGCAAATAAAGTCAAATAGCTCCCAAAATTGACACAGAATGTCCTAATGACGCTAGTATAGTTTTAGGTCAAATGGGTAAGTCTAATTTCAATGACTCAAACAAGTTACCAATCAGATTTGGTATACCAGCAGGTCTGATATCACCAATCAAGAAAACAATGCACATCTATAGCACAAACTCATCCCAATCAGTAACTTATTTCCAAACAACCCCTCATGCTTGATATCAAACTCAAAGAAACAAAATAAGATAGCTAGAAAGATGGCTACAGCTTGATTAACCCAAGACCCTCAGACAAACTCAACAAAACAGATATTAAAGAAACAGAAGCAAAATCATACTAAACCCCAAGAGTTGGTTTTGGTCAAGCATAATTTGAACAAAACATGAATAAAAAGACACACTAAGAAACAAAAAAAGGTCCAGCAACAAAACCAGGCACAAGATGACCCCTAGGCAAAATATAACAGAACTGATTGGATTTTAACAATCAAAACCAGTCGACAAGTATGGAAGAAGAAGCAAACAGAGGATAAACAATAGTAACAGATATAAATACCTTGTTTGGACGTCTTATGCTCTGATTGTTAGTAGTATGCCCTAGAGCACATCATTTTGTATGTATTTTATACATATTTTAGTAATAAAAAGCAATTTCACTTTTCTATTTACATAATATATTTATGTGTAATAAAAAATGTCCATTGATATTTTATTAGAAATTCTATTCTTAAGTTGTTAAGAATATGAGTGACAGTATTTCTAACACAAAGTATCATAAATAGGTTTACAATCGAGGATACTTCACAAAGGACATGACTTATCCAGAAAGATTGTAATCATGTTTGTTCCCAAGGTATTTATATGAGATATAAATGAGATGAAGTGGTGAGTCTCATGCCACATAACAAACATGATAAGCACTTATACATATAAGTAGGCCGAACCAGTGACACTTATGACAAGCACATGGAGTTTACTCTTGTCAATGCATTGTTATATATCATATCAGTGCATATAATCTTTAGACCTGAGATAACACAGTTATCTTGTATATAGGTGGTTTGAGTTTGATACTGCTTTCATACTTGTACTATGTATGGGTATATGGGCATGTGTTGGCTCCTACTAGTTATATATGGAGATAAGTGTTGATCAAGATGGAATCTATTACCCTAAGTAAATAGGGATAAAATCATATGTTCATTTAATTGTTCTTGATGTTTCAAGTTCCTGGCCAGGATAAACAGATTTAGTCAGAAAAGAGTTTTTGATAAGAAAATCTAATTAATCAAGAACTAGAATTAAAAGAGAACATAATGTTTATAGCAAATGGGGTTTGACATTAACCATGACTCCAGCTCGAATTTGGATTTTATAACGGAGAGATTCTAGTGCATGGTAACATATGATTAAAGGTTCATTTAAGGTATTCCTTGTTACTGATTGGGTGGCCATGGCACGCTATGCTAGGTGTCAACCATGGTCTATGAGATGCCTAAAATTATTTAGAGAAATCATTTATGGTAAAAAAGAGTTCTAATGATATTAAGAGTTAATATCATATTTCATTGCCAATTAGTGATAAGCCTAGTGAGTCACACACATACACAAGTTAATCACCAAGTAAAATGTGATTTAATTGATTAATTAAAGAGTTTAATTGATTAATTAAATATGTTTGGTTTGCAATGAGATTGCAAAGTCCCTAGCATAACTTGAAACCAAATTTAGGTTATTGGATGTACAGTATAAGTTAAATTTATATTTAAAGTGTTTAAATATGAATTTAATTATGAGAAATTAATTAATAGAGATTAATTAGTTAATTTATATTTGATATAAATTGATTAGAATAGGAGAAATAATGATTTTGGGCTAAGAACTCAAAATTACAACGTAAGGGTAATTTAGTCATTTCACATGGTGACATGTGGCACCATGAGATGGTAACACACGGCACTATATAAACTTGCCATTTGTCTTCCTATCATGCAAGATGATCAAAGTTAAGATTAAGTCTAGCTTTGACACTTGGCTTAATGAGATTAAATCAATTAAAAATAAGATGCAATGTGGCGGTGACATGTGGCAAAGGGTTTAAGTGATTATTTGACCTAAGTATAAAAGGAAAAGAAAGAAGAAACAAAATTAACATTCTTCTTCCTCTCTTCAAAGTGGATGGCACCTTTGGAGAGTCCATATCTTCTCTTCTCTTCTTTTCTCACTTGATTCAAAGAAAAATCCCTTGGTTTCTTTGAATTAAAATTGCTAGGAATTGTTTCTAGTGTCCTATACACACATATAACCTCTCTAAAAGCAAAACCCCAAATTATAATTGATTGGCAAGGCTTGAGAAGCAAAATTGGGGGCTGCCATTGGTGATCTTGGTGTGGACAAGTTAAAGGGACAACACTTAGAATCCTAGGAGCTTTCTAAAGGTGTCAATTGCATCCATAGTACATCAAAGACGTTAGTGTCCAAATTCCTCTTTCAAATTAGGGTTTAATTGAATTAATTTTTTAATTCACAATCTTAAATGGCAAATAAAGATTCTAATATATATTAAAAGTGTTTTAATATGCAATTGAGCATTGAAATTAATTAGGCACATAAGAGATGTGGTATGATGCATGAAACTCTATAAGAAAAATTTTAAAATTCAATGCTCCAATGCACCAATTACCATGCTTCCGCTCCTTCACTGATACCAAGATGATGGGCACTCACAAACAGCTCCCAAGTTCATCCATCCAACAAAGCAGACTTTGCACCCACTCAACACAATATCAACCAATGTGATAAGGCACTAAGAAGAAATGCAGAAAAAAATGTATTGATCAAGTGTCAAGATATAATTAGAACCTGTCTAAGAGCACCTTGATCATCAGAATAAGACAAGCAATATGATCAGATTGCTTGAATCCAAGTTCTTATAAGAAACAAGGAAGAAAATACAAGCTTACTCATTCAACAATGGTGGCAAAATTCTCTGCAGTATTTTTTCACAAAAATGACTCTTCAAGTTGCCTAAAAAAAATAAAGAAGACAGGTATATATAGATGGGGCACCAATAGAATGCTGCCTACATGGCACTAGAAGATAAAAGAAATGAAAATATCCTCCTTAAAATGTGGCATCTAGTATGGGAAAGAATATTCTAGATTTCGGATGGCTGTCATGAGAAGAACATTCCAGATTTGCTCAATTGGCCAAATCATCTAAAGCCATGTGTACTGGTAAGATGGTGGTCAAGTAATCTCCAAATGCCAAGCCGGCTGAATGTGGGAGTGACATGTCACCTCATGAATGATGATGTGGCACACTTGGGTGATGACAGTCACCACTTGGGTGATGACGTGGCATATTCGGGTGATGACGTGGCACACTCAGGTGATGACAAAGCGCCATGCTACATACTGCTTATTTGGGTGAGAATGATCCACTTGGTCTCCAATAGTAAACATGATGGTTCAATGTGATTGACATTTGTTTCCTGGTGCCTCCAATGCTCAATGACTAGATTTTAAAGTTTCCTTGCCCTTGCTCTAGTAATGGGACCTCTGAACAATGGAAGTGGTGCTGGTGGCTCCTCATCAATGAGAGACGATTCGTTTTTCACAAGAGTGAAGAAAAAAGAAAAATAAGTTGTCTCCAAAATCAAACTGAATAATCCAAAAAATTCAAAAATAAAAATTGAATCGAACCAAATTTCTATAAAAGTTAAACTAAATTTTTTGAATTAATCAATCCGGCTGATTATTTCAGTCTGAACTGAATAATGTTCACCCATATCTAATTGATTAATTATGATGTATTTAATCATAGTTGCTTAATTTATAATTTATTTGACTAATAATTACTTAATTAATTAATCTAATTATTAATAGTTATTTGATTAATTAATATAATTAATTATAATCTAATTTATCATAGTTACTTGATTTATAATCTAATTGGTTAGGTTGTTCGATTTTCACAAGAGAGAGAAAAAAAGAAAAAATATTATATTATCTCAAAAAACAAACCATATAAACCAAAAAATTCAAAAATAAAAACTGAACTGAACTAAATTTTTACAAAAACCAAACTGAATTTCTAAATTAATTATATTTGATCAATTAGTTATTTGAGTCTAAACCAAATAATGCTTACCCCTATCTAATTGATCATGGTTGATTTATTCACTAATTGAATATGATCTATTTGATTAATTTATAAAATAATTGATATTTCTGGATCTAATTGTTAATAGTTATTTGATTAATCAATTTAATTGATTATAATGTAATTGATCATATTTACTTAATTTATGATCTAATTGATTGTAATATACTTGATTAATTGATAAAATATCTGATAATACTTAATTATAATCTAATTGATTATAATTAATTAATTTAGATTTAATTGATTATGATATACTTGATTAATTAATAAAACACTCGATAGTACCTTATTATAATGTAATTGATCATAATTAATTGATTTTAAATTTAATTGATTAATCATCACTTAGTTAATTGATCTAATTGATTATGATATAATTAATCACAATTATTTGATTTATAATCTAATTGATTAATAGTTACTTGATTAATTGATCTAATTATTAATAGTTACTTGGTTAATTGATCTAGTTGATTATGATCTAATTTAGCATAGTTACTTGATTTATAATCTAATTAATTAGGTAGTCCAATTTTCATAAGAGGGAGGAAAAAAGGAAAAAAAAAATATTATGTTATCTTCAAAATCAAACTAAATAAACCGAAAAATTTAAAACTAAAAATTGAACCGAACTGAATTTCAATAAAAATAGAATCAAATTTTCAAATTAATTCAGTTTAATCAGTCGGTTATTTCGATCTAAACTAAATAATACTCATTCCTATCTAATTAATTAATTGATTATGATATAATTGATCATAGTTAATTTATTATATAACTAATTATGATTTACTTGATTAATTGATAAAATATCCATTAATACTTGATTATGATCTAATTGTTAATAATTATTTAATTAATCGATCTAATTGATTACGATATAATTGATTAGAGTTACTAGATTTATTATCTATTTGATTAATTGATAAAATATGTGATAAGACTTAATTGTAATGTAATTTATCATAATAAATTGATTTATGATTTAATTGATTAATTGATAAAATATCCGATAGTACTTGATTATTATCTTATTGATCATAGCTACTCGATTTATAATATAATTAATTAGGTGATCCGATTTTCATATATATATATATATATATATATATATATATATATATATATATATATATATATATATATATATTATGTTGTTTCCAAAACTGAACAAAATATATTGAAAAATTCATAAATAAAAATTAAACCGAACTGAATTTCTATAAAAACCTTACCGAATTTATGAATGGATTTGATTCAATTGGTTATTTTAATTTGAACCAAATAATACTCACCCTTATTTAATTGATTGATTGATTATGACATAATTAATTATAATTACTTGATTTATAATCTAATTGATTATAGTTACTTGATTTGTGATATAATTAATTATGATTTACTTAATTAATTGATAAAATATACTATAGTACTTGATGATGATGCAATTGATTATAGTTATTTGATCTATGAGATAATTGAATATGATATACTTTATTAATTGATAAATACTCAATAATATTTGATTATGATGTAATTGATCATGATTACTTGATTTATGATCTAATTGATTATAATATACTTAATTAATTGATAAAATAACCGATAATACTTAATTATGATGTAATTGATTATAATTACTTGAGTTATGATCTACTTAATTAATTGATAAAATATTCAA
The DNA here is from genome assembly GCF_030052815.1 of Hevea brasiliensis. NCBI lineage: Eukaryota > Viridiplantae > Streptophyta > Magnoliopsida > Malpighiales > Euphorbiaceae > Hevea > Hevea brasiliensis. Next base: position 110,431,598 of record NC_079493.1, read on the forward strand.
TTGTACTTGATTATTATTTAATTAACTATAGTATTTAATTTATGATCTACTTGATTAATTAATAAAATACTCAATAGTACTTGATTATAATCTAATTGATCATAGTTACTTGTTTAACATCTAATTGATTAATTGATCTAATTGTTAATAGTTGCTTGATTTATTTATCCAACTGATTATGTTGTAATTGGGCATAGTTACTTGATTTATGATCTAATTATTAATAGTTACTTGATTTATGATACAATTATTAATAGTTAATTAATTAATTAATTTAATTGATCATAATTATTTAATTTATGATCTAATTGGTTTACTAGTTGTTCGCCTGGTTTAGATGGGTCAACTCCAATTTGCTAAATAAATGGATTAAAGTTTAAACCAAACCAGTCATTGGTTGAGTTCTCATTTAAATCGATTCGACTGATCCAATTCGATTCGATTTTAATACACTGTATAAATCAATTATGATTGGTTAAATTTTTGGCATGGTTAGATATGATTGGTTAAATTTTTGATAGGCTATAATTTGTTAAGAGATTAGTAAGAGCTATTGATTGATTAAAAATTTGATTAAATATGATTGGCTAAGAGATTTATGAGAGCTAATTGATCAAAAAAAATAGGAGGATGATGATTGGTTAAATTTTAGAGGGAAATGATTTTGGTAGAAAATTAAATTAATTTATAACCTAAATGATTTAAGTATAAAATGGACATTTTATTTCATTTGTATAATTTTTATAAGCATTTTTTTGTACACCAAGCATTTTTCCTATCATAATTGTTCTACACCCAATCAAGCGTAACCAGTAAATTTATTACAATAAACCATACAATTCATCACCCTAACATCTTTTGCACTAGCTAAAGATAGCATGCACACACAATTATCCCACAGTTTTGATATACGACATGTCGCTATGTACACATAGTTTGTTTTAGTGGCTATGGTGTCCATGCCCATGCAACTTTTCCTTGATCTCTTCCATAACGCTCTTCTTCTCACGCTCATGGTGTTCGCCGCCGCCTGGGGTGGTTGCTGTGGTTGTGCTCGATACACTAACTGTATGACCACGCTCTTCCTTGAGCTTTCCACCTGTTAGTTTCTCCTTTATTTTCTCCTTCAATTCCTTCTTCTTCCTTCTCCCTCCTTACCCGTCATCCTCTGACTAAAAACATAAATCAAAGAAAAAAGATGGCAGTGCTATTAGACATTGACGAACATCTAAGGGTTGAAGTTATAGATAGTTGGTATTTGCATCGTCATTCAAGGCAAAAGGTTCGTTCATACATTTTCGGTCAAGTATGTTTAGGTATATACATATGTGTATCTCACCAAGCTAGCGCTTGAACTAGATCTTTCAAATTCTCTCTGGAACCCTGATTCTGCTGCTGCTCCTCTTTTCTACGCTTTTCGTCATCGCCACAAACGCCACGCTCACCAGTCTGGCCCTTGGATGCATGATCCGTTCCATTAGTACTGGCCAAAAGGCCAGTAGCAGGCACCTCACTTTGCACTACGGTTGTCCGAGGGTTAGAGGTTTTGAGGTGGCTACGCCAGTGATGTGCACTGGGTTTCCTAATTCATTGGTTGGTTGAACTGGGTTGCCATGTTCATCAGTGAGTTGAATGGGATTTCCATGTTCATCTCTTAAATCAGCCATCTTAATTTCCTATACTGTAACAAATATGGCGTAATGGTATCGATTTATGGCGGTTGGAGGTTGATCTTGAAGGAAATGGATAGCTGTGGAAGCCAGAAATGTCCGTATGGATGTAACTAGCTAGATTTCAGCACGTGTTGTTAAGAATCAAACCTATTGACACGTTAAACTTGGCAAGTGTGACTCAGCTTGCGTGACATATATGATCTAGGCTTGTGATAATACTGATCAGTTCCCAACTTCTCATCCAGCACAGCTTGTGGATCAATTCTACGTATACGATCCAAATCCCACAAATTAGCTAGAAAACAATTCTTCTGGGCCATCAACTTATTCTTGTTAATGCTTGTTCTAAATTTGGGCCACAAGCATTTAGACAGGACCCTCTTCAGCTAAAACAAATCTTCTAGGCCATCAACTCATTATTCTTCTTCTTCAACTCCTCTCCCTCTTCCTCCTCTTCTTCTTCTTCTTGAAGAAAAAACTTTTGTGCTCACTTGTCTCCCTACCTGTTCTTCTTCGCTTGAAGTGACGTATCAAGGGCCCAAAAAAATATAATCGGCCTTGAAAAACATACATGCGTACAAGTCTGATGACACGAATTTTGTAATTAAATTTAACAATCATTACTATTTATTATTCACTCCCAACGAACTTAGCAAGAAACAAATTAAATTGGATCAACTCATGAATTGTCTAAGCAAGAAACAAATTAGATCTGTACAAAATAAGAATAAGATCACCAGTCTCGTGATGCATTTTCATTCCACTAATTTTCCATGATCGGTATAGCATTTCTTTTTCTATGAAATTCTTTACTTCTCTTTACAGTGTAACTTCACAGCTAATCCTGTTGCCATATCAGAATGCGTATGCAGGGGCAGATGTTTCTAACCAAGCTTGAGGATGATGCTCCCTGTGTTCCTTGCAACCCCTTCTCCATGCAAGTCAAAACCTGAATCTGTATGCATAAAGCTTACAGTCATGGGAAGTCCCAAGAATTTGACAAACTAACTTGATTATTGCAGAAAAAAATGTTAACGACCACAAAGTTCAGTACTTGTATTCAAATTTGCAATTATAACCAATTCTTTTAATTGTCAAATCAATTACACACACAACCTTTTCGCATTAGTGTCAATTGTAGCTAGATTTATAAGTGGCATAACTTACAAATTGTCAACCTAGCATATGTTGTCAATAAAAATTTCACATAAACATATTTAAGAAAAGGGGCAGAGAGAAAAAACATGGTGAAAAATTCATATTTTTCTTCTTGTTTTAAGTGGTAAATAATACTTAAAATAATTTTTAAAATATAATTAATCATTTTTTGCTAGGTCTTACATTTAAATATACCATATCAAATGCTAGTTGCTTACATAAAAAGTTCTCCAAATAAAATATATATCACGAATTTGACAGTTTCAGCATCAACTTGTTTAAATTTAGCTACAATTGACACCAATTTGAAAGGCTAAGAGTATAAATGATAAAACCAACAACAATAGTCATAACTGCAAATCTATTTTTTTTTCTGATCAATAATTTCAACAGCACTGTATAACTAGAGGATAAATGATGTTATGTATAAAGGCCTAGAGGCAACAATCTTTCCATTTTTCATAATGGGAAGACAGCTTTCAGTTATTTGTACTTGCAAAAGCAGTACACAAATGAGATGGACGTGCTCACCTCTTAAACGTTAGTAAAAACCTCACACCTTCAAGGATCTAGTCCAGAAGAATCCCTTCTTTTTGGTTGTGTTGTTCTCTGCTGCTAAGGATTTACTTACCTTCGATCCAAGCGAAAAATGCCTCTTCAAGAAAGGCTTTGCTAAGGAGCCCTTCATGCTGGAACTGGTGGCCATCTTGGGATCCTTTCCTGCATGCCCACTAACTTTCAGGCGATCAAACATAATGGAATCACCATCAAAATCACTGTCCACAACCCGGTTCCTTGACTTCTTGTTTTTTGCATTCAACTCCATTTCTGCTTTAAAAGCTTTTTGAGACAGCTTCTGTGTCTGCTTCTCCCCCAAAGTACAAACAGGGCAAGGAGGATCATACTTGCTAATTTCAGGCGTCATAGTCTCCAAACACTCAGCATGATAAACATGCCCACAAGTTAGAACGGCAACCATAGACAGCTCATTACTTAAACCGAGCTTATGGCTGCTCCACAAAGATTTCTCAGCCAACAGCTTTGAGCAAATCCCACATGTTTGAAGATCAACAGAGGGAGAAGATGATATTTGACCACTGGATCTAGTTTTCTCATGATTGAAGCTCAAGGAGTCATCGTCAAAAGACCACCTTTCTCTATGAGAAGTGGCCATGAGCTCAGAAAATGCGTGCATAGACCAACCATCTGAAGAGCCACCATGGGATCCCTGAGTTGATTCGTTGCTCCATGAGGGGACCGAGGACCTCTCTTCAGGAACTGAACAGCTGTTTGATGACTTTAATTCTGGGATTTGTGTATCAGGAACTTGCCCCATTGACTGATGGGGAGAAGAGTTCTCAGGCCAACTTGAAGTGGTTGAGCCAACAGTATGCGGATTAATTTGGGATGAAATTAGAGATGTTATGGATGAAGTTGAAGGCAATGAGATGGATAATTTTGTGGGAGATGGATCCAAAGCTGCTGGGGATTCTGTTGACTCCTTCACCTACAAGAGTACAGATTTAAGGAAACATGTCAAATTAAGGGTAAAAGGAGCATCAAATCAAACAAACTTAAAACAAATAAGGAAGTTCCTTTCACAAGAAGAAGCTCTACCTGTTCCAAACTTGTGTCCATTGAGATGTTCCTTAATATGGATTGATCTGCCATATACATAAATATTATCACACTACTATGATAAGCTTGCTAATATAAAACTAAAGTTCAACAAAAATGAGAGCAAGATGCATTACATTAAGAGGCAGTTTTCTGAGGCTATCATTTTACCATGAAACATACCTACCAAACTATAAAGAAACATATCTACCAGCTGAAAATGGCTAGAGGAAAAAAAATCCATACTATTTAGCCAAGGATGGTTCATAAAACTATGAATCTGATGTTTAATAATTATTATAAAAAGAGAGAGAGAGAGAGAGAGAGAGAGAGAGAGAGAGAGAGAGAGAGAGAAATGAATGACATTTATAGGGTGCAGAATGCTATTAATTCCAACCTTTAGAGCAGACCCATATACATACACGAAACTTAAAGTTACAAACCAAACTACCTAAATAATCTGCACAGAAGTTAACTCAAGAAGCTAGAAGTAAGTTACCTAAGGATTTTAATAAGTCTTCACAGAGCTCAAACTTGGGCTGTTTATTGGATGAGCTTTATTGAACTTGGCTCATTAATTTTAATGTACAAATTTAATTAACCTTTTATCGAGTCAAGTATCAAGTTGCTGAACTCATTTGCCATCCTAGTGGAAACTCTAGGAAAAAGGGTTAAAGAAAAAAAAAGGCCCCTTCTGCTCTCTTTTCTCAAATTCAGGCTCAAATAAACAAGTAAGACTTCTCCCTTCACATTTACAAATCTTCCATTCAGAGATCTAAAGATCACTCTTAATTGCATTCAAAGAAAGGCCACAAATTATTGTCCTTAATAGTTCATTCCACAACAGATCAAGTCTTCTTCTTTAACATTCCCAATGCTCCTTACATCTTCTCTGCCTCTTGCTTACACAGAATTTCACTTGACACTTCTGTTGCAAGTTAGCATTGTTATATGTTCAGTTTATATCTCCAATCTCCAAATTGCCAAAACAGGGGAACTTTCCACCTTTGCATAACTATAAGGAGTTGGATCAGTTTAGCATAATCTTACCATTCAAACTCCTTTCCACTTAACTGTCAAATATCTCCAAACATGTGCATAAGCCCAGCCCTAAAAAGAGGGCTCAACTTTGCTCCAATTCTATGCTTTCAATTATAGCTTGGTTAATTTTGCTAATGTTCAACAATCCTATGTTTTAGGGCGTGATGAGAGAAAAATCAAGAACTTTTTATTCTCACCTTCTCTCTTAAGAAACCTTCTGCATATAATCCAGAACAGATTGTATCACAAATGAGTAAAAGCCTTTTTGTTATTATTCTTTCCATAAATTTTAGAAAATCACAAACCGTGTAAGACCAGTTTCAAGCATTCATTGTTTCTCACCACTTGCCTTGTATACATAGGAGGTATCTCCCTCTAGATTTTTCCTTCACACTTACTATGATAAGGTTTCATTTATTAACCCCTAATAAAATTTCCTGTAAATAATACCTCTGACCCTTGCATTTTTTGAACAATAACTAACTATACTAGCGACAAAAAATTTACAGCAAGACTCCTACCTCTATTGCTGTTTTAAGTATATTTCATCCCAATGCATGCTTTAAATGCCTATACAAAAAGTAATTATACAGCTACATACAAAACTAGCTTGCAGACATGCAACATGTCACCTTAAAAACAATATAGTGATCAATTTCCAGAATAAATTGCAACATCATGTGAACATGTCATAAAATTACAAGCTCCATCCATCAGTTATTTACCTGAAGCAGAAGTCTTCACAGGTGCAGTCGTAGCTTCAGATGACTTCTGCCTTGCACGCCTCCGAAAACTATGTAAGGGGCTTCCATCCTCTGAAGCATAGGCTGATTCACATTTAATATCTGGTCCACCATTCCCACGATTTGCATCTGAAAACCAAGGTATGGAAGTCTCTTCCCCAGCTACTCGCCCTCTATTATCCCACCTAAAGCTCCATGTTGGCGAACACCGAATATTCCTATGCAATATTTCACTGCTTGTGCTTGGTCCATTTACTATATTTTTGTCTCTAGCAGCAACACAACAAGCACCCCCCATGCTAAAACACACAGTGCTGCAAAGTTCTGATAGAAATCCCAAAATTTTCACTCACGTGTTCTGATGTCCAAGCGAGTTCTGCACCATCACTTCCAGGGGAGGAAAAAAAAATCCAGTTGTGGTTGTCTTTCTGCAATTAAAAAGGGGGGGTTTAAACATAACCGTCATTATGATGATTACTAATTTGATAACCAGACACTACAAATCATATAAAAAATCAACCATGTAAAAGAAGCGCAGCTTGAAAATTGAGGAAAACACTTACAACCCTTCAAAGGATTAAGACCCAATTCCTCTTAACCCTACACAAACTTTAAGTTTTGCTATTTTAAGCCAAACGTGAAAAGAGCAAAAGGACTTGATCCTCATGCCTCAAAACACTAGCGAGAGCTGCAGTAACTCAAAAAATGGTTTCTACTAGCCACACTAAAACACTCAACCCTCCATAGCAAGTTCAAATTGAAAAACAGAATCAAAACACAAGCAAAATCTTATTCTCCAAAAAGGGGAAAAAAAATACCCAATTTTAAGAAGAATAGGAGGGTTTCATTTCTCAAGTTGAACATCAAATGGAGGACCAAAAAAAAAATAAGTGAAGAAAATTCAAAGTCAAGTTACTTCATCTAAAGTCAATAATGAACAAACAGAGTTCACAAACCTCAACAAAGATGTAAAACAGATACAAATTTTCTCTGATTTCAACACTCACTTGTTCACACCAACCCCACCAAACCAAAACCACTTGAAAGGAAAAAATTAAAAAAAAAAAATCAGAACAACCACTGGCAAAACCAAAAAAGGAAAATTTCGGGAGCAAATAAAAAGATACTGAAAATCGAATCAATCTCCTACTCTCCAGGGAAGTGAGGAGTGAGTCTTCATCAACAAACCCCTAAAAATAGAAAATCACATAAAAAAAATGGAAACATTGCACATGTAATAAAAAAATAAATAAAAAGATCCGATTTTTCCGCCGAGAAAACAGCACCCATAGTCAAATATTACAAATAATAATAATTTTAAGAAAAAAAACTGATATTACTACATGTGAAAAATCAAACACCGAAAATCTGTGACTGACGGATCGAGCCGCACCTCGATCGGCGCCGAAACCCCACCGTTTAATAGAGAGAGAATTTTTTCTACGGAGACTAGAGAGAGAAATTGGTGGAGCGTCTTTAGAGTTTAGAAAGAATAAAAATGAGACTGGTCCGAGAGAGAGGCCGCTGCTTCTTCATCTCTTGCAGAAAGAGTGAAAGAGAAAGGTCGTTTTAGACGGTTCTATTGACGGCGTTAGATGCGGTCTAGGATTTCTACGCTTACATATTTACGGAGTTAGGTGAACGTACGTCTCCGTTGTTTCCTTTATTAATTTTTTGCCACGTAAAACTTTGAAAATTTTTCTCTCTTATTCGCGGTAAAATTTTAAAAAGAAAAATAAAAATAAAGTGAAATTCTTTGTTTCGTACGCTTTACCCAGTTTGCCTTTTTTCTTTTAATTTAAAATTAATTAATAAAAAAATAAAAATAAAAGCGGGAAAGGAGCGATGCCTTCTGCAGTAAGCGGAGTGCGTAGTACGCATCGCATGACATGGTTCTCACGTTTGGAAGAGACAAATCGAAAAAGAAATCCAATAATCTTAATTATGTTAATTATAATATTTGGATTCATATGAGGAGCTTATCCGAACTCCAATCTTATCACTTGAATATCTAATATTCATGAGGTTTATATATTTTTTAAAAATTTTTAATTTATAATTTAATTTTTTAATTAGACTCAAAGTTTAATATGATATCTAGTCATGATTATGAAAAAAAGATAAAGGGCATATAAAAAAAAATTTATATCGCTTAAATATCTAATACCCGTTAACTTTATATACACTTTAAAAATTTTTAACTCATGAACATTTGATTAATATAGCATTTATATTTAGAAATTGAGCGTGTAATTCATAAAAAATTACTCTTATTATAAATATTTTGATTATAATCAATAAAATATTATCATTATTTTTTTATTTAATAATTATTTTTATCAAATATTTTTAATTTAAATTACTGTATAAATAGTTAATTATTAATGAATAATAATTATTAAAATAATTAATAATTATTAAAATAGTTAATATTATTAAATAAAATAATTTTAAGAAAAATTATTTATATAAATCCCTGATTATAAGCACTTGATGCACAGATCCACCTTACTCCAAATGTTCTTCAAAAATTTTGGCTAATTCTTGAAGTATTTTCTTATTAGCAGAAGAAAAAACTTTTCACAGCATTACTTTAACGTGAATAAAATTTTGTTCCAAAGAAATTAGCTTTATCATATTTATCCAAGCAGCAACTAAAGCTATTATTTTGTAGGACTTTTGTAGGACTTGATTTGGCTCTTTCTAATCCTTCTCAAAGAAGAATTTGTCCACGTCTAACACTTCCTTTTCTGAAAAGGATTTGTGGCCCAAATATATATATATATAAATATATATTAAACTTTTTATGCTATCAAAGAACATGATTAATATTCCATTTGAATTATTAATTTCTAATTATTTAATTAAATTATATTTTTTAATTTAATTATTAAATAATAAATTAAAATAATTCATTAATAAAAATTAAAATATTAGTGAGTTTACAATCTCATAAGTTGTAATTTAATGTAGTTATCACTATATTATTATGATTGTAAAATAAAAATAAAAATAATATAATGATAATTTTTATTATAATATTTAATTTATATACGGTGTTAATAATAAGTAATAATAATTATAATGATCGACAATTGAATGTTTATAATAGCTAAATGATAGAGGTAGTGACAAGATGGTGGTGATAGTGGTCAGATGGTGGTGATAATAGTTAAACAGTAGTGGTAGAGGTGTTGACAATAAATTAAAAAATATATATATATTATGATTATATTTTTTTTATATGTAATTATCAATATTATAAATCATTAAAATAATACTATAAGACGAGTAACAAGCAACCAAGTAAATGGGTAAGGAGCAGTCTTAACCAGACGACATCTAGGCACTCGGATAAATGAATTACTCGCCTAACTATACTAGTGATGCTCATATTACTTTAAGAACAAGTATCCCGATATATTAACTACTATTAAAATTCCATTGGTACAAGGATTCAATCAGCAGGGCAGACCCCCAATTTCATTCAACCACATAACTCCTATCCTAGTAGGAGACTATATCAAAGGCCTATATAAAAGTTATTAGGTATGCATACGTATATTTACACTCTACGTTACTTGAAATTAATTATCTAAATTATATTTTTAAATTATTTTTTAAATATATTGAATATCTAAAATGGCTAAATTATAATAATTAAATACAAATTGACATATAATTACAATCTATAATGCAAATAAACAGTAATAGATAATCTGACACGGCAATTTTAAAGACTTTGTCATTAAGAAATGATTTGATGGCCAAAAGGGGGAGGAAAAAAAATCTCCAGTCTTCCCTCCATCTTTTGACTGAAGAGGAAAAGATAAGGACAATTGGATATTAAAAAAAAAACTTAAAATTTTTATTAATTTATAATTTTATCATATTTAATACTAAGTATAATTATATATATTTTTAAAATAAAATTTATAATTAGATATAAAAACTAAGTATTTATGGTAATTTATAATTATATTTAAATATTTTAATTTTAAATCATAAATTTAATTTTTTGAGAATTATAATTAAAATCTATAATTAATTTAGAGAAATTAAATTTTATCTATTAAATTTATAATTATGATAATTAAATATTCTAAATTTAAAATTTTATTACTTAAATCTATAAAAATTTATCTATATATGTTTTAAATGAACTAATTTTATTTTTTTAATTGATACTGTCATAATTTTTAAAATAATTCATCAGCTTAATTATTAAAATAAAAAATCTTTTTAGAGTATTTAATTATCATAATTATAAATTTAGGATATTTAATTACTATAATTATAAATTTAATAGATAAAATTTAAATTTTACTAAATTAATTTTAAATTTTAATTATAATCATACCTGTTCTCAAAAATTGATATTAATTTTATTCAAAATTGAAAAGTTTAGATATAATTAAAAATACAAACAAATTTAGCTTTTATATATCATTGCAAATTTAATTTTAAAAATTAGATATAATTACACTTAATATTAAATAATAAATATAAAAATTAAAATTAAAGTATTAGAATAAAATTATAAATTAACAAAAAGATTTAGTATTTTTTTATCTGATTGGCTTAAATATAAACCCATTATCCATGCAATAAAATACAAGACGTCAAAAATTATGCTCAAGCTCAGGCGCAAATTATCTATTTCGATCAATCAGATTCAAATAAAAACTCGAAGAAGCACGTATATAGAGAAAAAGGAGAGATGAGTTGAAAGTCGGTGCCGCCATGGTTGACACTGAGATTGAAGTGGTCAGTCTGAAAGCAATTTGGTTGGGGGTGTCCCTAATAAGGTTAGGTTCCTTTATTATCATGGAAGAGAGAGTTCATATTTGAGAGGGAGAGAGAGAGAGAGAGAGTCAACAATAATTTGCAGAGGAGGATCAGTTTTGGCGTCTTAAGTGGGTCCTCAATTGAATTTGTCTCATTTGGACCCTCCAGAACATTTATCTGGCCGATAATTTCTTCATTAGTACTCCCACTTCTCACTTATCATGCGTTGCCTCCATGCTCGCACCTTCTTGCATTGACTAGGGTGTGCGTGAGGAATGGCAGCGACTCAAATTTTTAAGTGTTTAATTTAATTAAATTTTAATAAAATAAATTTAGATTATATATAATTAAATTTAAAATAAATTTATATAAGTTAGGTATTTATTATCTAAATTTTTTTATAAAATTTTTTAATTAAATATAAAATATATATTTTTATTATAATGTTTGTAAATTTTTATTTCAATTTTTAATTAAAATATATAAAATTAAATAGTGTCAGGATCCAATCTATGGGTCGGACCGGCACTAAGATCTGGGCCAGTCTAAAGCCCCCGAGGCTCGTAATAAGTCTAACTATTCCTCAATCCATGACCAAGCCTACGATTTAGGCCCAATATACATATAAAATAATTTAAATTAAATTGTTATAATTTTATTTTAAACCAACTTAACCTAGTAATTATCAGAAACTAAAATTAGGGGAGCCCAACTCAACCCTGTTACATCATTTACAAATTGTTTAAAACTCATAAAAAAATTTTCATTTGTTAATACAAAAACTTAAATTCATGCAGTATTTGACAGGATTAATGCTATTACTAGTACATACGGAGTTTTAAATTACAAATTTAGATAATAATGATACAGTTAAGAAATTTTTATTTTTCATAACTTGCGAGGAAAGGGACAGGTTATTCTGAAAAAAGTCTCATCCTGTAGCCTGGAAAAATATGGTGAACAGGAGTGAGAGTTCGACTCAGAGAGTAAAATATCAATTTCAACCATAATCTTTATAGCTATCTAAAACTAATGCACTCTATGAAGTGAAATGCAACATCGTCATAAATTTCATATAAATCACATCAAAAAGGCAATTTGGAGCACTCACACACCTGAGAGTGTCAAACAATACATATATGGGAGCTGATCTCCTATACAGCTCTTTTAATCCAACCTCTGCCAGCGAAGATCTCAAGCCTGACTTTCGCTTAATAAACCAAATACGGGGTCTCAGCGAAGAACTCAAGTCGTGTCTACCCCCGAAGGACCAGTCCCAGCGAAGATCTCAAGCCGTGTCTACCCGTCCTGTCCATATCCAACACTATACCACACGCACACCAACGCACGCACACTGCTCGAAATTACCACAAACAACATACATGGCACTTTAACAGTTGTGAATGCAACATAAAACATGCCTATAGTTTAATTACATAGATATACACATATAAGTGATGCATTGTCATACTTGAATATATAATAATATTGAAATTACTTAATATTTTACTTACAGTACACCGATGACTATTGTGGCTATTGGATGCAGGAAAATAGCTGACCTCGATCACCTAGTAATTATATTATAAATTTATTAGTACTAAGTCAACATAAAACTCTAAAGAGACAACAGACAACCTAATTTATGCTGAAAATTTGACAGAGTTTTCTCTATACTTAGGACCTGCCAAATCTACACAAATATTCAAATAATACTTCTAAATTCTTAATTTTAGCAATCACATCTCATCAACATCACATGGCCCCTCCTGGGCCCTCTAAATAAGACAATAGTCATAAACTTGAAAAATTAAGTTTTAGTCCCTATAACTAGCCTTTTACAAAAACTACCCAAACGAGCTCTAAAAATTCTAAAATTTTGCTCCACGGTCCTTAATAATATTATAAGGCTATTGCAAAAGGAATTATAATTTTCTAATCATCCACGAATATTTTATGAATTTTATTCTAAAGCGGTATTAGCCGAAAATGAGCACCTTGGAGTTCGGGTTTGCTTATGCCAATTCTGACACCTAGGACGCATCCAGAACGTCTGAAAATGCTAGGATTGACTGTGATATCGGCCACGTTCTGAGACGGGTTGCCAGGCAGCCGGATCTGACTGAAAACGCTGTCCCGGCGCCGGTGAGCTATCCTCGATCCAATTGTACCTAAATTAAGTCCAAATTGTGTTAATAATTATTATAAAATTTTTTTTAAATTTTGGAAATCGAAAAAGTTTGAAAATCTTACCAAGCGATTTGGACCGTCCGATTGTCGCCTTTTTCAAACGGTGTCCAATCGGAACGGAACCGGTCCTATCTCGAAGATCTCGTCGTCCTGAGTCCATTGGTAGCCTCGGATTTCTGATCCGACGGTCGGATCGCCGGAAAAGTGGCCAAAAAGCCACTGCCGTCACTTTCTCTCTCCTCTTTCTCTCTCTTCATTTCTTATCGGAAAACTCCATTAAAACTCGTGAGTCTTGGTCGAATGAGGAATCCAGTGCTGCTAGAAGCTCGCTGCCGGCGTCCCCTGTCTTCCCATCATTGGAGATGGCCGGAAACGGCCTTGGATGGTCCTCGCCATTGCTCTCTCTCTCTCTCTCTCTCTCTCTCTTCAATTCTCGTCGCCACCGCCGTTTTTCGTCGTCGTTTCCTGTCCCTGGTGGTAGCCCGGTCACGTTGGAGGCGCTGGGGTGGTCATTGGCAATGGGTCCCTTGCTGACAAGAAGAAAATGGGAGGGAGGAGGAGAGTCGAGGAGAAAGAGAAGGAGAGTTGGGAGTCGATGCCTACGTTTTTCAAATTTATGAGGTTTCTTTTTATCTTTTAATTACATTATTAGTCCCTCAACTTTTTAGGGGTTTACAATTAGGTCCAAAATTATTTTATTATGTTAAAGTTTAATAAACTTTTAGTAATGATAAAATAAATATAATCTAGGAAATTTAATTATTTTATTCTCATTTACTAAATTAACTTTAATTAATTTAATTATTATTAATTTATTTATCATTATTTTTATCTTCCTTTATTTTTAAAATCAGTTCAAATAAATTCTATGATATTAATAACATAATATTTCCTTTTTATTTTATTTATAATTTAAAAATTTTTGGGTTATTACATTCTTCTCCCCTTAAGAAAAATTCGTCATCGAATTTTCGAATAAACAAGAGATAAGGAAAAGAAAATTATTAAAACAAGTGCAATTATTACTCCTCCGGCTATGCAGAGATTGGTATAACATTTATTCTTCAAACTCTTCATATATTATATATGACATTCTACTGCTCTTTGATTCTACTATAGTGTCCTATTTGTCATCATCTCTTTCTAGAGATGTTCTTATCTCTTAGCTATTCATTGACCATTTTTCTGACATCTCAAGTATTCACTATACCTCCACTACTCTTGACTTGATATCTGATAACTTTAATCAACTTTGGCGCTTACCTCACTTTTATTACTCTATAACATGTCTCTTGGTGACTTCAGTCCTCATTCCTTTGTTTCAATAATCTTTATTTCTCCAAAACATGACTTATGTTCCTTATCCTAAGGCATCCTATGAGTAGCTTTCCTGTAGCACCTAATCTAGGCATCTTGTTCGAGATCTTCACTCTTCTTATGACCTCAGTGGCCAATACCTATAAATCTTCTCACTCCCATGATACTTCAAATTTTTACTGTCTTTTGTGTCATTACTAAGGTACTTAGACCAGCTCTTGGCCATCTTATGTAACTAGTTATGTAGAGCTCCATCCAAGTGTCAAGCGTACCCTACACCACTTATCAATATTGGAGAGTGAGCTAGGTCTCTTCTCTTATAGGACAAATGTATTTGTATTCACTGACAACCCAGTTAATGTCACTTTATCGTTTCCCACTCCTTCTTTGGAATGGAAATATCTAGACTTCTTCCTAAAGCTTCTTAGTATGTGGCCTACTTTTGACACATTGGCACTCCGATCGGGGCTCTACTACTCCTTTAATCATCATCTCAAACTAACTTGTTTCAAACATCTTTTAGTGTATTCCTAGCATACCTATTCCTTCTTATCCTCATCATTATAACTAGCTCTACCGAGCTTTCTTCCTATCCTTTGAATCTTATCCACTTTCTTTTCTTATTTCTGCTATCTTTGATATCTTTTCAACATGTTGTACTTATTCCTTAATCTTAGTCCTATCTCACCCTTACACCTATCTCACCCTTACAACTTTTCTTTCAAGGATGTCCATCACATCATCAACTTTAACCCTTTTTTTTTTCTTATCTTAATTACTAGTTCCATTACTTCAGAAATTCTAACCTTACGATTTATTCCTACCAGCACATTCTTCACCTTATGTAATACTTGTAATTAACCATGGAAAATTCTTTTTGTATCCCCTTTTTCCAACTTAACTATCAGAATATTATCATTCCCTACCAGTCTTAGTAGGAAATTGCTCATCCTGGATGGATAAGAGCCCCTGAAACTATAAGTTCCATCTGAACTAACACGGCTGTGGGAAATATGTGCCATGCCTCAATTCCAAACAAAATACTTCACGTGTTCATTCTCCTTAATATAATCACATATACTGCCTATAGCTTTCCAAAGTTCAGCCTCAACTTTTCCCATTAGCAACAATTTCATCTATTGAAACTCATCCACAATTAGTATTTCCTCTAGCTCATAGTTTAAAATAGTTGCAAGCCTTAGTAGCTAACTCAATTTAACTCCTGTCATTACTCTGATCGTCCTTTCATACTTAACACTAGGTATGCACTTACTATCATTCTCATATCAGGAAATTGCGTCTGAATTGGTGCCCACCAAACTCTCAAATAACTAGGTCTCCTTGACTCAGTCTCTGTTCCTTATATAACCTTCTAGAACCAATAGTATGAACTAAACTTGAAAAGAAATAAAAATATCCTCTTATATTCAACTACGCCCGATTGTCCATATAATAACGTTGAACCTATGTTTCTTGGTCTTTCTCTTCAAATTTCATCATCACCTAGCATAATTGTGCTCTACCTATAAGGTATCATCTGCATGAACCCTTTACCATATCATTGTCTTTCCTGACATAATATTTTATAATTTATTAACTTTAATTATACTCGACCAATGATTCATATCTATCATCGTTTATATTGTGCCCTTAACTTTTGTTGAATCCTGAAAGATTTCTCTCACTAATAGATTCTTCCAGCACTAATTCCACCCTTATCTAAGGTTATTAATTTGATCCTTGAACTTTCTAATGATTTATAACCACCCATACTTGTCACTTTTCATTCTACCCCTATTATTGTTCTGTCGTTATTACTTCACTGCAAAGTGATTCTGTTGATCACACTAAAAATGTTTGCCTGACATTCATAATGAACTTCTAACTACCTTCTCACTATCTCAAAAGTCTAAACTAAAGCCTATGTGTCATTAACTATCATTCTTTTCCTCTCATCATACCTATTTGACCCCTTAGATTGACTTTTATTCAACTTATTACTTACTAACTTCTTTTTCTCTGCCTAATTAGATAGTCCACAATACCATCGCACACCTTCTAACTTTTGCTCATTATTATTGTATTCCTCGCCTAATCTTCTTGATACTATTAACAAGTTAAAAGAATCTTGCCCTATTGCTATTCACTTCACTTTAAGAATAGGGAATAGATAAAGTATAATCCAATCATGTAACTCCAATCTCTATATTTTAGCCCCTGGCACTACCTCAACTACATCATGCTATGAGTATCACATTATTAGATTCCATACCTCCATCTCTATTCTCACTAATGTGGTCGCATTTTGGGTTCTCCATCCTTGTCATTTACCTTATTCCTTTTTATTCTACACCCTTCAGGTTGTCCTTTCATTTATTTCCTTTGTCTTACCCAAAATAGAACTTGACTATTCTATCCCTAGTTCCATTCTTCTTCCTAACATGATAGCTATACTTGCTAACTATATCTTTCAGAGTCTCTACCGCGTTATCCCATATCTGTGCTACTCAGATTTGGTCCTTTGACCACTCTAGCTAGTACTTTCACTGGCATTTAGATTATATTGCATCTGCAATCAATTTTCTAAACTTTAATTCTGCACTTTCTCTATCCATTGGCCTTTTGTGATTTATCTTCGCTAATTATTACTCTTAACACTATTATAATTAGATTATACTATTATTTTGAACAATATAAAGTTAGAAATAAACTCAGGAAATTACAGTCATACTTTTATTGTATGATCTCTATTCTTATCCTTTAGCTTACATAATACCCTTACTACCTCGAGAACTGATTCTGCAGTAATTTTATTTATTTATTTATTTATTTATTATTATTATTATTATTATTATTATTATTATTATTATTATTATTATTATTATTTATTTTTTCCATGTTTACTCAATTAGCCAAAACTTAAGATACCGGACACCCAAACCCGTCATCCAATTTAAAGGATTTACATCCATCATGATCTGATTATATATGATTCCTATAATGGAACTTGTATCCTCTCCAGGATACCCAAGCGAACTATTCTCTACCACACTCTACAGTCCCATCTGGGGCACTATTCCATAAGTCATCATTATCAGTAATTACCTTCTATCCCTTCGGAAAAGATAAGACTATACCCTAACTTACTAAAACAAAGGTACTATATTTACCCCCTTGCCAAAACCATGTCAAATTAATGACTCTCTTATCATATCATAGCTCTGTAAATCATCAATTCACAGTTCCGGCCTTCTCTAGGTAGTAGGGTTGTACTTTACACCTTGTTAATACACACCAGGTATACTATTCTCACTAAGCTCTAAGCAAAACGTCTGTCGTATTACAAAAACCATCCAAAATTCCATATTGAAGACTACATGATCTCACTCTACAGGTGTCACCTTTACTTTGCAACTAATCCGAAACCTCTGGTTTGATGGCAACTCTTGATGTAACTCTAGCTCATGCTAGAGTAACTGAGTCACTGACTCTAGCTACCTTACAACTGTGACCCTTTAATATTCTAGCTATAGGATTTTAAATCTCTACCTAGGATTTCCAAACTCTTTTGCAGTAATAGAACCCTATTCTGGCATAACTGTACCAAAACAGAGACTACCTGCAAACATCCTCATAATAAGCACTACAGGGAAGTACGCAGCTCTACACAATAATCCCATGTCGGTACTGTAATCTGCAGCTTACAGAGTAAATATTGAGAACATTGTATAGTTACTACAATATGTCCTGACAGACTAGGTTTCCCAATTTCTTATCTCTCTTGAATCTTCTATTATCATAAACTTATTCTGACTGGGTCATCCACTGATAACTGCTAGCAATGGTATCCTCATCCTTATTTAGGGCAACTGTACTTTCAAGACTCACCTTTATGTACCCGTGCCTTGCACGAAATGGGCACACCATTTAAACCCATACAGACAGAAACATAGCATTTCTTAGAGTATGTATCCTCATGACAGACCTCAACATGTCTGCTAACTCTATTTCACATTTCTATGTACTCCACGAAAATCAAAACACTAATTGAGGCACTTTTATATTTCCCGAGGTATAACGCAGAATCTAGAAACAAAGAATTACAGAAAAAGACAAAACAGAATCCTATACTCCGCATGTAACATCCTAACAAGACTCATTTTACACTCCCAAGTATATTATTTCCCATGAATCTAGAGCCTAAGCTCTGATACCACTCTGTAACGCCCTGCTCCAACTACTAGAGGAATTGTCCGCTTTAGCCATAAGCCTCATGATTTTGTCCCATACGTGGAATGGAGAATTTCCCAGGAGGTCACCCATCCTAGGATTTCTCTCAAGTGAGCACGCTTAAATCTGGAGTTCTTCTAACTCTCCAGGCCATTCCACTAAAAGGCGCTTCTAGTGATTAGTTTCCCCCATTTCAATGTATGATTCAGTTCATTCCTACTCCCCATTTGGACAAGGGCACTAGCGAGCCTTGTCCTCCCAGAGGACCGCTCCAGCCGAGACCTTCCCTTTTCGCACGGGATGTTAAAGGCCCACTAGCTTCCGCCTGGTTCGTCCCCAAACCATACATCTACTGGAGGGGGTCCTGCTCTGATACCACTTTTGTCATGACCCAACCTATGGGCCGGACCTGCACTAGGACCTGGGCCAGCCTGAAGCCCCCAAGGCCCGTAGTAAGCCTAACTATTCCTCAACCCATGACCAGGCCTACGATTTAGGCCCAATATGCATATAAAATAATTTAAATTAAACTATTATAATTTTATTTCAGGCCAACTTAGCCCAGTAATTATCAGAAACTAAAATTATGGGAGCCCAGCTCAACCCTGTTACATCATTTACAAACTGTTTAAAACTCATAAAAAAATTTTCATTTATTAATACAAAAACTTAAATTTCATGCAGTCCTGACAGGATTAATACTACTACTAGTACATGAGGAGTTCTAAATTATAAATTTAGATAATAATGATACAGTTAAGAAATTTTTATTTTTCATAACTTGGAGGAAAGGGACAGGTTATTTTCAAAAAGTTCTCCTCCTGTAGCCTGAAAAAATATGGTGAATAGGAGTGAGCGTTCGACTCAGAGAGTAAAATATCAATTTCAACCATAATCTCTATAGCTATCTAAAGCTAATGCACCATGTGAAGTGAAATGCAACATCGTCATAAATTTCATACAAATCACATTAAAAAGGCAATTTGGAGCACTCACACACTCGAGAGTGTCAAACAATACATATATGGAAGCTAATCCCCTATACAGCCCTCTTAATCCAACCTCTGCTAGCGAAGATCTCAAGCCGGACTTTCGCTTAATAAACCAAATACGGGGTCCCAAAGAAGAACTCAAGCCGTGTTTACTCTGAAGGACCGGCTCTCAGTGAAGATCTCAAGCTGTGTCTACCCGTTCTGTCCATATCCAACACTATACCACATGCACGCCAACGCATGCACACTGCTCTAAATCACTACAAACAACATCCATGGCATTTTAATAGTTGTGAATGCAACATAAAACGTGCCTAGAGTTTAATTACATAGATATATACATATAAGTGATGCATGAACATGCTTGAACATTAATAATATCGAAATTATAATTAAAATTAATATTTTACTCACAGCATACCGATGACTATTGTGGCTGCTGGATGCAGAAAAATAGCTGACCTCGATCACCTTGTAATTATATTATAAATTTATTAGTACTAAGTCAACATAAAACTCTAAAGAGACAACAGACAACCTAATTTATGTCGAAAATCCGATAGAGTTTCCCCTATACCTAAGACCTACCCAATCTACACAAAGATTCAAATAACACTTCTAAATTCTCAATTTCTACAATCACATCTCATCAACATCATATGGCCCCTCCTGGGCCCTCCAAATCAGACAATAGTCATAAACTTGAAAAATTACGTTTTAGTCCCTATAACTAGCCCTTTTGCAAAAACTACCCAAACGAGCTCTAAAAATTCTAAAATTTTGCCCCGCGGTCCTTAATAATATTATAAGGCTATTGCAAAAGGAATTATAATTTTTTAATCATCCACGAATATTTTATGAATTTTATTCTAAAGCGATATTAGCCGAAAATGAGCAACATGGAGTTCAATTTTACTTATGCCAATTCTGACACCTGGGACGCGTCTAGAACGTCTGAAAATGCTAGGATTGACTATAATATCGACCACGTTCTAAGACGGGCTGTCGGGCAGCCGGATCTGACTGAAAACCTAGTCCCGGCACCGGTGAACTATCCTATATCCGATTGCACCTAAATTAAGTCTAAATTGTGTTAATAATTATTATAAAATTATTTTAAAATTTGAAAATCGAAAAAGTTTAAAAATCTCATCAAGCGATCTGGACCGTCCGATTGTCGCCTTTTTCAAACGGTATCTAATCGGAGCGGGACCGCTCCTATCTCGAAGATCTCATCGTCCTGAGTCCATTGGTGGCCTCAAATTTCCGATCCGACAGTCAGATCACTGGAAAAGTGGCCAGAAAGCCACTGCCATTACTTTCTCTCTCCTCTTTCTCTATTCATTTCTTGCTGGAAAACTCCATTAAAAGCGGTGAGTCTTGGTCGGACGAGGAACCCAGTGCTGCCAGAAGCTCGCTACCGGCGTCCCTTGTCTTCCCGTCGTTGGAGATGGCCGAAAACCGCCTTGGATGGTCCTCGCCATCGCTCTCTCTCTCTCTCTTCAATTCTCGTCGCCGCGGCCATCTTTCGTCGCCGTTTCCTGTCCCCAGTGGTCGCCTGGTCACGCTGGAGCCGCTGAGGTGGTCACCGACAGCGGGTCCCTTACCGGTAAGAAGAAAACGGGAGGGAGGAGGAGAGTCGGGGAGAAAGAGAAAGAGAGTTGGGGGGGGGGGGTCTGCTGCGTTTTTCAAATTTCTAGGGTTTTTTTTTAATCTTTTAATTACATTAGTAGTCCCTCAACTTTTTAGGGGTTTATAATTAGGTCCAAAATTATTTTATTATGTTAATGTTTAATAAAATTCTTGTAATGATAAAATAAATATAATTTAGAAAATTTAATTATTTTATTCTCATTTACTAAATTAATTTTAATTAATTTAATTATTATTACTTTATTTATTATTATTATTATTATTATTATTATTATTATTATTATTATTATTATTATTATTATTATTATTATCTTCCTTTATTTTTAAAATCAGTTCAAATAAATCCTATGATATTAATAACATAATATTTCCTTTTTATTTTATTTATAATTAAAAAATTTTTGGGTTGTTATAAATAGATTCAGGTATTTTTCAAGTAATAATCTGGTTCGAGTAGTTAAAAATAAATTTTATTAATCGGGTTTAGATTTTGAAAAATGAAAATATTAATTGGGTTCAGGTTCAGATATGATGATTTTCACAGGTACCCTACTCATTGTCATCTCTAGCGTATGCTGTTGGATTCAATTTGAGATTTGTCTAAAATTTAGAATTGAACTAAAATTTGGTATTATTTTTGTTTTATTTTTAGCCATTTTGATTTCAATTTGATTCTTATTTTGATGTGTACGATTTCAATTTGATTCTTAATTATCGAAATAATTTTATACAATTATTTATATAATAAATCATATTTAATTAGTATTTAAATTTTAAAATGTTATAATATATAATACTCCATATAGTATATATTTTTTAAATATTTCTAAATTATATGATTTTTAATTATAAAATACATATATAATTTTAGGTTATTAAGCAAATTATATAAGAAAATAAGTCCAAATAAACCTTTTAACTTTTCAGTAAATATCAAATAAGCTCAAATTTATCTTTGGCTCCAAATAGCCCCACAACACTTCATCTAAGTTCATATAATTACATAAATCCAACAACCGACAAATAATAGCATGTGAAATACACAAATAATTATATAATTAAATTTATTACTTATTTTTGACATAATAAAATATAATCTAATTAAATATTAAACAAAATATTTAATGATATTACATTTTCATCGAGTGTTTGAAACATGACTCCGATTCATTCAGTAGAAAGTTAAAAAATCAAGAGTCAAAAGTTATCTTTATAAGTTTTAACTTTTAAATAGGATAATTATTAATTTAAGTATCTAAAATTAATATTTAACACCATAAAAAATAAAAATATTAATGAAGTAAAAATTTAATGTATTTTTTTTAAATATTTAAATAATATTAATGAAGAGTTAAGAATTACAATTATACTAAAATTAATTAAATTTTAGGATCTATGCCAACATTACATTGCAAAATTTAAATAATTTAACATTTTCAATTTGAATATCATACAAAATATCATATTTATGATAAATCTAGTTTTTAATTAATAGATGTAAATTAATATTTTAGCTTTTTTTACATTCGATTAGAGTTTTAAATTTAAGATTTTATTATTTTAAAAAATAAACTAATATTATTAAATTAAAATTTATTAATAAATTTAAAGTTTTCATATAATTAATAAATTTTGATTCAATATGTAACTTTTTTTAAAAATTGAATATTGTCCATGTAATTTAAATCAGGCAAGTTTAACAATATGCTTTCTTTAACCTGCCTAATGTGTGTGTGTCTATATATATATATATACAATTGATTATAAAAAATTGAAAATTAAATAGATGGATTTTAAAAAAATGCATAAATTAATTTATAGGTTTCACTAAGCATTATAGATTAAATTATAATTTATCTTTTTTTTAGTAGTTTTTTTATATTTTAAATTATACCTTTTAGACAAAAATACATACAATTATACAGAAAATAGAGAAAAAATTTAGCAAAAATTAATGTAAGTAGAAAAAAAGAGCAAATTAAAATAACAAGTAATTACGTCATCGATTTTTATTTATTTTATAGATTTACTTAATTTTAATAAATGAATAATAATAATAATAATAATAATAATAATAATAATAATAATTAATCATTAATTCCTTATGATGAGAATCAATTTGAGTTAATCATTAAAAAAAGTTAATGTTATATATCTATCTATAATATATATAAATGTGCGAATGTATTTTCCTATTAAATTGATTTTACTTAATTTATATATGTTAAAAATACATATGATATTTTCTCACTTGTGAATTAAATTATGGATATATCAGGAGCACGTATGATTTCAATGTGAAATAAATATGAGCTGATTTGATCTGACTTTATATGATTAATACCCACTTACTATTGATTTTCTATCAATTTGAGTTATGGGCTTTGGTAATTTAATTTAATATTTCATAATCATTAATTGTTTGGGACCTAAAAATGTTAAAATTAAATTATAGTCTATAGTAAATAATATAAAAATTTAAAAATAATTTTATTTGTTTAAAAGTTCTCCTATCATTAATATATATATATATATATATATATATATATATATATATATATATATGTATATATATATGGAGAGAGCCAAATGAAGATATAAATAACCATAAGCATCCAAATCAAGGGAGATTGAGTCACTTTACCTAAGGCCAATAGGCCACAAGGAAGACTCTCAGTCTCTCTCATTTAGAGGTAAGCATTTGGTTCGAACCGAATCGAACAGAACCGAAATAGATAAAAAAATCGAATCGAATTGAACTGCTCTATTTCCGTTTGGTTCGATTTAAACCAATCAGTTTTGATTTTTGATTGATTTTTTAATTTAGACTTGATTTTCAAGTTATTTGGTCTAATTTGACTTTGATTTGAACTTAATAACCATTAATCAATGAAATTAAATAATTAATATGTATAAAATTAAATATATTCATAAATTTCCCATAATAAAAAATCGATTCGGTTCAATTTAGTTCGATTTGAATATATAAATTACTATTCGATTCGATTCGGTTTAATTAATTTTTTCTCTTCAAAACCGAACCGAACCTAAATAACCAAAATTTTTATAATGTAAAACAGAACCGAACCGAACCGATTGAATTTTAAAATCAAACTGATTGAACCAAATTAACTCGATTCGATTTGATTTTTCAATTTAAACCGAATTCTGCTCAGCCCTACTCTCATTCATACGGCAAACAAAAGGCTTTCCTGGACTATATGTGGATTATGGATATCCAATTCCAAGGAGAAGACTACAAATTAACCATCAACAAATGATTTGATAAGCACTTGTTGGGATCATGGACAAAATTTAATTCCACACCAATTTCAACTATTGCATCTGTCCCTTTCCACGATATATTGCTCAATTACTCACACAACCAATATATATTTTTTTATAATAAATCAATGATTTTATGAGTAAAATTTAAATTTAATTCATTAATTAAAAAAAAAAGATTCAGGGTAACCAATGCATCAAATTAGTAAAACCATATAAAAATAATTAATTTTTGGCATTAATTAATGATTTGATTAAAATTAAAATGTCTTATGGTTGGGATAATCAAATCATGCCCCATCATCTTTGTTACTATTATGGAAAATGTTTGGGCTTCATTGGATTGTTTTTGCTAATTGGGCCATGAAATGAAATACAAACTGTCTTACCCTTGAAAGGCTCAACCTGAATTAAATCCTAAACCAAACTACTGGTGAGAAAACCCTTTCAAGCCAACACAAGAGACAGATAACACCCTACCAACAAAGGCTTAAAAGAAAAAAGGGTAAATTATAAGTTAGTTTTTGAGGCATATCATTTTAGTTCATGAGGTTTCAATTTTGTTGAGAATTATGGACTATAAATCTTTTTGGCTTGGTTAATTTGTCAATATTTATATGTCTTTAATTTTCTTGTACACTGTTAATATGAGACTTATTTCCATAAGTGATATTCCAACAATTTCATTAACAGAATGATCATTCGTCTTAATTATTATTAATTTGAAGTAATTTAAAATAATTATTTTCATCCAATTTTGTTTTGTTAATAAAATGTCACTCAATCCAAGTTTTATTTAAAGTAATTATTTATTTCAAATATAAAATTTTAGAATAATTATAATTAAATAATATGTAATTATTCAATTATTTAAATATAAAAAATAAATAATTAAAAAATAATATGCTTTTCTAAATTATAAATAAGTAATTATTTCGATTTAAAATCTAGAAAAGAGACCATTTTGTTAGCAAAACAAAATTTAAGAATTATAATTATTTCAAATTAATGATAATTTAGATCGAGGGACTAATCTTTTAACAGAATGAAATCTTAAGAACAAAATTGTTTTTCCTAATAAATACAGAATAATAGGCTAGATATGCAACTAATTAATATATTTAATTACTAATTAATTTAATATCACATTACACTGTTAAGATTGCCTTCACAACATGAATAATAGGCTAATAGCCTCTTCATTAATGGAGATACTCTTAACACATATATTAAGAGAATTTCACTAATAAATTTTAATTTAATGATACTGGCTTAACATATTAAATTTTGAATTTCAATTGCAATTAGTGTTTAGTAAATAATATGTATGTGTATGAATTTATATATTGATTAGTGTCTGAGGTATTTTTTTTATCGATTTTATTTATATATTTATAAGAGTGTGATTATAGAAAATTCGAGCTCATATGAAAATAGGTTTTAGAATTACTAGATTAAATATTTACATTTAAATTTGTTCATTTATTATATATACTTTAATTAATTTTATATAAATTTTGATATAAATATTTAATTTAATAATTATTAAATTCATTTTCATATGAGATCGAATTTATTTTAAATGTATTCTATTTATGATATGAAACTTTTATAATAAATATCATAAAGGTGATCATCAAAATCCAAAAGATGAAATGACTAATTAATTTCGATGGCATGCTTTTAGAAGTTCCCACTTTTAAAGCTCTCTCTCATTATGAGTTGTTTAAGCATGCGCATGCTTATAGTGGCCTACCTTAATATATAACTTTTCAGTTTATCAAAATTAATCCACTCTTGTAAATATTCAAATAATTACTCTCAACTGTTGATCTCTCAGTATTTCCCTTTAATTATTATCCCTTTGATTTAGAGGAAAGAAAAAAAAAAAAAAACAATTATTAGAATTTGAGCAATCTTTATCATCATAATCCTTTATTTGGAAACTATAATTTTGTAATAATTTAATTAAATTAATTTTTTTAATCAATGCTTATATTTAAAATAAAAGAATTCAATTTTTTTAATTAAAAAAAAATATGTATGATTGTGTGAGACTTCTTTTAAATTCTTTTTTTTTTAAATTGATTATTTCATAAGAATCTAATATTAAATTGATGTGAATATTTATCTTTTTCTTAAATTTAATTAATTTTCAGATTAATTTAACCCTAAAAAGTTTCCATAGGGAGCAATATTCCTTGTCTAGAGTGCAAACTACTTTATGTGCATCCTAAGTTTCAAGGAAAAAAAAAATCCATAGCTTATAATAATGATATTTTGATACAAATATTTCTTTTTCCTATTTGCCCCTTTGATTTTTGAAAAATTATTAGATGCACCTAAAATATTAAATTTAATACTCTTTACACTCACATAAGTGTGAATATTTACATAAATCATGGGAAGTAGATTCTACGTCTATGTGAATGAAAGAGTATGTGTTCCAGGTGTATTGTAGAATTTGTTCTGATTTTCTATGTGATGGGGATTTACATTATGGGAAAACTTACTTGAATTTTTAAGTTTCCTAAATTGTAAAATGGGCTCGATTGCTAATTGATAGTTACAAATGTTGTAACCTTTATATTTTGAGCATATGAAAATGGGATTTGCATGAGATGCATATATTTTAAGCTAAATTTAAAATTTTTATTAAATCTTACCTTTAATTAGTCTGAGTTTAAAATATAAACATACCCATCTCACTCTTATTGTATATGTGGACCTAATATATATATTTTGTCTTAATGATAAATAAGTCTAATCTGCAGTGAGTTATAATGATATGACATATGTTTTCTAAAATTCATCCAATAGAAAAGCAAGAAAATGCATGAGTAGAGACATAAACAGACAACATTTATTATTTTGCATATCTGTATACAGTTAATTGCATAATTTGGAAATAACATGACCAGTTGACGTGACACAGCTTAATTATACTTACATACTCTCTCCTAACAAAGCTATATATATATATATATATAAAAGTAACGCATCTTTGGTGTGATCAAAACTTGGTGTATACATGTAGATATAGTAGAAAGCTCTTTCTTCATTTATTTAAATATATATAATATGATATATACAATAGCTAGCTAGTGCTTCGACTCTCAGTCAGCCCTTAATGGCCAAAACCCTTCAGTTTGGTATGAGCTTGAAAGGAGGTTTAACGAGAGCTGGAGCAGGATCATATTTTCCATAGTCTTTGGTGTTTGCTCGCAGAAGCCTTTCGTGGATCATGCTTAATTCATCCTGCTTTGATGGCTTGCTTAATTCCTACCAAGTAATAATTAAGTGACCATATTAAAGATTGATTTCTGATTATGTGTAATCATCATCAGCTACACAAACCTCATAAATAGTGGCATCCACTTGGTTCGCCAGTTTCACAAACTTGGATCGTCGACCTGCAAAAGGCAATCAAGAATGGTGTTAATATTGATCAAATGTAGATCTAGAACTGCAAAACAAAGAACTTTAAACACTAACATGATCACCACAACATATTTTTCTTTCTCTGAGATAAGCAAGAAGGCAAGAAAAAAGATGGAGCACCTGCAAAAGATGGTGAAAGAAATGCTGTTGAAGCGAGGAGGAAGAGAAGAGAGAACTTGTTTAGAAGCATGAAAGAACCCATTATGTTTCTTCGTGTCTTTAATTTCTGAGGTCGGCTCTTTCAAGAACAGCCTAAATATGAAGCTTCCTATGATGCAAAAGAACACTACTCGAGTCACCAATTAGAGAGTTGGCAAATCTTTGCAGATAAAAATGCAAATATATACGATACTTTACAAATAATATATTATATAGAACTAAGAAAATGAAAGTTTTGCTTTTTTAGTATAATGAAGTATTCAAATTAGAAAAAAAGTTGAAAGAAGACCACTTTTCTGTTGTTGGGGCACTAATAAGTCTATGAAGTTAGTGGATTTATATAATACTTAACCTTGATATTTAACAGTGTTGAATATGACCCTTAGTGGAAATTATCAAAATCTCCCTCTCAACTTTAGAAGCACAAGAATTGCTTGCTTGCTTTTATTTGCAGCCTATATACTCAGAATTTTACACCGTCTGTTATGTGAATATATATATATATATATATATATATATATATATATATATATATATATATATATATATATATATATTGTTTAAAGCATTTGAAAAATAAATTAATGAAAATATTTTATTTATTAAAAGAAAAATTAAATTATTTTTAGATTTTATTTGGACGAAGGTAGAGGAGGGGTGAGTAATTTACATATTTTATTTTGAAAGGGGGTGAATAAATAAGAATTAATAAAGGTAAGTTTTATTTTTTTTTACCCTTAAAATTTCAAAGTTTTTTAGGATGGATAAGAAATATATGATTTTTTTTCTTCTTGCACCATTTGAATTTATTTTTTCCTTCACATTTTTTAAATATAAATAATATATATTAACTCTCGTTACTTTTTTTATTATTAATTCATCACTTTTCAAAGTTTTTTTTATATTATAACACTCTTTACCTTTTTTTTATTACTCTATTAATTATTATTTTCTCACATTATTTAAAGAAAGTCAATTTTTTCAACTTTAATAATTTTATTAAAATAAAAAAATAATTATACTGACATAAATATAATCTATTAGTTTAACATTATAATTAAATAATAAAAAAAATTTATTTAGAAAATAATTTTCATTACATAAATTATTTTTTATAAAATAAATTGAGTCTAATTATTAAATTATTTTTTTAAATTTTTATATAATAACTTAGCCTACTATTTATCAAGATGACGAGTGTTGTCTTTAAGTACAGTGTGTAAACTTCTTTCTCTTAAAAAAAAAAAAATCGAAATTGCCTATAATTAATTATTTTTAAGAAGGAAACATTTTCAAAAGGGTGCCTTGAATTTGATAAAATAAGAAAAAATATGGAGGCTAGAATTGTAATTGCAGGTTTTAGTTATCTGTAACCTCAAAAGGGTAGCAGTGGAAACTGGGCATAGAGTGCTTTGATGATTAGAGGGTTGTTTGTCCTTTATTGTGCCAAAAAGAAGAATTAGGTTGGCATAAAATAGCTTTTGTGGATGACTAGTGCTCCCAATTATCCTTAAAGACAAAGACCACCCACCAAATACAACTGAGAGGACAATGGTGGAGAATAAAGCAAAGCCACTGTGGGTTTATTTTTTTATTTTTCTTTTTAAATATAACTACCCTTATCTTTTGCCTTTCTCTTTTCTAATAAAGTGCTGTTAGGACCACCCCTCCCCATGAGTCTCAAGTCAAAATTAACAGTTTCTATCTGTGAAATTAAATTGCAGACTTTCTTTAATGGTAATGAGTGTTGGGCAGAGTATTAGAGAAAAGATAGGAGTGGTGTCCACTGAAATAAGTTGAGAGAAGGGAGATTGAGGTGATTTGGTCATGTAAAGCGTAAAATACGGAAACTCCAGTTAGACAAATAGAGCACATTAGGTTAGAGGATAGAAAAAAAAAGGGGTAGACCTAAATTGACTTGGAGGAGAGTTGTACAACATGACCTAGAAGCATTACACATTTCTGAGAATTTAACCCAAAATCGTTTAGAGTGGAGAAAGCGAATTCATATAGCCGACCCTAAATTTTTGGGATAAAGGCTTAGTTGAGTAGTTGAGTTGTGAGTTTCAGTTTCAAGTCCATTCCCATTTTGATTTTGTTCATGTTTATTAAAAATTTATTTTAATTTTTTTTTAAAAAATATCATTTCTAATTGAATCCAAATTGAACTATTTGATTGGATTCGATTAGATTATAAAAAAAAAAATAAATTTTCTTTTATTTTATCAAATTTTATAGTTATTTTATAATTTATAGAAAATTAATCCGTTTATGATTCATCATAATTCAACAATGTTGCCTGAGATTTCTCCTCGATAACATTGCCTCGATGACATTGTTTATAGAAAACAAAAACATAAAATGTTAATTTATACTTTTATTTTTTTATTTTTAATTAATAAAATATTTTTTTATTTATATTTAAAAATCAATTTAAATTTATAATCTCTAATTCATTTTCAAATTTAATTAAATCAATTTCCATTTGATTTTAATTCCCACCTGGGTCTATCTCTCCCTAAGCAAATCTGAGTGATCAAATCCTCTCTTCTAAATATCCCACTTATTGCTTCATTTCCTCATCTAGCTAAAACTAAGCAAAAGAAATAAAAACTTTCATACTTTTGCCATGATCGTAGAGTGCTGATGACACACACAGATAATATATTTCGACAATATTTTAATTATAATTAAAACAATAATTTAATAATTCAATGACTATCTAACAATATATAAAACATAAAATATTTGTAATTTAAGAACGTAAAGGTATCAATTGATGGAAGAATGACACTAACAAGTGGATTAAAGAAATGATTAATGGAAGGTACAAATTAAATCTCTATTATGGCACGCCTGGTTCCATTAATTTTGAGTGTCTGCCACTCAATAGAGCAATGCCTCATTTGCACTAACTCTTGAATAATTGCATTAGTATGCAACAATTAATGGGGGGTTTTTATCTTATCAAGTTGTGCATTTGGGCTTATGTAATGTAATAATTAGGGTATTGATTCATGTATTTACGTAATCCATTTTTATTGTTAATTAGAGATGTTGGGTATTTGAATGAGTGATTATTACCTCCATTCACTTTTATTTATCATTTAAAGTTTTAGTACAGTTATTAAAGAAATAATTAAATTATTTAAATTATAACAAAATTCTTCATAATTTGATTAAATTGTCTTTATCTCACCTAATTAATAAAGAAAAATTATTGTGCTTAATAGAAATAAGGATAAAATTGAAAAAAATTAATCAATGCACCTTAATCTTTTTAGGCTCTGTTCGGTAATATTAATTGTTTTAGTAGCTGTCAATTATTTTATTAACTGTTAATTATTAAATAATAACTGTTAGTAGTTAATTGTTTATAAAACTGTTAAAGCAAAAGTGTTCAGTAAAAATAGTTATTGGATTTACTGTGACTTTAATAAAAAAGCTTCCTCAATTTCTAAAAGCTATGAGGGATAACTTTTCATGAATCACTCCTTTAACTTTTAGACACTAGTATAAATATATGCTATCGAATATTATAAATAAGAGAGGTAGAGTTAAAACACTAAATGTTATCTTAAAAAATATTATCGAATAGAGCCTTAAAGTGACAGATAATTTTGGACAAAATAATTTTTAAAAGGTGCTAAATTAAAGTAGATGGAGGTAATAACATCTACTCCACCCGTCTCTTTTAATTGTCAAGTTTAATGTTTTTACACGGTAATTAAGGAAGGAATTAGATCATTTAAATTATAACAAAATGCTCCTTAATTTGATTATGAGTTTTAGAAAATTATACAAATGATTATTATACTCAATAGAGATAAAGATAAGATTGAAAAAATTAATTAATGTCCCCTTTATCTTTTAAGAATGATAAATAATTTTGAACAAAATAATTTAAAAAAAAAGATAAATAAAACGAGTAAATCATAGAAGAAAAAAGAGTATGTTGCAATAAATTACATACCCACACGTTTGATTAGTAGAATATGCTTATGGCCATTAGGCAACCAGTTAGTTTAATGATAGATATCCACCTTATAGTATGGTAGATTCAAATCCACACCTTAAAAAAAAAAAAATTCAATATGATAATATTTAAAAAAAATCTACAGCATGAGATATCAATCAATTATTCTCAATTGAAGTATTATCACTTATTTTTGGTATTTTTATGATTGTGATTTTAATTTTTTATATATATAATTAGCCAATTTCAGGGTTCATCAACTTCAGCCACCAAGATTTTTAGAATTGAAAAAATAATTCAGTTTGGGAGTATTTTATAAATTTCACTAGATTATACATTTATGAATTTTCATGTTATATCAAGTGTTGTGTTTTCACTAAAATAATTATTTTTAGTTTATTAATTATTTTTAGACTTAAGAATAATTAAATTATTTTTTTATAAAATTAATTTAGTTAGTTTTATTTTACTGTTTTGATTAATTAAAGGCTTTAAGATAATTATTAGACAATTATGGGTGATTAGCAGATAATGGATAGAAGTCGCTAGGAGAAGTTGTGAGATGTTAAGAGAGTTTACAAATAGTGGAACATAAAAGTAGCTTCCAGATATATGTGCCGCAAGGAGAGAGCTATAAATATTAAATAAGCAGCAAGTTTACAGTCTCAATAGTTCAGCCAATTAATCAATAACTCAATCAATTACAACAACTCAAATACTCCAGCAGTCCAATCAATCAAAGACTCCAACAGTCATTTTTAATTTCCAAGTATTGTCCATTTCAATTTATGTTGTGATTTCAATTTCAAATCGTTGTGCTTACTTTCAATCAAGCAGTACAATTTCAATTTCAGTTCTAATGAGATAACATATCATTTCTTCAATTACTTTGCAATTAAAGGCAAAACTATATTTAATGTAGTTAGTTTCTACAATTATTTGATCTAGAAGTTAGAAGTACATCTCAATTGATATACTCAATCTCAGTTGATACACTCAATATCTGGTACACATGCATTCAAATTGTTTTTTAGTTAAATTGGCAGGTTAAAAAATTATATGCTCATCTTTTAATGCTTGAAAATACAATTCATTATTCTTTCATTTTTTTTTATCACCTATAAAAGAGGAGGGAGGGCTGAACCAATGTCTCTACAGTCCAACATATGTAGAGGGCAACTTTCTTTTAAGTTTTTCTTTTTTTTTTTTTAAGATGTAATATTATAGGCCATTAAGGAAGCAAAGTAGATGCAAACTGGATTTGATCCAAGGGATTACAATAAAAAGCAAAATCATGAAGGGTTTTAGAGGCCACTGAATGAGCCACCATATTCCCAATTCTCTTGCTGAACAAAAGGTGAAAGAATTGAACTGAGTCTTGAGATAAAGGATTTCTTCAATAATCCCTTTGATTGTCAGCGGGGTATTAGAACCATTGAGGGCTTGAATGACTGTGAGGGAGTCTCCTTCTAATATGAAATATTGCTGAAGTGTTGCTGCTTAGCTAGTAAGACAACCTCACAGCATGATAAGTCCTCAATGACTAAAGGATCTCGAATATCAGGGAAGTGCCAAGGTCCACCCAACAGGAAGCCCTTAACTCTCACGAGCTACTATTGCAGTCACCCCTAAGATCCTATCCTTGCTTACTGCTCCATCAAAATTTATTTTGATTGTACCACTTGGAGTAGGACACCACTGATAGCTACGATTTGGAATACGTTTGACTGAAACATTTTGCATATCTTGAGCCATTATAAAATCATCACAGTGAGTAAGAGCATTATTAATGGCTTGATTAAAAGGAACAGATTTATCCATAAACACCAAATTATTCCTCCTCTTCCAAACCTGCCACAAAATGAATGCTAAAATGGTAATAAAATTATCTACTTGCAAATCACGTAGTTCATTGCACAAATTATGCCATATGTCCATAATAGAACTGCCCCAAAGCATGGATGATCTAAGTTTCAAGGGTAAGTTGTGTAAGATTTTGTCTGGTAATTAATATTACTATATGAGTCAAAATCAATTCCTTTAATATGGCCCAATATTAATTGATATTTACTTTAATTAATACAATTCCTAATTACACAAAGATTACTTTAATTGAAGTAAATCCTAATTCTAATCGTATAAAGATACTTGATGGATGTACCAGATTAAGTATTGGATATATATATATATATATATATATATATGTGTGTGTGTGTGTGTGTGTGTGTGTGTGTGAGCTGGTCCTCTCTCTACCCATAAAATCACGCACATTCTCTTCCATAAAGTCAGAGATAATAACATCATCTCAACAAAGTCTTCCATTACTAAAGTCTTGTGTGTAAATCAAGAAAGGTCAAGAGGGAGAAATCAGTTTATTAAATTAAAAGGTCCCTCTCAATTATTAGCATGGCTCAATTAAACTCTGCATCAGGTACGCTTTTTAGATCTGTAAGAATTTATTTATTCAAGATCAATTATTAGAGTGATGGTTGAATCTTACGTTTATGATTCACATTATGTTTATGATTGTTATGATCTAATTAAGATTTATTTTAAATGTGGTATCAGAGTCCTAGATTTTGAACAATTAAATTTCTCCATTAAATTTATGATAAACATAATGTTGATATTTTTGATATTAGATTTAAGTAGAATTAAAATATAAATTTAAAGGTTTAAGGATTGAAAATTAATTAAGTTTGGCCGAAACACATTGGATTCGGCCATGGAGGTTTAACATGTTGAAAGCATGTTCATAAAATAAATGAAATTGGGAACAAGTATTCCCGAGAATAATTAAAAAAAAAATTATATTTTCTACCCAATCTAATTAAGATTTATAGTTAAGCCTAATGAATGAATAAATATTAGGTTTATTAAGATATATAATTTATATGCATGCCTTATGATATTTGTTTTAATTTGTTAGTCACCAAAGTGGTCAAATTAAAATAAAATAAAAATAATAGTTTGTTAGTCACCAAAGTGGCCGAACTATGAATGATGTTTACATGCATATAAAAATTATCAATTATCTATACTAATAAATACCTATGATGAAAAATGGATTAATTGATATCCACTAGTCATCAGAACTTAAAGATTTTACCCAAAGGTAAATTAATTATTTTATGATAATGAAAATTATGAAAACAATAATATTTTATGAAATATATATTGGATGTCCAAAGACAATATGTATATTTAATGTGAGTTAATTATTATCTAATCAAGTTTAAAGGCATTTAATTTAGAAAAGTATATTATAGTATCTACCCAAAGGAAAACTGTAGTATACTCTAATTGTTTGAATTGTCTGAATCTATTTTAATTTGAGTATGTGTATAATATTTTGCAACTATTACTCTTCATTCGCAAGCTTCATCTGTTATTGTATTCAATGGGCTAAACTTCTCTTAATGGTGTGAGCAAGTCAAGTTCCATTTAGGTGTCTTGGAACTTGACTTAGCATTATTGGAAGACAAACCCACTGCCATGACAGATACAAGCAGTGAAGAAGAGAAGTTGTACCATAAGCAATGGGAACAATCAAACAGATTAAGCCTTATGTTTCTGCGAATGACTATTGCCAACAACATTAAGATAACAATTCTACAAACTGAAAATGCAAAAGAATACCTTAATTTTGCGGAAGAACGGTTTCATTTTGTAGACAAGTCACTTCGCTGGTACTCTAATGGCACAACTCATGACCATGAAGTATAATGGGTCGAAGAGTATGCATGAGCACATTATAGAGATGAGTGATATTGTAGCAAGGCTAAAGACCTTAGGGATGGCAATGGATGATTCCTTCTTTGTGAAGTTCATTCTGAACTCACTACCTCCTAAATATGGGCCATTTTAAATCAATTACAACACTATTAAAGATAAGTGGAATGTTAATAAATTGGCCAGTAAACTAGTTCAGGAGGAAACAAGACTGAAGAATCAAGGGATTCATTCTGTCAACATAATGGGTCAAGGAGCTGGTAAAGGACTTAAACCAAAGGCCAACAAGTTTAAGAAGAAAAAGAAAGGATCTTCAAATGCTTCTTAAACTAAAAAAGGGGAACAAATGGCAGATAAGTTTCGCTTCTGTAAGAAAGTAGGACGCTATCAAAAAGATTGCCTAAAACGTAAAGTTTGGTTCGAAAAGAAAGGTAATCCTTATGCTTATGTATGTTTTGAATCAAACTTAATTGAAGTTCCTAATAATACTTGGTGGATTGATTCTGGTGCTACTACTCATGTATCCAACTTGATACAGGAACTTCTTACGATCCAAACCACAAACTCAACTAAAGACTTCCTATTTACGGGGAACCAGATGAAGGCCCCAATTAAAGGCATAGGGACTTACCGTTTAATCTTGGACAATGGTTATCACTTAGATCTTTTACAAACTCTCAATGTACTTTCAATTTCTAGGAATGTTATTTCTATTTCAAAACTTGAAGAATCTGAGTTTAATGTTAAGTTTGGACATGTATGTTTCAGTTTATTTAATAATAATAATAATAATTTCGTTATTGGTTCTGAAATTCTTGTTGATGGTTTATATAGGCTGAAACTTAATGATAATTTTGCTGAATCCTTGCTTGTTGCTTATAGCAATATTGGGATTAAGCGTAGTAGATTGAATGAAGATTATGCTTTTTTGTCGCATAAGCGTTTAGGTCATATATCCAAAGAAAGATTAGAGAGGTTGGTAAAGAATGAGATTCTAACGAGTCTAGATTTTACTGATCTTGATGTGTGTGTGGACTGTATTAAGTGAAAGCAAACCAAACACAATAAGAAAGGAGCCACAAGAAGCAGTCAGCTTCTTGAAATTATACACATTGATATATGTGGGCCTTTTGATACTCCATCTTTTGGTGGAGAAAAGTACTTAATTACCTTTATTGATGATTTTTCACATTATGGATATATTTATTTGCTTAATGAAAAATATCAATCAATAAATGCACTTGAAGTGTACATAAATGAGGTTGAGAGGCAATTAGATAAAAAAGTGAAAATAGTAAGGTCAGATAGAGGTGGTGAATACTATGGAAAACACACTAAAATAGGATAATGTCTTGGTCCATTTGCAAAGTTCTTGGAAAGTCATGGCATATGTGCACAATATATTATGCTAGGCACTCCTCAACAAAATGGGGTGGCGAAAAGGCGAAATCAAACTTTAATGGATATGGTTAGGAGTATAATGAGTAACTCTTCTTTATCTATATCTTTGTGGATGTATGCACTTAAAACCGCTGTATACTTGTTAAATAGGATTCCTAGCAAGGCAATCTCAAAGATACCTTATGAATTATGGACTAGAAGGAAACCTAGTTTAAGGCACCTGCATGTTTGGGGTTGTCAAGCGGAAGCAAGAATTTATAATCCACATGAAAAGAAATTAGATTCTCGAACGATAAGTGGATACTTTATTGGTTATCCAGAGAAATCTAAAGGATATATGTTTTATGTTCCAAACCATAGTCCAATAATTGTGAAAACTAGTAATGCAAGATTCCTTGAGAATGGTGAAGTTAGTGGGAGTATTGAGAGACAGGATGTGGATATACAAGAAAATAAAACTGATTTTCATGTGCCTATTAAATTTCCAATATCCACTCCTACTCCACATGTTGTTCCAGCAGTTGTTGAAGGACCTAACAATGCTACACAACATAATGATGAAACACATCTTAAAGAAGCTAACCCACAAAGAGCTAATGAAGGTGAACCACAAGAAATGCCATTAAGAAGATCTTAAAGAGAAAGGAGATCGACAATTGCTGATGATTATGTGGTTTACTTGCAAGAGTTAGATTTTGACATAGGAATTAATAAAGATCCAGTTTCCTTTTCACAAGCTATAGAAAGTAATGAGTTTGATAAGTGGTTAAATTCCATGAAAGATGAGTTAAAATATATGGAACAAAATAAAGTATGGGATCTCATCGAATTGCCTAAAGGATCTAAACGAGTTGGGTGTAAATGGGTCTTTAAGACCAAGCGTGACTCGAATGGCAAATCGAACAATAGAAAGCAAGACTTGTTGCTAAGGGTTATACTCAGAAGGATGGTGTTGACTATAGAGAAATATTTTCACTCGTCTCAAATAAAGACTCATTAAGAATTATCATGGCATTGGTGGCTCATAATGACTTAGAGTTACACCAAATGGATGTGAAAACAGCCTTTCTAAATGGAGAACTTGAATAGAAAGTTTATATAAACCAACCTGAAGGTTTCTCAGTTGAAGGAAAAGGTCATATGGTGTGTAAACTTAAGAAATCAATATATGGACTTAAGCAAGCTTCCCGCCATTGGTATATTAAGTTTAATGATACGATAAAGTCTTTTGATTTTAAGGAAAATGTCATTGATCGATGTATATATCAAAAGATCAGTGGGAGTAAGTTTATTTTCTTAATTTTGTATGTTGATGATATCTTGCTTACTGTAAATGACTTGGGCATATTACGTGAGACTAAAAATTTTCTCTCAAAGAAATTTGAAATGAAAGATATGGGAGAGGCATCCTTTGTGATTGGAATAGAAATATTCCATAATAGATCACAATGACTATTGGGATTATCTCAGAAAGCCTGTATTGATAGAATTCTAGAGAGATTTAATATGCATAAATATTCAGTAGGAATTGTTCTCATACAAAAAGGGGACAAATTCAGTCTCAATCAATGTCCAAAGAATGATGTGAAACGTAAAGAAATGGAATCAATTCCTTATGCTTCAGTTGTGGGCAGTTTAATGTATGCTCAAACCTGCATAAGACTCGACATTGGCTTTGCCGTTGGAATGCTTGGTAGATATCAAAGAAATCCTGGAATCCATCACTGGAAAGCTGTAAAGAAAGTTTTACGATACCTGCAAGGAACTAAGGATCGCATGCTCACTTATAAGAGATCTAATCATTTAGAAGTGGTTGGATACTCATATTCAGATTTTGCCGGATGAGTTGATAGTAGAAAGTCTACTTTTGGCTACCTGTTCCTATTAGCTGAAGGGGCAGTATCATGGAAAAGTGCCAAATAATCTATTATTGCTTCATCCACTTTGGAAGCAGAACTTGTGGCATATTTTGAAGCCACAATTTATGTATTATGGATGCGAAATTTTATCTCAAGACTTGAGGTAGTTGACACCATTAGCAAGTTACTAAGAATTTATTGTGATAATTCCGCAGCAGTATTTTTCTCCAAGAACGACAAATATTCAAAGGGTGCCAAACATGTGGAATTAAAATATTTTGCCATTAAGGAGAAAGTTCAGAAACGAAGAGTGTCTATTGAGCACATTAATACTAATCTCATGATTGTAGATTCGTTGACTAAAGGTTTACAACCTAAGATATTTAAATAACATGTGCTTAGAATGGGTTAGTTTTGTATTAATTAATGATGTATTTGCTTTGACACTTTGAGTTCATTGACACGTTTTCTGACATATATCAATAGATTTTTTGTTTTCTCATAATTGTGTACACATAATATCTTGAGTGAATGATAACAGGAAAAGTCTTTTCAAGACATTATTGTGGACCATAATATGATATATATATATATATATATATATATATATATATATCAATTATATACCTCCTATGGTAAGTTGCTAGTATTGTGGTATATGGAAGAAAGTATGTGATTAAATAATGTACAATCGCTATAACCCACACTTAGTAATTTATTATAGAAAGGTAATTACGAAGTGCATTATGGAAATGATTTGTTTATTCCATGTGCGCCTAATGTTTATGTTTATATCACTTAATTATTGTGCCAAGTGGGAGAATGTAAGATTTTGTTCTGTAATTAATATTACTATATGGGCCAAAATCAATTCCTTTAATGTGACCCAATATTAATTGATATTTACTTTAATTAATACAAATCCTAATTATACAAGGATTACTTTAATTGAAGTAAATCATAATTCTAATTGTATAAGGATACTTGATGGACATACTAGATTAAGTCTTGAATATATATATATATATATATACATATATATATATATATATATATATATATATATGAGCTAGTCCTCTCTCCACCTATAAGGTCACGCACATTCTCTTTCATCAGAGATAATAGGGTCATCTCAAGAAAGTTTTGTGTGTGAATCAAAAAAGGTTAAGAGGGAGAAATTAATTTATTAAATTAAATGGTCTTTCTCAATTATTATCATGGCTCAATTAAATTTCGTATCAAGTACATTTTCTAAATCTGTGAGAATTTATTTGTTCAAGTTCACATTATATTTATGATTGTTATGATCTAATTAAAATTTATTTTACAAGTTGAGCCAAACTTCAACCACACTAATACAATGAAAAAAGAGATGAATTAGCATCTCAATCTCACCACAGCACTTGCAATCCTTAGGGAGATGAGACAAGTGCCTGTTCAGATTGCCATTTGTGGGAAGATGTGTTATAAATAGCTTGTATGTTAGATAGTATAGAGAGAAATAATTCCTATATTATTAAAATATAAGAAAGTGAAGGAATGACAAGAGTGAAATATGTATAGAATTATATATATATAATTCAATATATATTATTCTATTATGGCACTTGACAAGTATATGTGTGAAATAAAATAATTATCATATTATAATTTTCGTAAATAAATTACGAACAGATGTGTTTATTAACAAGTAGATGTGTCTGTTAATAGACAGACATATCAATTCTATACAAACAGTCACAACTGTTTGTATAGGTGTCTGTTAATAAATAGACATGTCTATTCTATACAAAAAGTCATAACTATTTATATAGGTTTCTGTTAATAAATAGATATGTCTATACAAATAGTCACAACTATTTATATAGGTATCTTTTAATAAACAGACATGTCTATTACATAAACAGTTGTATCTATTGGAAATAGACAGATGTGTCTATCTAGTAAAGGTGCCATGACTTTTCATTCTTTATAAATATGGATGAGTTTTTTCAATCCAGATATACTACTTCTACTTCTTCTTCTTCTTTTCTTCTAGTCTCTCTAAATTCAGTTCATATAAAGAGTTCTTAAGGGAAATCTTCAAGAGTTGCTGTCTGCAGATTTCAGGCTTTGTTGTATCCTGGAGGTATATTGCCATAACCTTGCAGCAATCTAGTGGGGGCAATTAATACCTTAAAGATAGTGATTCATCACGCCTCAAAGCCTATTCTACACCCACTGCCTCAATAATTTTAAGGTATTAATCGCAATAAAGTCTAAGGCTATTTCCGTGATGAATCAAGAGTTTATGAAACTTGATCATTTTAAGGAACAACTTATATTCACTAAAAAATGTGAAAGCAGATCAAGAAAAGAAGATGAATTGCCATGCAGAGGTCATATTCTCAATTAATCATCAGATAGGCTATAAGATTTATTTACTTCTGTCAAGCCTCCAAAGGAAATCTGGAATTCGTTAGAATTCGAACATAATACAGAAAAAAAAAAGGTATGGATAAATTTCTCATTATGAAATATTTTGAATTCTAAATACTTGATAATATGCCTGTTATAGATAAGTCCATGAGTTGCGTATCTTTGTTTCAAAGTTTAAGGATTTGAAAGTGGTAGTTCCTAAATCACTGCAATTAGAAGAATAATAAGCACATCATACTTCTAGTTTGAATGATTATAGGAAGAAATTACCGTATGCCACATATAACTTTTCTCTTCAACAGATTTAGAAACACTACATTTAAAAGTTTTTTATGTGATAATTTGTCTTTATATTAATGACATGCTTATAATTAGAAGAAATATAATGTTAATTTATTATGTGAAAGCTCATGGTGAATGTGTTAAAGAAGGTAATAATATTTATGTGCATAAGTCGAAAAACACTTTTTGTATGTATAAATCCTAATTTATATTGATTGTGTCTATCACTAACTAGATGGGAATATTGTTAAAAATATTAGTGATAGAAAAATTTGTCTTATTTTAAATGGTTGTATCTGTTCTAAGAGGTA
This sequence comes from Hevea brasiliensis, assembly GCF_030052815.1. Taxonomy (NCBI): domain Eukaryota; kingdom Viridiplantae; phylum Streptophyta; class Magnoliopsida; order Malpighiales; family Euphorbiaceae; genus Hevea; species Hevea brasiliensis. The sequence continues at coordinate 110,473,864 of NC_079493.1, forward strand.
TAAGTGAACAAATATAATTGTTCTAAGAGATACAAAGTGAATGGTTGTATCTGTTCTAAGAGGTATAAATGAATGGTTGTATCTTTTCTAAGAGGCATAAGTGAACGGTTGTGTATGTTCTAAGAGGCATAAGTGAACAGATGTAATTGTTCTAAGAGATACAAAGTGAACGGTTGTATCTATTGTAAAAGGTATAAGTGAACAGATGTAATTATTCTAATCTATACAAAGTGAACTATTATATATGTTTGAAAAGATGCAAATGCTTTATAAATAGCAGTTTGGAACAAAAATCTATTAACTTTTCTTTTTTGTCTTTTCTCTTCATTTTTACCTACAATCAATATTATTATTCTTTAATTTATTCTTAGGAGAATTTTAAAAATTACTGTCTAGATTTATATTTCGGTTATTATCCTTGAGGGATCTGCCTAAACTACCTAGCTGTAACATAGTGGGGATTTTACTCTTTGTCAATTTCATTATATTGAGGAAAGCAAATACTCCATATGATATTTATTACAAATTGGCTGGAAATTTTGGTAGAATAATTATTCAAATTGAGTGTGCTAGTGCTATTGGTAGCTTAATGTATGTTATGCATTGCACTACTCCTGATATTGCTTTTGCAATGTATAAATTGTCAAGATATACTAATAATCCTAGTGTGGAATATTGAAAAGAAATTTCAAGGGTTTTTGGATATTTAAAAAAGGAATTATAAACTATAAATTATTCTGTGATAAGTTTTCAATTGTGCTAAGACCATATAAAGAATTGTATCTATGCAAAGAGTTATGTCCCTTAGCCAAAAGATGTAACTAAATGAAAAGATGCAATTCTTCTAAATAGTTACATGCATGAAGAGATGAACTAATTGGCCGAAAGGTTGGTACATTTTGAGTAGTAAAAATAAGAGCCTTACAAGTCATTTGTAAGAAGTGACAAAAGAACAAATGAGTATGCATTTGTGTGTGTGTGTAAGTTTAGACTTGTTCTTTATTGTTGGATACTCTCATTTTAAACAAGTTATGAAGCAATTTATTTCTGCAAATAAGGTACGAATCTAGACTGTGAATTATTTATGCAGTTCATGTTATGAACATGTGATTATATGGTTGACTAGTGAAACAAATATGGTTGGAGATCCTAAAGTGTTATAAATGCCAATTGGATATATAGTACTAAGGATAATAAGTCAACCTTTGGTTGGGTGTCCACTTTAGGTGGAGGTTTTGTTTCTTGGGTATCAAAAAAAAAAAAACAAACTTATATAACTCATTCTACGGTAGAATCCGAATTTATAACTTTGGCGAATGTTGGTAAAGAAGTAGAATGGCTGAGAAACTTGTTATCAGATATTAAGTTGTGGCCACAACCTGTGCCATCTATTTCTTTATATTGTGATAGTCAAATCATGATGGTTAAAACTTATAGTAAAATATACAATTGAAAGTACATATATAAGCTTAAGACATGAAAATGTAAGACAATTAGTCTCTAATGGTGTTATTACCATGTTATGTTAAATCCTATAATAATCTAGCAAATCCTTTAATAAAAGGGCTCTCGAGAGTTATGATCATAAGTACATGTGCTAATTAGGATTTAGAATATTCCATTAAATTTACTATTAATGGGAACCCTACTTTATAGTATTATTACTAAATAAAGTTTAAAGGGTAATAACAAGTCATTAGTAAATATTGTAATTAAAGTACTTAATGTACTAAGTTAATGGAATGAGGATGAGTATTTATACTCTTAATGAAGTTTAAAATTATTACAAAGGAAACTTCACCTATATGAACATAGGAAGTGGTGCCGCTTCAACAAAAGTGAGAATAACTTTTGTAAATGTTCATGAAAACAGGAGGTAGCACAAGGCCATATTGGTGTTAAAATTTTGGTGAACTTTTTAAGTTGAACTAATTGATTCATGTGTGTAGTATTTCCGGTTCTATTTAATAGGAATCTAGGTTTAAGCTAAGGCCACCATGATTTCTTTAGAACTTTGAAATACTTACACTAAAGAAAAGTTTAAATCGAAAGATACTTTTCATTATGCATGAAATAATGGGATCTAATAATACAAGCTAAGTGGGGGATTGTTATAAATAGCTTGTATGTTAGATAGTATAGAGAGAAAGAATTCCTATATTATTAAAATATAAGAAAGTGAAGGAATGACAAGAGTGAAATATGTATAGAATTATATATATATAATTCAATATATATTATTCTATTATAGCACTTAACAAGTATATGTGTGAAATAAAATAATTATCATATTATAATTTTCATAAATAAATTACGAACAGATGTGTTTATTAACAAGTAGATGTGTCTGTTAATAGACAGACATATCAATTCTATACAAACAGTCACAACTGTTTGTATAGGTGTCTGTTAATAAATAGACATGTCTATTCTATACAAAAAGTCATAACTATTTGTATAGGTGTCTGTTAATAAATAGATATGTCTATACAAATAGTCATAACTATTTATATAGGTATCTTTTAATAAACAGACATGTCTATTACATAAACAGTTGTATCTATTGGAAATAGACAGATGTGTCTATCGGAAATAGACAGATGTGTCTATCTAGTAAAGGTGCCATGACTTTTCATTCTTTATAAATATGGATGAGTTTTTTCAATCCAGATATACTACTTCTACTTCTTCTTCTTTTCAGTTCATATAAAGAGTTCTTAAGGGAAATCTTCAGGAGTTGCTGTCTGCAGATTTCAGGCTTTGTTGTATCCTGGAGGTATATTGCCATAACCTTGCAGCAATCTAGTGGGGGCAATTAATACCTTAAAGATAGTGATTCATCACGCCTCAAAGCCTATTCTACACCTTTTAAAACAGATATAATTATATTTGTTCATTTACACATTTTAAGATGTGTCTATTATACACCCACTGCCTCAACAAGATGTTGCTTGAGCAATATCATAAGAATATAGAAAACTTTTTAGGCAGCTTTAGGCTTCACACTTTTTGCCAAAGTTTCGCACACCTTTCTGGGGAATCCGGGCCTGGACTTGCACTTCCTCTGCCATTCTGAAGCAAATGAAGCGCTCAACAGCACCCAGATTGGACAGTGTAATTACTGTGGATTATATGGTACCATACTATTTCCTCTTCTATGAAATTAGCCCGATGGGTGTTGGTGTTCCAAGAGCCCAAATTTGCATCAAATAATTGAGAAACCCATACAACTGCCCTGTCACGATTATATTTCACTCTAGGAGCAGCAAGGAAAGACTTGGGATCCAATTCTCCACCTTCTATAACATTAATACCCTATTATGAATATGCCACGTAACACTCCTCTCCAACACTTGTCTTGTCTATAGAATATTCTGCCATCCCTATGAGGGGCTACTACCTAAAGGTTCATTCATAAAAGATGTAAAAGGAAAATAATTCCCTTTCAAAACCTTTGCTACTAGAGAATATGGATTCGATAATATCCTCCACCCCTACTTCGCAAGAAGAGCCATATTGAAACTCTATATATCTTTGAACCCCAATCCCCTTTGCTCTTCAGCTGACACATGTACTTCCAAGAAATATAATGAATCTGCTTCTCCTCCCTTTGTTGCCCTTACTAAAAATTTGCTATTAAGGCTATTGATTTGGCGGCACAAGGACGAAGGAATTCAATAACAGGACATGGCATATACTAGAATGTTGTTACGGCTTCAATGAGAACCTCTTTGCCTTCTTTCCATCTTGCTATTTTGCTTTGGATTTTCTCCTTGATCTTGTTAAACAAGACTTCTTTTTTTTTTTGAAGTTTTGCTGTTTGGTTTCTAAGGATTGATATCCTTGGAGCAAGGGGAGGGAAAAGACATTGATTCTTGTTTTCAAGCCCAGACTGGCTTGATTGGTTCAATGAGAAAAACTGGGAATTGGGCCTATGACTAGTCTAAGTCACCTCTAAAAATTGAAAATTATAAAACTCAATGATCCTGCCAAGTAACGGATGACGTAGTCGACCCATTAGTTACATGGATGGGATGAGCCTTAGTCGTGTTTTTTTTTTTTTTTTTATAATAAAACGACATCGTTTTGCGTGTGTGATCATTATTGGTTAGCAACAAGAGACAACCCTCTGCAGGGCAAATTATTACAATGGTTATGCCTGTTTCTTCAAAAGATTAACTCTTTATACTGAATAATACAAGTTTATTACCTATATTTTTAGATAATTTTGGAAAACATGCATAAAACTCTCAGGCACTTTTCAAACAGAGAGCAGCTCAACACTGCAATTTGTCTGCCTTACAAATCTTGCTTGGCATCAAACATTAAACACCTTTGCAGTATCCTAAAGTCTATATGGACCAAAATTAATTAAGAAATCATTCCTAAACAACACAACTGGTAGCCGCCTCCATGTTCACAGGTCAACAGAAGGGTATGAAGCTACAGATACAAAACCAAACATTTTCAAAGACTATGCATCTACAGAGAACATGATAAGTGGTATCCAATGTACGACTATGATGACGAACCAGGACCAGCTCCTATCCTGTCACTTTCATGGCGCAGGCTGTTGTCCCTGCTGTAAGCAGATTCGGCACCCTGAGAAGCAGTAAAAAATTGACTTCTTTAGATATAAATTCAATATATAATGATGAAAGAAATATTACTGGTATAGACCAATATGGAAGAAAGGAAACCATACTTGAAAGATTATTCCAAGCGTTTTCAATCCCTTGGCCCGCAACCTCAGAACATCCTTGGACACACTAGGGTCCTTAAGCACCTGAAACAAAATATGCAGAAGCAAATCATTTCCTCGGTTTTCTTTTCATGGTAAAATGCAAGTGCGCAACCAGGCTATACATGATACACACACACACACACACACACACACACACACACACAACATTCCCCTTGGTGAGAAACACATAAATTTTGCCATAGAAATATATGTGCTTGATGCAGTATTTGAAGAGGATTAAACTTAGGAGTTATAGTTATTGTAGAATTAGGAAGTTTAGAGTTTTACTATTTAGGAATTATTATTATTATTATTATTATTATTATTATTATTATTTAAGTTAAAGCTTATTTAGAATTCTTAATTAGAATTGAATTAGGGTACATAATACTAATAAAATAAAGGGTTATAAAATTCTATTAATAGGTCAAGATTTTCTATTATTTGGTAGCTTTGATTATTATGATATTATTGACTAGAGAATTTTCTCTTTGTTCTTGAGAATTTGTTCTCTCCCCAAATCCCCTAATAACTATTGGTTCTACATCAGTGTGGGTATGAATGCAAGAGAAGTGTATCATAGCTCAAATTTAGGACCTTTATTCAAAACACCCATCTTCCCAAATGCTTATGCTAAGGGGTCTCCAGGTGAAACTAGAATTAGTCAAACTATCAAATTGCATTGCCATTTCCATGGAATAAACACTAGGAAAATAGACTCTAAGCAGGCCATGAGAGGTGCGCCATAAATCACATGACGTTTTAGCTCTGAAAATTTGTGACATTAAAGAGACATCAGAAATGAACAAGTAAAATTGGAATAAGATCAATTCTCAACATCTGTGCCATTGTGTTAGACTGAATAGTGAACGTTAAGGACTTAAAAGACTTATTCAATTATCAATTACAGATAAATTTGAATGGTCAGTTTCTTCTTTCCATGGATTCAAACTGCGGATGTGGCTATATTCGCGGTCGCAGATAATGAAAACAGGCTTAGAACGACTGTATCATAACAATAACGGCCTATCACTATGCAAATTTTTTTGGAAAAATTTGCAAAGTTAATGAAATGAATAGATATTTAAAGATACAATTAAAACTAAGATACATAAATTAAAACTAAGATACATAACTAAATAATAAGCATAAATACATCAAATTAAGGCATTAAATCCATCATTCTTAGATATCATTTAGATTAATCAATTTAAAACTAAAATAACCAGATCATGAATGGGCAAATGGAGAGTGACTCCTTGTGGTAGGATCCCGAATGGATTGATGTAGAAGTGTAGATTAGTTCTCCTTAACTTCACTATTTGATAATCGTAGCTCAAGAAATGAAGATATATGAAGAGGGAAAATTTGAGATGGGAAATTTGAGAGAAACAGATGGAGAAGTGTATAAATTAGAAACAAGATAAACTCTTTGCCTCTTTGCACCACAAATAAAAAGAATCAATATCTATCCAAGTTAGTGGCGGTCGTCACTCGTTAAGCAACGGCCGTTACTATTACATAACAGTAATTACTTGTTAAGTAACAGCCGTTATTGTTACGTGACGGCTGTTGCCCATTACAATTTTTTCACAGTTACTTAAAGGGGGTATCGGTAATAGTACCCCCAAAAACCTATAAATAATGATTTTAAACCATGCTTCTATCTCTTTGAACGACCAATAAAGCATGCAACATATTGAATAATCAGTCAGCTACTTGATTCTCTGTTGGTCTTAAAACACTCTAGATAGAGATTTAAAGTTATCAGACTCACATTAGAATGTCATGTGATAGAGCTCAGTAATAAACCAAATTACCCATTACCTATTGCCTTTCCACATGATCAGAGTTTGCATTAAGAATAAGACTTCAAAAGCTAGAAAAAGGTAAATAGCAACTTACAGCTTGACAGACATGTGATAAGGTTGACTCAATATGCTTCATAAGCTAGAGAAAGGTAAATAGCAACTTACAGCTTGACAGACACGTGACAAAGTTGACTCAATATCAACCACATTGATCTGCCAAAGGGATTGAAGCATAGCATCCTTCCTATCCTCAATGGCTTTTAGTAAATTCTCCTCGTTGTTTTCTGTTTGGTTCAACTTCTTTAGATCCTCCTGTATTTGAATCAAAGAAACAGCACCTGCAAAACAGATAAGAAATGAGTTTTTAGGTTCATCTCGAGGTTTGAATAAAAATGAATGAACTTGAAGTCCATTTCACCATATTCAACTTCATTAATGACAGAATAACATACCTGAAGCTGCCATTACTTGTGATTTTATCTGGTGTCCCTTATCTCGCACCCATTCTGCTAAAAATGGTACCTTCATATACCTTTTATCTTTTCCAAGCTCTTTAGCAGCTTTCCTCGTGTAAATGTAGCCAATGGTATGCAGCATCGCCTCACCAAATGCTGAAGGTTGCAACAATTATTAGTAGAAGGCAATTGCAATCATTTTAAAAGAATAACTGGATAATGCCAACAGAATGAAAAATGCTGCCTGTAACATGTATATGAAGCAATACAGATTCTGTAACTACCATCATTCATTGTTTGTCACATTGCAATGTAACTGAAACTACAGTATGATGTTTGAAAAAAGAAGTACAGTAAGTGATGCAGTCAAGGAAAGCTAGATTTAGGAGTTGTTTAGATTTAAGTCTTTATTCAGATTTTCAAGTAGAATCATGAAGTTTAGCAATTCTATTATTATTTAAGAATATTTAAAGAGTTCAAGAGTTCTATCAGTTTTAGCATTTTCCTAGTTGGTATTGGTTTGATATTCATAGTTAGATTGGTTTAGTATTTCCTTATTTTGGGGATTCCTAATACTAGTAGTAGTAGGACTAGTTATTAGTCCCTAAATACCTATGTTATTTAGGTATTGTTGAAAATCCCACATTGAAAGAATATGGAGTAAAAATGCAATATATAAGTGGTTGAATTGCAACATTAAATTGACTAATCATTTGGATATGTAAAGTAATTCAATCATTTATATAAACCCGAATTAAAATAAATTAAATTATAATTTGACCAGCATTTTCTTTAAAATTAACATGGTATCAAAGTCCAAATTGGGTTGTGAATTTCACCCACTCATAAGACTTTATAATTGAGCTCGTATCAAAGCTCAAATTGGGCTGTGGATTTCCTAAAGATTATCATTATTGACAATTGAGAATTAATAGAAATTTGAGAGTTTATTTCTTTTCACTTTGTGTGTTCTTGTGGTTCTACAATAATTTGATATTAGAGCCTGGTTCGACCGAGAATTCTGAAAATAGTTTTTGGTTTTATATTTTTCATTTTCTAAGAAAACTCTAATTTTTATTTTCTATAAAAAAATAAGGAAAAATATGAAAATTGCGTTCACCAGCAACAGAACAATTTTCTAATTCAAACAAATAAAAAATTATTCATATCTGTCATAATTAAAAAAATAAATCATTATAAAATATATTTAAAATTTTATTTTATTTTTAAAATTTTTTATTGTGTTATTTTTTTGTTTTATAATAATATGATTATTTTTTATCATTGTAAATAGATGTTTTTTAAATAATTATTCAATTTTAATTTAAAAAATTTATAATATAATTTTAGTTATAAAAAAATAATTGTTTTCCATTTGAAAACAATTGGGAAACAAAACTTTTGTTATAAAGGAAAACAGTGGAAAAACTTAAAGCTATTTTCCAAATCTTAGTTAAAGATTGGAAAATTAGAAAAGTAGTTTTCCAGTTTTTTATTTGGAAAACTAACACACGTGAACACAAAATTTTGTTTTCCAGTTTTCTTAGAAAACCTTTTTGGAAAACTACTCCAATTTTCTACAAGTGAACAGGTCCTTAATCTCTCCCTCAACTGCGTGACCGTTTTCATCCATCAAAAACATTCAGCTGGCGAAGTTTTGTTGATTTCTTGGAGTAAAACCACCTGATTTGCAGCCAAGAGTTAATAGTGATTTGCAATTTTCAAGGGAACAACTTTCCTAGTGAAACACAATCATTTTGTGATAAAATACTGGGACAGCAATAATGCTTTCCTAGCGGACCACAACTGCAACACTCAAAACAATCCTGCAGCCAACTGAAGGTCTGTCAATTAGCCCCTCAGCCAACTTAATGTGAATCTTATGTTGGACAAAAAAAAAACAAGAGAGAGTATAACTTCTGCAGCAATGAGAGTTACAAGGACAGATTCAACATGCTGCTTTCAAATTTGCAGGGGAAAAAAATCTAGTGCAACATCTATCATTGTATTTGAAGATTGTGTCTCTTCCTTAGCAATTAGATGCAAAGTGAGCTGAAATTCAAAGATTGCAAGTTGAAATCAATTCGTACAAGATTCAATTAGATGAGATATATCATTTGAGTAATGGATATGGTGGTGTTGAATTTTGTTTTCCTGACAAGCAAGAATTTCATAATGAAGAACAAGAAGAGTAGCTTGAAGAATCCAAAATTTTGAATTTGAGACTCCACATGTTGAAATCCAAAATGATAGGACTGAGTTGGGAAATTGGGGAACCTATTCTGGAGAAAGAAGCCAATGAGAATGAGAAAGAAATGTTTGAGAAATCGATCCTAAGGAAAGAAGCAAAAAACCATATAGAATACAATGAAATTTTAAGATTTAGCTAATTCTCTTATTCTTAGTGAATTAATGAGCCTTTCAATGCTAGTTGTGCTTGTGAATGATTTAATAAATTCAGATATTTCTAGGGATGTGAAGGGCAGAATGAAGTTGATTGTTTTAATCTAATTGCTAATGGCGAAGAAGATGAGTTACTTGATCTCTAAATTCAGTTTTTAATTCTTCTACATTACAAAACTTGAGGTCGAGTTTTCTCTAACCAAGGGAGAATCAAAACTAGATTTTGGAATTATTTTGATTTAGTCCTTAATTATAAAAGTAAGATCTTTTTTTCACATTGTCTATTAGAATTATGAAGTTTAGGAATTCTATTATTATTTAGGAGTATTCAAGAGTTCTATTAGATTAGTATTTTCCTAGTTAGAATTGGTTTGAAATTCCTAGTTAGATTGGAAGTTTTTCTTATTTTGGGATTCCTAATTAATAGCCTATAAATACAAATGCAATTCAGATTTTTTTTCCTAGAGATTATTATTATTGACTATTAAGAATCATTAAAAATTTGAGCTTTATTTCTTTTCCCTTTGAGTGTTCTTGTGGTTCTAAATCAATGAGACAGAGCTTCTACCATACGAAAACAACCAAGAATCTAATCTATTAAGCAATCAGGCAACCGCCCTTTTGAATAAACTAAACATGGACTACATTTATTCTACAAATATTGAACAATAAACTACAACAATCCTGATTATTTTTATTTACCAAATCTTTAACTCCAATTTTTCTTTGTCCCCTACATGCAAAACATACGTGAAAGGGGATACAAAATACAAGCAGTCAAGTATTTAAATGTGTTCCATTCTCTAATTACTGCTACTACTAGGAGCCATGAGAAATCTTTTGGTGATTGCTGGCATGGGCATTCTTGTATTTGTTAGAAACAAAGTTGAGAAATCAAGCTGATTGTAGTACAAGATTTTTTTCTTTTTCTTTTGATTCGTAAGAGTCAAACCAAACATTCTCCAACCACTGGAGCATGATAAATCTTTTTGTGATAGCTGGCATGGGCATTCTAGTATTTGCTAGAAACAAAGTTGTGAAACAAGCTAATTGTAGTACAAGATTTTCTTTTTCTTTTGATTGGCAGGAGTCAAACCAAACATTCTCCAACCACCCCCACCATTGAACTAAAGTGCAAGAGCAAAACATATCCTATATTAGATTATTATTCTTATATGTATTCTATATTATAAATTAGAATTATATTCTATATTTATATTCTATATCAAATAATATTGTTATTTATAATAAATATTATTATTTATTATATAGATTATTCTGTTATACAGAATTTAGAAATTTATATATTATTTTGTTATATTTTATTATTATATTATTTTTTATATCGCTCATTGAAAGAATAACTGAAATCAAGCAATAAAAAGATGATGTGAAAGATATCAGATTAAAAAAAAGAAAATAAAAAAGAAAAGCCTAACTAAAGAGAGAAAAACATTTTTTGAAACTAAAGTTCCATGTTTATTCTTCCTTGGGTGGTTGGGCCTTAGCACCAATATCAAGCATCAAATTTGGTTACAATGTAGAAAACTTCCTTTTGTTTCCTAGTTTGAGGAAGATGCCAACAAGAGCAATCATTTTTTCAATAGGTTTTTCGAAGTCAAACTTTCACAAAATGGTGATTTTAAAGTAATGCAACATGCAATAGCAGGAAGAAACTATACCAGCTGCAGAGAGGCGACGAGCTTCTGAATTTGCCCAATTTATGAACTCATCCACTTGACCTTCAACAAATGGTTCAAGGCGATTTTTCAGAATTGTTACGAGCTTTATTTCCCTCTCTTTCTGCAGTTCCTGTAGATTAAAAAGTAGCCAATAGCTTCAATCAATTGAACCAAAAAAACTCAAATTACATAAAACATTAGTGAAAAGAGAATACCTTCATCTTCTCCTGAACTCTCTGTTTGCGGATTTCAGCATCTTGCGTGTCTTCCTCAATTTCAACAGAAGCTAATGTAGCCAGTGCAAGTTGGCCAACATAATCGTCAAAAAACTCACTCCCAAATAGCATTCCAAAGACAGCTCCAGGATCTAACATGGAATCCCTGGCAAATAGAAGGTATTCTCTTGTTTTCTTTTGGAATAGACAAGACTAAGGAATATAAATAAACTAACTGATTTCACGTCCCATCAAGCACCATGAAAACATTAAGTTGTAATTGCCAGGGAAGGGTGCTTAACAGATAAAACTTAGAACAATAATCAAACAAAGGATACACTCAGATAAATCTTTTAGGATAAACCTGTTATCAATAATGCAATGACTGCTAATCTAATTTCCTTCTTGATGAACATTGTCATACAACGATAGAACCCTTGAAATGCTTACATATGGTTTTCGCACAACAAAAAGTTTGTACTCTTTCTTGTTTGATCAAATCAAGACAAAGATTCCCCATGATCAATTCAATGCAAAGATTCACCAATATAACCAAATGGATTTACTATCTACCAAATGCAAGAAGGTTTCCATGAACTAGAGTACTTTCTTTTAATTATTGTGTTCCAAAAACTCTCCAAAGGAATTTAAGGAATTTAGTAATGGAAAGCAAATTTATTGAGAAAGAAAATTTTCAAGCCTGTGTTAAGCTATATAAACTTACTGTGGTATTCCTTCCTTTCCATGCTTGTCATATGCTTGCCGCTTCTCAGGATCACTTAAGACCTGGTATGCCTCTCCAAGTTTCTATAAAGGTCCCATAAGGAAGAAAATAAGCACATGAAAGGGCAAAAAAGATGAAAGGTACAACTAAATTCCTTTTTTCTTTCACAATAATGTCTCTAAAACTATATAAGCCATCAAGGAAACTGAACAAAAAGGCAAGGAAACTGCAGATGAAGGCTTAAAAATAATCTTCTCAGTAATGAACAGTCAGGACAGCATCATAAAACTCGGGTTTCATCATTCTATTATACAGTTCAAAGTAACATAGTATTATCCATTGACAAAGCTGAACAAACAAACTAGCACAAAACATAGCAAACTCGGGTTTTCCTCATTCTATAATACAGTTCAAAGTAACATAGTAATATGCATTTACAAAGCTGAACCAACAAACTAGCAGCATAGAGAGCAAACTCAGTTTTTCCTCATTCTATAACACAGTTCAAAGTAACATGGTACTATCCATTTACCCAGCTGAACTAATAAACTTAGGAGCAAACAGAACTGCAGTAACTTGACATGATAAAAAGATCTAATCTTGACACAGAATCAGTTTTGCTAGCTAACCTGAAAATTTTCTGCAGCCTTTGGATCACCAGGATTTTTATCTGGATGAACTACCCTTGCCTGTTCACAAGTGCATAAAAACATCTCATCAACAACAAATACTATCATAACCATATTCACAAACATTCTACTTCTTTATTTGGGTAAATAACGTTTTTGTATGAGTATTAACTCTCGTTTATATAGGATGAAAAATATTCAAAGTAACTCAAGAAATAAAAAGTCATTGGCTACTGTCCAAATAGACCATTGTCCACCTGATAGTGTAGATCAGAGATTCAATCCCTAGCACCCTTGCCCTTTAAAAATTTCAGTTACACCAAAAAAAAAATAATAAATGAGAAAAATACAGATAAAGTACAGAGTTCTTCATATGTTTCCTTATTTTGAGCATAGAAGCAGAAATTGCAGCTGCAGGTTAAGGCTGGAGTTGAATCACGCAGACCATTTTCAAGAAGCAGCAAATAATATTTCTTCACACTATTATTTCCCCCCTTTAAATGGGGAGTGAAGCTATGAACTCTGCAACTAAATAATATAATAGAAAGTGCTTTGAGGTTGAATTGAAATCTAACCTTGAGGTAGTAAGCCTTCTTGATATCTGCGGCAGAGGCATCCACATTGACACCCAAAATTTCATAATAGGTAGTATCTTTCACCATCGGTTTTGATTTAAGATCAAGACTTCTAGAACTAGAGAAACCAAGACAACGAATTAAATTGAAAAAAAAAAAAAACAAAGGGACAAATAAATCCAACAAGGAAATTAGCAGCACAGAACAAGGGAAAAAATGATAGTCAAATTGTTAAGACATGATAAAAGAAAATTGTATCCATTTATAAGCACCAAGAAATAAATGGAACAAAGAAAAAACAAACAATATTTATTCTTCCAAATTGTAGAATGGGTATCCAAATAAGAAACAGTTCCCGAATAGAATGGCTTTGATAGAAACAATGAAACTTAAATAGTATGACAAATCTAGATCTTAGGCAATATCCACCAAAACAACAATTAAAAATAACACAAATTTAAATTCAAATAGAAGGTCCAAGAACGAAAGCCAAAAGAAAAGAAAAAAAAAAAAAAGAAAAGCAATTAAGGAACAAAATCAAGAATCAAGAACCAAGAACTTGCATAAGTAGAAAAGCAAATGAAAGAAATCTGAGATATATACATATATTATACAAAAGATTAGAGAAGGATAAAACGTAAAGAAGCTTACTTACAGCCAAAAAGAGAATCACAGAGCAAATGCAGAGGAGAAAAGAATTTCAGACACAAGTGTGATCTATCTGCTTATGTTGTTTTTGTGATTGGCTAAAAAAAAAATAACCAAAAGCGGTGGCCGTGGCAAGGAGAAGAAGCAGGCACACCATACACGGTGTCGTTTTGCTGGGCGATGCTTCGTGGCAAAGAGGAGTGACGTGTCGGTAAGTAACTAAATTTTGACAATGACAAGGTACGCGGTCTGTGCAACTCGCTGGTTTGTTACAGAGTATTTATGGCGGTCTGACACTTATATATACAGATTTCAATTTTGTAAAATATATTTTTCGGTTTCGACTCAATTGCAAGGCTTATTTTAATATCTTTAAACTTTTATAAGTTTTTGTAATTTTAATTTTATTAAATAATAATCTTTCTGATCAAATTGTGATATTCTCTCATTCTCACTTGCCACCTCTCTCAATTCACACTTGCCACCTCTCTTATTCACAAAAACGGTTGCTCCTTCCTCACACTTCCACTCCTCTTTCGTGGTCTCCTCGATGTTCAGCACGACATGGAAGCTCTAAAGAAATTCGACGGCGCGAATTGCTGCCGCCGGAGGGGGGGGGGGGGTGGTGGTGGGTGGTGGGTGTGGTTGATGTGCATACGCTTGGTAGGCTTAAAGGGAGTGGAGATGATGAAAAAAGTGTTGCAACCGTTGACAAGAAAGTCATGGAAGAAGAGGCGACGAGTGCCTGCAACGGTGGTGTGGCTAGCGATTTCCCTTTCTTTACTCGCATTTCTCTCTGAATCTAAGATTCTCATATAACTAATACAATAAATTCTTTCTGATAAAATAAAATCATCTAGGACAGCAGAACATAAGATTTTGAGTAAACAGGTAAGTGATGATTGACAAAATATGTACAAAGGTTAAATTTAACCTATATTTAACTTTTTATCAAAATTAATTTAAAAGTTTGAATTGAAATTCAATATATTGAAAATAAATTTTTTATTTAAATTTTTTACTTGAATAAAAGTTTAATTTCTTATTTTTTTTAAGTTAAATTAAAACTTTGAATTAAATTAAATAAAATGATAATAAATTAAATTAAATTTCCTAACAAATACAAGGATAAAAGTATCTATTTCTATCCAATTTTTCTATTATGTGACCTCAACGATAGACATAGTTCTTGCTTAATTTTGGTAAGGCCTTGATGAGACTTTTTTGCTTTGCTGCATTTCAAGCTCTAACGCATAGTCTTATGAAAATAGAATGGGTTTAACTCATTTAAAGAGAGGAGATTTATTCAAATTTTACACAAAGCATAAAATATTTATTCTAAATCAACGTAAGACAATACACTCACTTCACGTTTACATGTGAATATTTAAAGTGTAAATTTTATAGACAAATACATCTGTAAGTAACCTAATATTGAAATATGATATGTTGATACTATGCAGTGAAAATGAGTTGAGTCTAACTCACCTCAAAGATGGCTAAAGGTGGATTTACTCAAATCTTATATGTAGCACAAAGTTATTATCCTAAACCAATATGGGACAACATCTAGTAAAACTAATTAGCACTTGTAATGAATCTAATCAAGACATGAATAGGAGACATTTTTATGGAATTGATAATTGTGATTGTGAGCCTTCATCTATACGGTGATCTAGATCCAAAACAACCCTTTTAACAAACTAAGCTAAAACCTTCATCCTCTTTATTGGGACTGATCACACTAATTTGAAAATTATTTTTAGAGTTGCATTATTTGGGGAGTAATATTTTTTTATGGGGTTTTAAAGATTGAACATTCAAGTGATTGTGGTAGCTATATATCATCAGCTATCTACGTACTTGGGGGCAATGTGCATGAATTAATTGTCTAGAAAATGGCCGCTACAAGAAAAAATCATATTTGTGACGGATAAATTCGTCACAAATTTATTTTTGTGACAGATTTGTGATGGAAAAATAGACATTGAAATTTTTCTTGTCACAAATTTTTAGTGACGGATAAAAAATCTATCACAATTTGTGACGGAATTCATCCATCCAACACAAATTATTAACCGGTCAAAACACGTATCCATCACAAAATTGGGTAGATTAGTCACGGAAAATTTTGTCAAAAATGTTTTCCGTCACAAATTTTTTGACTAATTTTTTCGTGATGGAAAACTTTTCGTCACAAATTTATGACGGATTATAATTAGTCACAAAATTAATTTTTTTATATTTTATTTTTTTTTAATAATAAACAAATAATAATGAATTAAGAATTATTATATTTATATAATTAGTAATAAACTAAAATAAATATAATAATAAAATTTACATTAATTAGCAAATAAAAATACCATATATTATATAAAAGTATAAAGTTAACCATCCGAGTAATAAGTTCAGTTAACAAATGTATATAAATAATATCAAGCTATAGATTTAGTGTGCTCTGATTACGGGGATCAACAGAATCACTTGAAGGGTAGGATGATGACGCCATTTGCCTCATCATACACCTCATCTCCTCTTGCATAGAGCGAAACTGCTATTCACTCTGTTGCCTGAGGCGTAATACCTCCTCCTCAACGCGTTGCTGAAGAATTCACTCTTTATTTTCCCTCATGCGCATGATCTCCTCCTCAAGCACTCTAATGCGCTCATCAGCAACAAGATCTGTCACCGTAACTGTCCTACGTGAAGTCGTAGAGCTACTGAATGAGTTTGGGTAAAGTTGAAGCATGAGAGCCCAAACCGTACACGTGCCGCTTCTTCTCTCCACCCACAATATCCAAGTATAGGCAATTCACATTTATTGAGATCTCCTGTGAATCGTCATTCTGTGAGTTCGAAGTAGCATTAGTAGCAGCAGCAACCTCCATTTGATCCTGCATATAATTATTAGAGTTAATAATTAATTACAAGTAATAATAAAACTAGGAAAATGAAACTTAAAAATTTCAGTATATAAACTTCATAATTAAAAAAATTTCAGCAGAGTGCCACTATAATAGGACATATCATACCTGCTAATGAAGGCAAAATAATATTCCTGCATATAAAATAACAATTTTAATATCCTCCTTATACCATCCACTGCTACAACATTTATATACAAATACAAGTACTTCTAAAACATTAATAATATAACTCAATTTATATCAGTCAATTAACAATATTACATTGAATCATATCACTCTTATATTAACTTTGAAAATGAAATATAAATATTAATACATAAAACAATAAATATGAAAATTAAATATACACAATAATTTAAAATCTTAATAATTATCAAAATTCCAGTAGAGTATCATTTGTCCCAAAACATTTCATACTTGCCATGAAGGCAAAATAATGTTTCTGCAATTAAAATAACACTTTCAATATTCTCCTTATATCATCAGAAACTGTAACATCCTCACTTTAGCTAGTCCGTACAGTCTACTGTTCCGGTGACCAATGTCGGTCCAGACAGCTAGAATGTTCGGAAAAATATTTAAACTAAAGTGAAGAACCATAATTAACTCAAATATTAATAAGAAAAATTTAAGAAAAATTTTAGAAATAAAATACAACTAAGTTAAATGAGCCGGTGCCCTAGCGATGGGTAACCTAGTGAGAAGTTGCGGTTCTCGCAACTAGGAGCCCTAGACCAGGGGAAAAAATTATAAAATAATTTTTGGAACTCCAGAAAAGGGTCATTGAGGTTTTTATGGCATTAGAAAACCAAGAAAATGCTTAGAAAAATTTTTCAATCGGTACAGACAATTTTGGCCCGTTAAGCCAAACGGAGGGCATTTTGGTCATTTCGTTTTCAGAGATGATTTTTTGCCAACTTATCCAGTTAAATAAATAATTTATATAACATAAAATATGAAAAAATATTGTTAAAAATTTAATTGCAATTAAATAGACAAGAAATGAAGAGAAAATGAAAGAAAATGGACTTATGACATCATAATGATGTCATTAAAGTTCTCCCACCCAATCCAAAGTTGACACATGGCATAAATTTATTTAAAAAAGACCAAATGGGCTGGAAAACAAAAGAAAATCAGAACTCTTCTTCCTCATCTCTTCCTTGCCGTGAACCTCCACCATAGTTACCCATTTGCAAGCTTTTCAAAGCTTGATTTTCTCTAGCTTCCACACCACAAAACCCTAACCTAGCAACACAAAAAAGTGTTCTTATACCTTGGAGATTCTTTTGGGAGCAAAAAAAAAAGGAAAGAAAGAAATCTAGCAAGTGGAGAAACTTCACTCCCTAAAGGTTAGTGACTTAATTTTAATTTTTACTTTGAATACATGTTTAAGGACTTGAATGAGTGTAAATTACAAAGGAAATTTATTAAATACCACTTGTATGCCATCCCTTATTTTCGGAAGCCATGGCTAGGGTTTGATTGTGATGAGTTTAATGAAGTTAAAAGGTTATTATGGCTGCCCTTAATGTGTATCTCATAAGTGAATTGATAAATCAATGATAATGCATGGTTTTATAATGTTGAGTTAGGGTTTGGGGTGGAAAAATGAGACTTTGAGCATGTGATAATAGAAGTAGGTTTTAATGGTCAATTAGTGACCATTTGGTATTGTTTGAATAAAAAATGAAGTACATTGTGTAGTGGGATTGGAGCTTGGTGTGGCTGCCCTTGGTGACCTGCAGAATTGGACATGAGTCCAGCAGGTTTGGGAAGCAATAACTTGAATTATAGAGGTCCAATTGGTGCAAGGCCAATTGGACATGAAACTAGACACATAATGGCACAACTTTGGTGAAGCAACCATGCCCAGAAAACCAAACCAAGTTGACCAAAAGTTTGCCCTAATCTGGGTGACCTGCAGTCTGCCTGGGCAAAATGACCAAATGAATAGTGTTTGGTCATTTGGCCATAACTCAGTGTAGAAAGGTCCAATTGACCTGAAATTTTACCAGCAACAAGCTGAGATATAGACCAACAACTTTCATGAAGAAACCTAACCCAAATTATGACCAGAACATATTCAAAAGGTGAGTTGTAGTCACTGTTCCTAACACTGTAGATTTGGTCAGTCCAGAAATTCTGGACAAAATTTCAATCCGGCCAGTTGTGGTCTTTGGGCCATAACTTGAGCTACAAAACTTCAAATGGAGTGATTTAAAAAAGGAAATGCAACTAGACAAAATAAGGAACAACTTTAGTGTTGATTATTTTACCAAATTTCTACTGCAAAAATGACTAATGGAACAGTAAAAACAAAGCATGAAAACTGAAAATTCTGTCCAATTAACATTAAGCTTAGAAATGGTATTGGCAACCAATACCAACAAGTTTAAAATGCAAAATGTGGTATGTTGGAAGTATTTAAACCAATGTACCTATTGCCTATGCAAAAGTCAATATTTTTGTTGACTAATGAATAGAATAGTAACACTAAAACTTGAATTGCAAAAATTGTGAAACTTAAAAGTGTAAAATGCCCTAGTATACCTAGCAAGATTGGTTTAGATAGGTTAGCATGCCAATAGGATTCTGTTAGCAGTACTGCATATGGCTTCATGTCATTCTGTGTTTCATGGCTTCCCATGCCATTCTGTGACATAATAGCATTTGGTTATATTATTTGAGTTGATATACTTGGGTTTTAAACCTGACAATTATTACAGTTTATTAGCTGTTCTGTTGCACACTGGGAGACACAATGTGACCGATGGTGTGATGGTCCAAGGTACTTAGTACCCAGTGCCAGTTTACCCGTTTATCCAATCCAGTCGACTGATATAGGTTACTCGGGCAATGATAATAAACCTTACCAAATTTTAATTGAATAATACTACAAATAATATCAGAAATTAAATTAGCAGAATTGTTTAGCGCGTCGCTTTTTCCACGCGCAGGTACTGGAGACCTAGCTGGGGAGCCCAGCAGACATCAGACAGGGTGAGCCTTCAGAGCTGCATCCAGAGTCCAGAGTCACCTCACCTCTGCAGTGCATATGGTAGGACATTAGGATTTTGGGTAGCATTTTATATTTTGCATTTTGTATTAGCTTTGGGTTGTAACTATAAACTCTTGTAATTATGTAATGATGTAAATATATGAAATTTCATATTATTGGAATTTTCTGTATATTATGTTGAGAAATATTTATGAATGTGCTTCCAGCAATGAAGTGAAAAGAAAAATTTCTGAAAATAGTGTTGTGATTTGAGATTGAGATTTTGAGATTGACTTGAATGTGTATAATGGAGTTTGGATTTAGAAATTATATTGGAAGTATTTTTAAACAGGTTCAGAAGAACTGTTTTTCCAATTTATAGCCTGCACTCTGCCGGATTTTCTATAAAATTTGTGAAAAAATTCAAATTTATCAAAAATTAAAAATAAATGAATTAAAAAGGATAAATTGTAATAGAAACATAAATTGGTGCTCCGGCACACTGAGTGGCATAACTTGCTTGGCTACACTGTAGACGAGTAAGAGGTGTCACAGAAACTACATGATTTACTCACAAAACCAAGCACTTCTAAAACATTCATAAGATACAAATAACAGTAAAAATAAAATGAAATTTAATAACAATAACAATATAACATATGCATAATAATCCAAATGAAAATAAAAGTAAAATAAAAATTACTTACATTAATACTCTGAGACCTAGCATCAACAAAGGTTCCATTCTTTTTTTTATGTAACTTCTTAAATACCTCCCATTAATCAGGATCACAGTGCAATTCTTTAACCTAAAATTTATATAAATTTAAAATAATAAATCTATTGTTAATATCATGAAATATGTAATAATAGTTAATTAAAGAATTAAAAAGTGAAATACAATACCATTTTCAGACTGTGCTCCATAGTAAACCTGGAACCACCAGTATGCTTGCTTAAACCAGTGCCTGGACCACTAGTCTCGCTACGCCTATTTTGAGCAACGATACAGGATTTAACAATCCACTCTGGAGTGGACCAGTGTGCGATCCAGCTATCCCATACATCTTATGCAACACCTATAAGTTTTGTTCCTTTCTTCTGCCAAGTGTATAATTTCTTATTGTACAGGAGAGATGCCACTTTATTCCAAGTATCTTTAATTATGTCATCATCAGTTGCATTCAATTGACATTTTTTCTAAAAATTTAGCATTTTGATTATTAAAATAATTATATCAATAACAGTAAGTATGGATATTTTTGTTAGAAATAAAAAACAATAACCATAAATTCCTGCCAGTAAAAGTCACAGGTAGATGGAGAGACATCTTTCCATGTGTAACTAGTAGCATCTTATCGCTCCCTAAAAGTGCCCATGATATGGATCGAGATAGTATGACCATTAGGAATGAACCTAAAAAGAAAAAGACTAAAAATTAACATCTTCTATCATATTTAAAACTAAATCCCTTTGATTGTTTACGTTAAGAAATAAGATATGTAATGTACAATAATGTTACTTACTTTCCCCTTGCAACTCTAATCAATCCGATTAGATAGGTATGAGCCAGAAGCAGAACCAATAGAAGCATCTGGAGTACTAGGAAATGATGCTGGCAAACTACTTATATTGTCTAGGTGGCAAGTTAGGAAGACCACCTTCATCTGTCATTTGTATAAAAAACATGTTTCTTTCTCAACTCACATCGAACACAAATCATTAATAATTAATATCATATACAATAATCATTGTATTTTAACTTACTAAATTAATAGTCATTACATCGAAATTGTAAATGAAAAACAATTAAGCAAGAAATTTTATTAAGTATCTTCATCTTCATCATCATCATCATTGTCATCATCATCTTCTTCTGCTTCCTCCTCTTCTTCTTCTTCTTGGTCTTCTTCTTCCTCAACTACATCAACAGTTTCATTTTCTGGCACATCATCTATGTCAATGAATGAACCATTCACATACAGCGTACTATCTGTTTTATCCATGTGAAAATCAATTTCATGCAATTGATTGCAATCTTCTTGAAATGCTAAATCAATGGATTGTTGTGATATTTCTGAAACCTCCACAATAGGTCGTGTCTTTATTTTGCAAACGGCAAACCATTCATTCATAGTCCTCTATCATGTAGGATAGGTTGCATAATACACTTGAGCAGCTTGTGTAGCCAAAATAAATGGCTCGTATCTGTTAAATGCCCTTTTGCTGTTAACTTCAACAAGCTTATATTGTGGATATACTCTTGTACCATGTTTTGGTGTTGGATCAAACCAAGTGCACTTAAATAATACGGTTCGCTTGACTGGTAATGCAGGGTACTCTAATTGCACTATTTCTGTCAGCCGACCATAATACTCAAGATCACTTGCACTGTAACTAAAGCCCTTGATGCATACTCCACTGTTCATTGTAGACCTACTTGAACCATATACTTTAGTGTGAAACTTGTATCCATTAACATAATATCCATAAAAGGACTTAACAATATGCAACGGACCTTTTGCAAGGTCTTTAATGATTTGGTTGGCAATGTTCGATAAAGGATCATGCGCCTCTTGACAAATTATAAGCATTAGCTAATATGTAAGAAAATTTGGTTCTAATAATGGATATAAAGAATGTATATAAATTATTACTCATGTATTTCTCAAACCAAGATACAAACTCCGTTTCAAGTTTTGCATCTTCATAGATTCTTTTAAGAAAAATAAAAAAAAAAATGAAGTTAATCTAGCATCAAATGTAAATGGTTTTCATATCTGCATCATTAATAACTCACTTAATGTATGGTTTAACTTCATCGCAATTCAGCAAAATATAGGTGCGAGTTGAGTGAAATTCTGTGCTATCTAATCGCTTGGATTTCTCTCGATCAAAAGATCGTCCAGATTGTTTGAATATGGATAGCTGGAATTAGGGTGCTAGAGCATGTGAAGTGCCAGCTGGAAAAGGGAAAAGGAAGTGTATAAATATAGACAGCATTAATTCAGGAGAAAGCATGCTTTTGGAATCTGAAATTTTCTTTGGTTAAGAGAGGCAGAGTATTATCTGCATGGGGCTGAGTTCTTGGGTTTGTCTATCAGCCTTTTTCTTGTTCATTTCTTTGTTCTTAGTATTGATTGTATTTGAGAGGAAGAAGAGTACTGTATTTGTTGAATCTGAGCTAAGCTTTATTATTGAATCAATATCAATGACATTGCCTATTTACAATTTTCTTTTCAATCTCAATTACTCTATTCCTTGTCCATATCAGAGAGAGAGAAGGAAAAATCTTTGGCATTGACTAGCGGAATCTGGAGTTTACTAATAGATTGGACTATTGTTGAGCAATTTTAAAAGAATTAACACTTGATTTTAAAAAATTTTACTTTTGATTGTAAAAGCAATTTTACTTTTAGAACTTCAAGCATTGCTATCATATCAATAAATTGGTATGAATTGATTCAGCAAAAACCGAGGGAAAATAAACAAGCAATACCAAAGAATAGTATCTTTCTTAACATTGTTTATGGCTCAAAGCTAATATGCTAAGCAAGAAAGTATGACCTGCTGATAAAACATCTTTATGACAATAACTCAATAAGTACTAGCAGGCAATATGGTACAGTATAAGATGTTCAAAAGGACAAATTATCACGATGAACTGATAAATGCTAAAGAAAATACCTGAAATCGTCAATTAGAATAATTATTTCAAGTGCCAACAAGGGAATAAAGACAACCTTCAGGTTAACAACTACAACTGATCCTCAATGACATAAAAGTAATAGCAGAGTGTTTTCTAATACCATAAATACTCTCAAGATAAATACAAAGAAGCAGTTTAAATGCAATGAGCAATGGCATTGCTACGACTGTGTGGCATTATGCCCACTATCCAAGAAAGAAAACATCAATGGTGCATATTCAGAAAATAGTATCATGGATTAAAAAAAAATTCAAATTCAGGTCTACAATTTTTTTTAAATGATGATCTTGAAGTGTGTGTGTGTGTGTGTGTGTATATATATATATATAAGCAGAAAACTAGAGAACACCCTGCGTTTGTGGCTCTGTATTATGGTGTCAATTAAATGAGATTTGTGGACTTAATTTAGATTATCACAATTAATGTAGAAAAATTGTAATTAATTGATAGGAAAATAAATTAATGGAAATCAATTGATAGGAAAATAAATAGACAGCAGGGGGGAAACAGCACCATAAAGCAAGCCATAAACAATCCAAACAAAAATTGAAAAACTAACAACATCAACAACAAGCAATTCATAAAAACTAGAAACAGGAACTATATCCCTTGATTCAAGCATAAGAAGTAACAAAACCCAACAATCCTAAAAATGTCATAAATTCCACTGTTGCACCACAAATAATCAAACTCGAAACCACACAAGCAAAAATATGACAAATAAGAAACCAATCTCTCAGTGAAACGAAAATCAAAATAGCAAGTCGGTGACTTGAGAGGTAACTCTATGACATCCAAACCAAGAATTTGAAAAAAAAAAAAAAAAAAAAAAAAAGAGCTACTGGAGAACAAGCCAAATGTATTGAAAATGAGCCGGATCAACTATTAAGACCGATGGAACGAAAGAAACGACCGAAGCAAATGCTGACCTTGTACGAAGAGAAATGGCCTAGCAGAAACTGAGAGAACCGATGGAATGAGGAAAGGGAAGAGAGTTGGGTACCCAAAGTTAGAATGAGAGAGGGAAAAAGAAGTTGGCTCTGTGTTTACACTTTATGTTGCCTGTTCTTTCGAAGTCAAAACTACGCAGTTTTGACATTACAATATTGATTTATGTAATTGTAATTAAAATTTGTTGCAATTAAAATAAAACAAAAATTTATCATTTTCTTTTTACTAGTTTTATTTCAATAAAATGTAGAGTGGGCTCTCCACAACTAAAATAATCAATATTATAACTTCTTAAATATTATTTTAATTATTTTATTAAATTAAGTTATTTTCATCATTGTTGTAAATAAATTTTTTAATAAATTAATTAACTATTCACATTTCATTAATTTTTCATTAATAAAATTTCACAATAAAATAATTTAAAATAATTTTATTTATTTATTATCTAATATTTTAAATATATTTCTCATATAAAATTAACTTAATTTTTTATAAGAAAAATTAAATTTCAATTACATGTTATAAATGAAAATTTTACTTTGATATATCATAATTTTATATAATAATATAATATAATGTTTAATAGTGTATTAATTATATTGAGAGCATATATTTATTATTTAATAATTTAATTTTTTTTTTTTTAAAAATCATTCGGTATCCGAAACCCACTAACCTAATTAATTCAGAGGGCTCAAACTCAAGACCATTAGTTAAGGGAGAAGAGACCTCTTATCATCCCATCTCAACGCTTTAGGGTTAAAGAATTTAATTTTACCTTTCATATAAAATTAACTTAATTTGTTTTTCTATACAAATTGCAATCAAAATCCCAGCAATGGAAATCAATTGATAGGAAAATAAATCAAAAAAATAGTAATTGCAAGCGTGGCATAAAGTTTACCTTGATAAATTAGTTTATAAAATCATGTATATTAAAGTGGAATTCATTTTATTAGCAAATAAAATGATCTTAAATTAAATTTAAAAAAGATAATATTAATTAATGCAAATTTCACTGAATAGTTAAATGATTAAAAATTAATTAAAATGATAATAATAAAAAATATAATAGCAAAAAAAATATTTTGAAATTCATATGAACACTTAGGTGGTATAAAATTAAAATAAATAAATAAAAATTTCAAAATTATATTAATAAAATAAACAACTAAATAAAAGTTTAAATAGGACCTTACATTTTTTAAATTCTGAAATTTTAATTAATTAAAAAAATGAAAAAAATAAGAAACTGTTACAAAGAAAAATGATTACAACACTATAGGTAAAACAATGAATTACATTTTCCTATAAAATTGTTTCAAAACTATAATTAAATATTTTAAAGTAATTAAAATTAAAATAAAAATTAAAAAGAGAAAAATAAATTGAATTATAATATATTTAAATCAAATTATCAAATATATAATTATTTTTTATTTTTATTATTTATCAAAAATTACAAAAACTATAAAATTATACAATTTTTTATATTTATTTTGTAATTATTATGATATTATGGGTAAAAAAAGATTCATTATATTTAATTTGTGACGGAATATTTTATACCGTCACAAATTTATGACGAATAGGATTGTTTGTCACAAATTTATAATGGAAAATGATGTTCCGTCATAAATTTATGATGAATAACCATTTTTTATCATAAATTTGTGACAAAAAATATGGTCATCAAAATGTTGTCACAAAATATATTATTCCGTCGTAAATATGTGACTAAAAATCTCATCCATAAAAAATTTGTGACGAACTAACCTATCCATTACAAATTTGTGACGGCATAAAATATTCTGTCATAAAATTTTTTACGGCAACTTTTCTCTGTAACAAATTAGTGACGGATAAATCTGTCTATCACAAATTTGTGATTGATTAGAGATGGAATAATTCATCCGTCAATAATTAAAATATTACAAAAATATCTAAAAAATTTGTGACGGATACTCCGTCACAAATTCGTCCACTAATGAAATCTGTCTCTAATCTGTGACGGAATATTTTCATCACAAAAAATTATTTTTCTTGTAGTGGGTGTATATAATCCAGGAATTAGCATCAAGAAAGAAGAAATTAACAAAAGCTTAATTTGATAAATCACTCCTGAGGTGGTAAATAATATATATGTGACACAGGAAATAAACAGCCCAAGCAGGGCACCATATATATTCTTCGGCCTTGTTCGATTCAAAATATTCTAATTCCTGGGATATCTCTTGGCAAGTATATTTGTACAAAATTTATTTTTTGAGAAGAATAATATAAATGTGTTTATTATATAAATTAACTTCTCAAAAAAATAGCTTATATCTAAATTATGAAAAATAATAATACCCATAAAATAATTTAAAGTATAATCATTAAAAGAAAAATTGATAAATTTATTATACTTAACTAGAGAAATATAATTTATTAGGCTATACTTAGATAAATTATTTTCCTTGTATAGAGAAAATGGAATGATCATACTTTTCTGAAAGTTAATTTGATTTGATAATATAAACCAAATAAGAATTTTTTTTCTGCAGTTTTCAGGAAGTTCTACTTCCTTAATCAATTTACCTTCAACTAAACAAGCCCTTTGATTGATACATGAAAATTTTTAAAAGAAAGAGGGCATGTTAAGATTTGCCAACGATTATTGAACTAGTAATTTAATGATAAATATCAAACTTTGCTAATAATACATCTTACTTGTTTAATTTTCTTTTTTATAGTTAAAAAGAATATTGTTACTAATTTAATGATAGAAAAATGTTAAAAAGGAATGAAAGGGTAGTTTAGTCTTTTCCATTTTTATCGATAGCTAAATTGATTGAAAATGCATTGAAGGGTGAAAGTATAAATAGAACCAAATTTTAGAAATATTTTAATATATTTTTTAAAATAAAAAGTGTGCGTGTACTCATATAGATTGGCATAATTTAATAAAATTACTATAATTTTATTAAACTTCATATCTTGTTACTCAGGCATGTGTTTGCATATTTGAAAGAAATAAAAAAAAAAAATAATCATAATCAAAAGTGCATAATAATAATCAAAAGCGGATAATAATTGACAAAGTAATCAAATGATATAAAATACAATCAAATCAATATTAATGAGACTAATCTTTTGATTATTTTGCATGTATATTTATTGGAATTTGGAGGAAACATCACATGCACTTACAAGTTAGCCAAGTTGGCCATGTATCCATTAGATTCAGAGGAATTCATCAGCTCCGGAAATGTTAATTATTCTTCCAAACCATTAAGATTTTAGTAAGACTTTTCCTCCATGTTTTGAACTTCCATTGATTGAAATGCATGATGTAATGAATAGTAAGAGGCCACGAGATACTGGGCCACATTTTCACAAATCCATAAGCTAATTGTAAATATATATATATATATATATATATATATATATATATATATATATATATATATATATATATATATATGTGGCATTTTTGCTTACTCAAATTTATAGATATCCTTAAAAATAAATTAATTAATAGCAAGAGAAAGCTGAGTGTCTCGGTGTGATCTTGATTGAGATCTGTGAGTAAGGGGGTGTTTGGTTTACCTGTTGGGTGCAGCTGATAGCTGATAGACACCCAAACAGGTAAACTATAGTGTTTGGCAAGCTCAAAAAATAGAGTGATGCGATGCCAAACCGATATGATACCCATCAGTGCGGTTGTATCACTCTAATTTTAGAAATTTGTTTCTCATCAGCTGATAGCTGATTTTATTTTATTTTTTATTTTGACCATATTATCCTTTTTTATTTAACTAGAAAATTAATATTATTAATATTTTTATTTTTTTATTTTAAATTTTAATATTTTAATTAACGTATTTTAATTTTGATAAAATATTTTTAATTAATAACATAAAATATAAAATATTTATTTATATCTAAAAACTTAAAATTAATTATAAATTTTTCTATTAACAATAATAATTATTTTATTATTTTATTTATATTTTTAAAATTATTTAATTATCTTAAAAAATAATTATTTTCTTATTTCAATAATAAAATAAATTATATAATATAAAAGATTAATAATTATATATTTATTTAAATAATATAATATATTAATTTAATAATTATATATTTAATATAATGTAATAAATTTATAATTTTATATTTATTTAAATAATAAAATAAATTATATGATATATACCCTTATTAGTCATTTCACATATCAACAGCAACAGCTAAATATAATTTTACCAAACACTTAACATAAAGCATTATCATCACTATCGATTTATCATTATCATTATCACCTATCGATTGTATTCAATGATTAAACCAAACAGGCCCTAAGTCGAACATGTTAAAAGTTGATCTTTTGAGATCTAGTGTATGTGTATATGAGTTATATAAAAACAAATACTCTGTTAAAATTATCATAATTTTAATAATGATTCATTCTTTATTATTGACCCATATATGCGTGCGTTCTATCTATGAAAAAAAATTAATAACAGTTTAGAAAAATAAAATAAAAATTGCTTAAATACTTGTATATTCATGCACATGAACTTATTAAATAATTTTCCTTTAATTACTGAACTTAATAAAGTATGTTTAATTAGTAAAGCATACGAAGTATCCATCAGCTTGGTCTGTTGGTAGAAAAAAGGAGAGCAGTGGAAAATTTGATAGTTTAATCAAATGAGTTGTGCTTTTCTAGAACATTTAATTAATTAGTAAAAATAATTTATTTCAATATCTGCACGATTTTCTCATGGATGGCGGATTTATTGGTTTATAATTATTCTATAGGACTCTCGACCAAGTGTGAGCCTCCACGGAAGCTGTTCTCACGCACACGCACACTTCTATAATTTGTGGAATGCTGAAGCGTCGGTTCACAGAGCTAATAATATATTTTTTTAATTTTTTATAAAAAAAAACAAAAATTATAATTATTAATTATAATAAAATTCGCATAAAACATATATTAAAAATCGTCAACATCTATCAGTTTCATGGTATAAGTTTTCCATTGTTACACGTAAACTTTTCTTGTGACTCCATATTTGTCTATTTGTGGTGCATGGCATGTTTTATGAAAGATAATTTAATATATTATTTAATTAATAATAGAATGCTATGTTTTATATTTTTTTATTATTTGAAAATTTAAAATCATAATAATAAAATAATTCATTATTAATCCAAATTTATCATATTTCATATGCTTAAAAATTTATTTATTTGATGTTTACTTCTTTAAAACTCTTTAGTTGTTTAATTGGAGTCATATTATTATTATTATTATTATTATTATTATTATTATTATTATTATTATTAAATTAAAGCTTTAAGTTTAATTTTGAGAACTTGAAAATCTAACAATAGAACGACCAATTGACTGTTTCTTTATTGTATATATACACACAATAAAGAAAGATGAATTCCACGAGAAAGAAGAAGATGGACGAAAATTTAAGGCTATGGGAGCTATTATCGGGAAAAATATATATATATATTTGAAATATATTAATTTTATAATATTAAAAATTAATTTAAAATTAAATTTAATAAATTTTAATTATAAAAATATTAAAATAATTTTTCTCAACCTCTTAATTTCAATTAATGTTATTAAATTCATTCTGTAAATTCACCTGCTAAGTGATTAAGTGAATGGATTAGTAGTTTAACTAGCAAGTCATTAAAAAATTAATTAAGTATATAATACTTATTAATATAAATAAATATATAAATTAATTAAATTTTAATTATTTAAAATGAAACTTTAACATTTATATAAATTTTAATAATGTTCTTAAATTTTATATAAAAGTATTTAAGTAATATAATGCATACAAAGTTTGTATAATTCCTTTTTTAATGTTTATGAAATATTAGGTATGTGTTAAAAAATAAATATATTAAAATAAAAAGCACATACTTATCAAATTAGTTGAATTGAGAAAGGCATATTGAGAAAGGCGTTGGCTAGTACCATCAATTTAACCATGAACACTATGACAATGAATGATGATAGAAATTAAAACAACGTTTCCCATGACAAATAATTACTGAAATTAAGAATGATAAAAATATGATTATGAATGTTATTGACTTGAAATATAGAGGGAGAGGTGGAGGGTAAAGAAATTGAAGAAGTAAGGAGATGTAGAAGAAAAAGAAGAAGATGAAGTTTATTAATTGGCAAGGAAAGAAAGAAGGCGCTATAAGAGAATGAGGTGCCGAGTTCGGTCATGCCCGCTGCCGGTTCGTTCGACATCTCCATGGCTACTAGCTTTCATGGCTGAAGCGGTTGCTGCGTTGTTACATGCATCTGTTTGGGTTTTGCTCTTCATGGTTGGATGGTTGTTTGCCCTATTTTGGCGCAGAAACTCAGTTTTAGTGCTTTGTTGAGTGAGATGTGGCCTTATGGTAGCTAGAGGTTCTGTGGGCGGCAATGGTCGACATTGTTCTAGGATACACTTGGAGCTTTTTACTCCCTTGCTCATAAAAACATGGACTCCATGTAATTGTTAATGGGGTATTGGGGTGCATGTACACCGGACACTGAATAATTTTTCACAAAAAAATATTCCACACTTAGAATTGATTTCTATATATATATCAATTATAAATATGAATTTACAAGAAATAAAAAGTACAATTATATGAAAATTTTTGTTATACAAGATAGAAGTGTAACCTAGCTACATATACTATTAATTTTGTTATATAAACTACTTAATAATTTTCATTTTTCTAGGAAATTTTATGTCAAATTACACTTTGTTTAATGTACTATAAAATTTTAATTTACTTAAGAAGATATAAATGCTATAAATATTAATTGAAAAATGTAATTGGATATAAACTTAATATTAATCACATGAATGAGATCATTAACCCAAAATTGCCAACCTAGAGTAATTTTTTTATTTTATAATTTATTACTTTTTAAAATTATTTAGCTATTTAACTATATTCATCTAGCAAAAGTTGTTGTCATTCAAAATAGAGGCCCTTATGGCCTATTTAACATTTCTGTTGAAGGAAAAAATTATTTTTTAAAATATAATTTAAAATTAAATTTGATAAGTTTTAATCATAAGAACACTAAAATAATAAAACAATTTTTTTCAAATTATTTTTTTTAACAGTATCTAAAATGACACTTTCATTCGAAAAGAAATATTGATCCTCTAAATGCAATGTCAAATAGTTACTTAATTAGCTTAAGAATCAACCATTCAATCAGGTTCAAGTTGAAACTGATTGTCTTTAGGTTGTTCAAGCTATCAGTAGTACTTCTCTGGATGAATCTTATTTTGGTAGTTTGCTAGCTGATCTTGAATCTCTTTTGGATGTCAGCGAATTAGATAGCTCATGCTTTTACTCTGAACTATTGTTTTTATGTCTGATATGAATGAGTGGAGTGTGAAGATCTTCTCTTCCATTGTTCTTTTACGATGTACTCCAGTTTGATGCTAATAATATATAATTTCAGCTGTTTACAAGTCCATAATTTCTCTTACTATTACATGCCCATTGTTATTTCTTGTATCACATATTTAAAATTTATATTTTACTAATAGACTTCATATTTATTATTATAAAATATTTTAATAATTTAAAAAATTAATTCAACTTATGTAATTTTTGATATAATTAATTAAATTATTCAAATTAAAACTAATATCAAAATTTGAATTTCAACTTGATAAAATTAGACTTCCTTTAAAATAAATCATTTACACAAGAAAAAATAATTTGAATTCTTACAATCATACTTAATTTTTATTTATTTTAAAATGAATTTTTTTAAAAAATTAAAAATATTCTTTCATTTTTAGCATGAGAATTGTCAAAGTAAAAATCAATTGAATTAAATTTTTATAAAATTATAATTTCCAATGAGGGGTAAATGCTCTAGTTAAAATTAAAATCCATGTAAAGTTTGAACTTTTTTAGACTTTTTTTTATAAAAATATAAATTTATTAATAATATCAAAATTTTAAGCATTACAAACAATTACAGAAGGGATAAGGCCCACTCCTATATATCAAGTATATAACTTATTATTAGAGACAATAAAATTCGTAGATCTTTTAATATAATGATATTGGATCTTTCTGTTCGAAAATAATCTTCTTAAAAGATATAAATTCTTCAATTAGCCACCAGTCATTTGTTTGATTTGAATGACAAAATAATCTCTTTAAATCTTTCATACATGGATCATTTTTCCAAAATTTTGATACATATGATATATACAGATAAATTTCAGTCATTATGTGTCAGTGGAGAAAAATGTCACACTATCAAACTCTATTGGTAAAAGATCCACATTTGTAAATAAAGACCTAAAATCTTTAACCAAATAAAACTATTAATCATATTTTTATTTATAATAACTAAAAATCAAACCTTATAATAGAAGGGACATTCATAAAAACTAGGAGAAATAAATTCAAGACATGTTAAGAAGAATGGATTTGAAAACAAATTCCCATATCCATTCTAGAATGGAACAAATATGAGAGTTATTAAAAGAAAAACAGAAAAATAAAAACGCAAAAAACAAAAAAAAATAAAGAATAATAGATCTTGAGATCCGAGTATTATTTAGACATTTGATCATTAAAATATGTAATTCTACATGATCTACATAATCTATCAACATTATATGATATTTCAAATTCTTTATATTAATTTTTATATAAGTGATTAATTTTATTTATGTAGAAATATGTCGATTTGTACTCTATTTTTATACTCTATTTTCAATTAATGAAATATTTCCCTAATTCTATAAAAAATATAAATTTATAAATCAAAATTCTAAAATTTATTTAATTAGGATGAATTTGGATGATTGTACGTAACAAAATATAAAATTTAAATATATCATTATTTAAAATCCATTTACGTCCAATAAAAACAAGCAATCATGCTTTTATAATTTTGAAACATTAATGATACAATAGCACGCCAAAACATAAACACATTGGGATTAGTATCTCTAAATATTTCGATTTTAAATTCCATTCTAATTGGAATTCCTCTGAGATAGGAGAAAGGAAGAAATCTACTATAATCACACTTTTCATCCAAACCAAGTATATTTGATATCTATATAAGGGGCTCGAGTCTGTACAGTCAGATACGCTATTATCTCTAATTAATTATTCTCAATCTCAGTTTCAATTACTGTCATAAGCATCAGAGCAATTAGCCAAAGTAATCTACTACTATTTTCTCTCTTATCTTATAAGTATATGCTTAAAAAAATCCAAGAATAGCATCAATTAATTAACCATTCATCAAAATTTAAGAATGTGGAAATTGAAATGGGGCCAAAGTCACTAAGAAGGTTCATTTCATGGAGACACAAAAATAATAATCAACAGTACAGCAGGGAATAAATTGAGAACTAATCAAAAGTATATTTATTAAGCATTAGAATAGAGAGTAAGAGAGAACTTTTGTTATGATTTTGTTTGGAAAGAGAATGATCAATAATTTTGTTAGCTTGATTCTGGGCTCTTTAATTAACATTAGCTGTGCTGTCTTTATTATTTCAAATCATTAGAGTGGGACTTCACAGCAAAGATAGATCTAAACCTAATTAATTAAAGCTTGTGTTTTGTCAACAGAACTAGGATTAACCACTAATCACTTACCCTTAAAGAAATCTTATTTGCATGCTTGTTTTGTTTAAGTTCATGCCATGACTACCCCACCATCTGTACTCAACTAATAAAGCATCCCACTGTTAATTAAAGCCGACCCTTTCACTTTTCATGAATTTAATTATCTAAAAATCTTATTTATATATCGTTTATTTCTTATATAAATATATAAAATAATAAATAAATTTAATTATAAATTTTATATTTTAAATTTATAATAAATCGAATGTAAATAAAAAAAAATTATTTGATGATGTTGTTTTAGGCCTTAACAAATCAAGCCATATTGATGACTCCTAGCCTAACATCATCACTCAATAACTTGCTTACAAGTAACCCATTTAAAGTACTAATTAATTTCTAACATAAAGGGGTAGTACAATTCACAACTGGGTTTTGATTGAAATTTCAATTCTAAAATCAGACCATAGGAAAAGTGTTTTTTTATATTTATAATTTTTTTTAATATCAATGTGATGAATCTTTAATTTGGAATCTCAGAAATTGAGTTTGTTTTTACTTGAGATTTTGGCTGATAAAATTTCTTAAACTTCTATAAATATGCTTTTAATGCTTTTTAAAATTTTTTAATATTTGATTTCATTTTAGAAATTTAAAACTTATATATCTTAAAATAGGTAAAAGAATTTAAAATTATATTTAAAAAATAAAATTATAAATATATTATACAATGCATATGCATTTAACTATTTTTTGATAAATTAAAGTTGAGTGGGTCAATTGACCCTACTCAACATGATGTGGCTCAGCCCACAGACACATACATAGACCCCACTCCACATACATAATGAACTAAAAAATATTCATAATAATCTCAAATTGTAGTGACAAAATATTGTAGAAAATATGTTTTTTGTGCATTGAAAATATTTAAAATAAATATAATTATCAGAGTTTTAAGTCAAAACCTTACACAATGAGGCAAGTCTCAACTATCAAGCTATTAGCTCAATAGTCCAATCCAATTATCTTATATTCATAATTAAAATAGCATCATTTTCTACATGAACAATAAAATCTTTTATTCTACCTCGCAAGAAAAGGTGAAAGAAAGTGTTGCTGGGCAGTCCATATCATATTCACACTTCCACACAAGACTTGACTTAGTTAAAGCAAACAAAGTCTTATATTTTGCTGTATAAAAAGGGCCCTAGCTCACTGTTTAACCCTAGCTAGAAGAGGAGGAGGAAGAAATGGAGACCTAGTGTTGCCCCATCTCTTGTTTCGCCTGGAAGAGCAGAAGAAAACGACATGAAGAGATGGCAACGTGAATCACAATTTCCAAATTCAACATGGTACCTTAAGCAGAAAAATATACAGTATATCAAACTTTGTATTTTGCAGAAAAGTCAAAAGATAGGGCTCGAATGACATTTCTTGGCCTTAGTGGGTCAGCGAACCAAAGAAGAGTGGTCGGTGATAAAGGCCCCTGTGATTTCCTTCGTCATGGCAACACAGCACCCTTCCGCAGGTTAGGGTTCATCAGCCAGTACACTAAAGCAATGTCAGCTTGAGACCCATACATTTAACCCCACATAACAGGTACAGCTGATGTAGCTTAAAACAGTGAATTCAAGAAGATTCCTCGCCATTCACGATTAGATCTGCTATTAAAATCAACAATTATTAAGTCACAACCCCGCTCGAAAGATGGGGAGGGATGACCCACTTCCAGAACAAGAAGATGAAGGCTCATTGCTCCATTGGAGTAGGGAAAAGTGCACTCATGGCATAAAAAGGGTAGCCAAGCCTCAAAGGAAAAAAGAACTTGTTGAGAAAAAATTTCTCTCTATCGTGTAGAGAAAGACAATTCGTTCTATGAAATACTTTTATCCCATTTAACCTTCTCTAAGAAATAAAATTAGAATGCCATGCATAATATTAATTTGCATTGGTTGTTTGTAATATTCTTAGCATTTCATGGACATTTTGACTGCTATTGCTTGGTATATGTTAAGGGATTAGGGTCATAAACTGAAATAATTAAAGAAAATGTGACTATTAAACTTGGTTGCGACCGTATTGTGTTATCCCGTTGGAAGGGGCCGTGATGTGCCTCCCACAAATCCAACCGTGCAGCGGATGGGTTGGAGGATACCCCGTCAAGGTGTTAAAAAAATTATTTATAATATATTCACAAAAAAAATTATTTGTAATATGTTATAATCCCCCTAAGATGCATGGGTAATAATTTGTCAATTCATGTAATGATGTGAATAGTTGTAGCTTGCTAGTTGTTAAGCTTCATCCATGCAGCTAAGGAGAAATTGGAATTATACTAAAAGCTAGTGCATGATAAATTTTATAGATATTGTATATATCATTTACGCTTTATTTATTTCAAAAAAAATAATTTATTAAAAAATTATTAAAAATTATTTTATGAGAAAATATTTTTATCATTATTTGATTGTAATATTAAATTATTGATAAATATTTATATAGAACATGAATAAGTATTTTTATATTTAATAAAATTATGAAAATTTGAAAATAGCTTTCTCTTTAAAAAAATCATTTTCCTTAAAAATAACATAAATTTTCCTTTAATTAAAAAAATATTTTTTATTAACTTATTTTTTAAATATTTCAAATATTAAAAAATAAATAAAATATTTTTTTTAAAAAAAATATTTTTTATAAAATAAATAAAAATTTAAAAAATATTTTTCTCAAAACATACAGAACATTAATGTATATTCATTAAGTTGCATGGTTGATATACTTTGC
The DNA here is from genome assembly GCF_030052815.1 of Hevea brasiliensis. Classification (NCBI taxonomy): domain Eukaryota; kingdom Viridiplantae; phylum Streptophyta; class Magnoliopsida; order Malpighiales; family Euphorbiaceae; genus Hevea; species Hevea brasiliensis. The sequence goes on from NC_079493.1 coordinate 110,510,785, forward strand.
ATAAGATGAACTAACTAATTTCCAATTTATATTAGTGTCTATTATGAAGTAAAAGGGTATATATTATGAGTCTCAAAAGTCTAAATTTTCCCAAATTTTAGTAAAGTCCAATCTCAAAAGTGGTAGGTGCATGATAAGACCAAAAAAATATAAAACAACTTTAATTTGTAGGAAAGCATGGGTGGCCACATGCTATGAAAGTATCCCTTACACAACTTGAAAGCCTTTAAAACAAATATCATGTAACGTGCAACAAATACAAAAAGAAAAAGGCATAGGTTTCATCATACTTGTTCCCTCTTTAACACAACATGGGCTTATTTTAAGATCCAAGTACTAATACTATGGTTTCTTTTGCTTTTTCTTTTGGACATTATTGAGGAAATCAAAATCTTCATACCTAAAATTTACCCATATCTTTTCAACTTTTATTTTATATGTATATATATATTTTTTTATTTTAGAGATAGCTTTTTACTTTTCTTTTGTTTTGTATAGGTAGCACTAAATTAGTGGCACAACATTGAGATGAAGTGGCATCCATTATTCTCTTATTTAATAAATTACAAGCCATTTCTATAATTGTACATATTTAAGTGATTGCTTCACATTGGTAAAACTAATGAACATTACAATCATCAATGAATATTAGTTTAATAATATTTAAGTCATCTCTAAAATTGTGAAATATCGAGTTTAAACTCCGATCAAAGTTAATTATATAAAAAAAATTCAAAACAAATTCCTTTTTATCCTTCTCCTATTAGTGAGCTTAATAACATTAATGAAAGGTTTCAAATCCATCTTCAGCATTGCCTTGCAACTCTTCATTCACTTTTTGCTATGGTTTGAGCTCCTACTTGTCCCTAATTTTTGTATCTTCCTTCTCATCAAAATGGTCTCCTCATCTTCATCATCATCTTTCATGACAAGCTCATTATTATAATTGAAACAAATGTTAAAATTTAAGAATTAATATAACAAAATTAAAAGCTACCACTCAAATTAAAAGTAATAGAGCAAAATTTTAATATTTTCATTTATTTGGAAAAATACCCTTGCCTTTTTATATATTAGCATAATGCCCATACTATGCATGGGTATTTTATAATTTTTATTTTTAATTTAATTTTTAATTACATTTTAAATAAGATAAATTATTATTAAATTAATTTTAAATTAAAATTTATCTCTTATTTAATTTAATTTGAATAAATTTTTATTTGTTATAATAATAAATTTTTAATTGATTTATGGTGTAATTAATTAAAATACCTATTTAATTCTTTTTATGCATATGTTAATAGTAATTTCCATGATTATTTTGTTTAAAATGTAATTAAAGTACTTTATTCGAAAAGTAATTTAAATTTCGTAAAATTTTTATATTCTATCTCATAATTTATAAAAATTGATATTTATTTTTTGTAAATTACAGAAAATATATTAGATTAATGAGAAAATAATATTATTTTAAAAATATATAAATATAATATTTTTTTGTTATTAATATAATAAAAAATAATTAAATTACTAATAATGAATTGAATTATTTAGTTTTAATAATAATGAAAATATATAACATTATTATTAATTAAAAATAACATTCTATTATATTAATTTTTAAGAAATACTATATCTACGTGTAAATTTTTTTTATTAATCTGATTTTTTTTATAAAATAATTCTTTGACAAAAATGGTTGTTACTTTATATAAATTTATAATATAAAATAAATACATTTCACAAAATTAAAATTTTAAAATATCATCATTTTCTATTAATATCATAAATATTAAAAATACATACTATTTTTTAAAAAGCAGTTTCCATAATTTTAATACTGTAACTTTAATTTTTTGTAATCATCTTTATTTGTAACTAAATTTTTTATGCAATTATATTTGCAATTTATCTTCCAAATTATACTTCTATATAAAAATATAATTGATAGATAATTTATGTATAAAAATATAGATATTTAATTAAAATTTAAAAATAATTCTATTAAAAATTAATGATAATAAAATATGAATAATTAAAATATTAATCATAATTGTATTCGATATATAATTATAATAAAATAAAATATTTAAAATTTTAGGAAATATTAAATAAATTTTTTTTTAAAATTAATAATTAAATTCATATTAATTAAATATATTTAAATAAATAAATTTTGAGAACGATAACTAATATCTTTTAAAAGAAATAATAAAAAAAGTGCAAATCCAAGAACATTTGAGAGCATTTAGGTAAAATAAAAATATTTGATGAAAGGAGAGTACTTAATATGTATCAAATATCTCATATAGCATACTATATATAGACAAATAAATGAAAGTTAATTAATAAAAAATAATTTATAATTAAATATTATTTAATTAAAAAATGTAACAAAAGCATTCAAATTCAATTTTTATAACAGTAAAATGTTTTATTTTTATTTGGTCGTTTTAATTAAATGGCCATAAGTTAGTCATAATGATAATAATAATAATAAATATTAATTAATCTTAGAAAAATGAAATAAAAAGAATTTTAAATTATTAATATAAAAAATAATACAAACTAATTCTAAATAAGTTAAATATCTGTATTTTATTTTTATAATTTTTTATGTAGACTACACTTTTGTCTCTCAAATTTTTTAACAAAAATTTCATAATAAAAATAATAGAAAATATAATAATGTAATAAAAATATTTATTAAATATATAAAATAATTTAAGGTTGATTAAATTATATGATAGTTGATTATAAGATCACAAATTAATGATTAATTTTCTTTAAATAATGGCCATTAATGACCTGTTGTTGTTATTATTATTATTATTATTATTATTATTATTATTATTATTATTATTATGTGGTAAATAATATTTTTACATAAATGAATTTATAAAAAAATAATATAAATAATTTTTAAATATTGTATTTAACTATAAAAGATCTTAATTTTTAAAAATTAAATTAAAAAAATAATAATTTAAATCATAAATATTAAGATAGTATTGTAAATAATAACGATAATGAAAAAGAAAATAAAAAAATGAATAATAATTAGTATTTATAAAATAATATAAATAATTTTTAAATATATGTCTTAATTTTTTAAAAATTAAATTTTAAAATAAATAATAATTTAAATCATAAATATTAAAGTAATATGTAAATAATAATGATAATTAAAAGAAAAATAAAAAAAAATTAAATAATAATTAATATAAATAAATGTATTTATAGAAAATAATACATGACAAGTTTTTTAAGAAAAATACCACATTATTTTCTTGGAAATACCTATTTCATCTATATATATATATATTTATTTATTTATTTATTTTAATTAATTATATTAAAGTAGATAAAAAGACAGAATAAAACAAAGTTATCATTAGAAAACACATTAATTAATTAATTATATAAGAGAGGAAATGACAAAAGATGAAGGTATTTAAGTGGAATCAAACTCTAAATTGACTAATTAAGCTAACAATTAATTATAGGAGATAATATGTGCATTAATTTATAAAACTAAAATCATCAAAATATTGTATTAGTAATAAACCTACCAATGGGTCCATTGTGTATGGCTACATATATGGCCTTGGAAATAGTCTTTTTCTTGCTTTTTTTTTTTTTTTAAACTTTCTAATTTGTTTTATTTTCTAGTTTTTTAAAAATAAAAAAGATTAGTTTTTCATTTTACCCTCTGATTTCAAGAGCAACCAATGAAAAATGAATTGGAGTTGATAATGATGATGATAATGCTGATGATAATGATAATAATAGCGATAAGAGTTGATATTGACACTTTCACTTCAATACTTAACACTCCAACAGTCAGTTTGTTCTTTTGTTTTTTACTGCTAATACTCCAACAGCTACTTTGTATATGATTGGCCCAAAATATCTTCAATAGGAATGTGAAAATATTTTGATAATCTTAAATTACATATCAGCCTTTAATTTCTTTTGTTTTTAACAGTACACATAAATTAATTAACTAAATAAATCCATCAACATATAATTGACATAATAATTTATTGATTTTTTTTAAATAAAAAAAGCTTTTATTATTAAATGGAGATAAGCTATAATTCTAAATTATAAAATTTCACATTATTATAATTTTATATAAAAAAATTTAAAATAATTTATTTATATAAAATTTACTATCAATTATCTTAATTTTTAAAAATTGATCGTGTTGACAGAATATTTAATTTAGGCATTTGATAGGAAGTATACTCTACTTGATGATGGTATACTATAGTTCGATTTTATAGTCTTTCTAGGAGCTTGATTTGAAAATCATTAAACTTTTATATTCCCGTAAATAGAAAATTTATACTTACTATTATTATCATTGCACTTATACTCAAATAATAAAATACAACAAAACACCTAATTTCATGATAAAAAAAAGAAAATCCTCGCAATGAGAGAAACGCAGATCCTCACAAAGAAAGAAATATCAAATTCTTATTAGAATACACCATATTCTCATAAAGGAGGCAGCAAAACTTAGATTTACTAACAAAAATAGATTAAGGACAAATATAAATTTATTTCAAAAAAGATACAATCTAGAGATTATTAGGAAAAATAATAAAAAAAGAGAGAGGGCAACCACCGGTGAAAATTATCACTGATAGCCATTCTAAAAAGTTCAAAAAGGAAAGAAGGAGAAAGAAAGGGGAGAGAGTTTAGAGAATGAAGCATCTAGGATCTTTGTATTTTATTTTTATTTTCTTTTTATTTTTTTATATTTTTCTAATAATTCTTAAATTTATGTTATATACTCAAATATATTATTGTCTTAAGTTATTTGCTAGTAAGAATTTATTTTGTTTTGTCTCATTTTTATGAAGTCATTCCTTATGATTAAGGATTTTTTCTATTTCGATTTTATACAGTGTTTGAATGTGTTTTGATTTTATATAGAGTCAAATTGTGGCAATAGATCATCACTAATTAGTCAAGTTAAATACTCTATCAACACGATGAAACCCTTCAAATCAAGAAAATTATTATTTTTTTATATAAATGGTAATTTAGCAACGCTATGTTTTGTACTCCAAATTGGTAATGCATATAGTTGTTATACTTGATTTAATAAAAAATTGCACTATTAATAAATTAGTGTTAATTAATTAATTAATTATAATTGATAAAAAAAATAAACAACTTCATCTTTAATTTTAAAGACATATATAATAAGTAGAAATCCTAATCCAGTTTCTTTTTAATATAATTTTGAAATGCAATATTTATTATAAAAATTTTATAATTATAATCAAAATTCAAATTCGTGCATAAAGAAGAATGTGAAAATTGAATTAATAGGAACTATAAATAATTAGATTTATTATAAAAATTTTATAATATAAATAATTAAATTGTAGTAGTATTATAATTATATTAAGAATTTTTTTTGTTCAAAATTTTATTTCTTTATTCTTACTTTATATATAATTATATTATAAATTTTAGATATAAATAATATTAATTTCCGTTTATTTCATATAAAATATTTTTCTTCAAAATATTTTTTTATATTTTTTAGTATTTAGGGCACTTACAATAATATATTAATAAAAAATATTTTTTTATCAAAGAAAAAATACATCATTTATAAGAAAATTTCATTTTCTAAACTTTATTAATCTTGTGTATAACTACAAAGGGTTCATTGTGTATAACTACATATATGGCCTTGGAAATTGTAACACCCCTCTCTTGTCTACAGTGTAACCAAGTAAGGCGTGTTATATTTGGTGTCGAAGTATCCTATATTGTCTTATCGTTTACAATATTAATTTAATATTCATTTAATTTTATTATCTCACTTATAAAATTTTTTTTTATCCTATTTTATTTTTATGGAGACCCAAATAGAGTCCCCTTTGTTCTATTAGTGCATGGTGGGTTTTATGTTACCTGTTAAAATAATTCATATCCATTTCATCATGTCACTTCTCATGCTCATATCAATTTCAAGAAAATAATTACATTTCATTCATATACAGTTTACATATACAATAATTTATTTATTTAACTGGACAAGTCGGTCAAAAATCATATCTGAAGAAGAAATGATCAAAATATCTTTCGTTTGACTTATTGAGCCAAAATTATCTGTACTAATCTAAAAATTTTTTTAAACTTTTTCTTGGCATTCTAATGCCATAGAAACCTTAATGACTCTTCTCTTGAGTCCCAAAAATTATTTCATGAATTTTCTCCCGGGTTTAGGGCTCCTAGCTGCGAAGACCGCAACTTCCTACTTGGTTACTCATCGCTAGGGCACTGGCTCATTTAACTTGGTTGTATTTTATTTTTCAAATTTCTCCTAAATTTTTCTTATTATTATTTGAGTTATTTATGACTCCTCACTCTAGTCTAAATATTTTTTCAGACTTTCTAGCTGTGCGGATCAATATTGGTCACAGGAACAACTGAATGTATGAAATTACTACAGTGAGTGACTGAGTGTGTTACAAAAATAGTCTTTTTCTTGCTTTTTTTTATTTTATAATTTTTTAAAAATAAAAATTATTAATTTTTCATTTTACCCTCTGATTTCAGGAGAAAAAAAAAATAAAAACTATAAAAAAGAGATAGGAGTTGATGCTGGTGATAATGGTAATGATAGTGATAAGAGTTGAATCGACACTTTCACTTTAATACTTAACACTCCAACAGTGTTTTTTTTTTCTTTTTAATGCTAATAGTCCAACAGTTACTTTGTATGTGATTGGCCCAAAATATCATCAATAGGAATGTGAAATATTTTGAAAATCTTAATTACATATCAGCCTTTAATTTCTTCTGTTTTTAACAGTACACCTAAATAAATTAACTAAATAAATCCATCAACATATAATTGACATAATAATCTATTGATTTTTTTAGGAAATAAAAAAGCTTTTATTATTAAATAGAGATAAAATATAATTTTAAATTACAAAATTTCACATTATTATAATTTTATATAAGAAAATCTAAAATAATTTATTTATATAAAATTTAATAGTAATTATCTTGATTTAAAGAATTTGATCACATTGATAGAATATTTAATTGACAAGAAGTATATTTTACTCTATAATAATATACTTTGCAGTTTTTATAGAAGCTCAATTTAAAAACCATTAAACTTTTATAACCTTGTAAATAAAAAATGTATACTTATTATCATTACACTTCTACTCAAATAATAATAAAAAAAAAAACACAACTAACTTCATGATAAAAAAAAAAATCATCGAAATGAGAGAAATACATATCCTCACAAAAAAAAGAAATACCAAACTCTCATAAAATAGAATATATCAAATTCTCACAAAGGAGGTGGCAAAACTCAAATCTATTAATAAAAATATACTAAAGACAGATACAAATTTGTTCTAAAGAGAATAGTAGGAAAAATAATTAAAAAAAAAATGAAAAAGAGAAGGTAACCATCGATGAAAATACTCACCAACGGCCACTCCAAAAAGTTCAAAAAGAAAACAAAGAAAGAGGGGAGAGAGTTTAGAGAATGAAGCATCTAGGAGCTTTGTATTTCATTTTTTTTATTTTATTTTTTCTATATTTTCTAATAATTCTTAAATTTGTGTCATATAAATATATAGATCTTAAGTTAGTTGCTAGTAAGAATTTATTTTGTTTTGTCTTATTTTTATGAAGTTGTTCATTCTAATTAAGGATTTGTTCTGTCTCAATTTTATATAGTCTTTGAATGAGTTGTTTTATTATCTGAATAGAAGTGCAATACGAGATGCAATTTTTTTTTTTTCAATAAGAATTCAAAATTTGAAAATTATTAGATTTTTTTTTATTTAATAGAAGTCTAATAGACTGAATAATAATTGATGGACTACATAACAGGATGTAACCATCTCTTTTCTCATCATAAGGTGAATTATCTTAGAATATGTAGTTAAAAAAATTCAAACTCGAGATCTCTTTAAAAAAACTCAAACTCGAGATCTCTTTACTTTTTACACCTTAAAGATGAAGAAAAATCAATCAAGTTATTCCCCAATTAGCTGAAAATTATTAGATCGGACTCATAAAAAATTATAGAGTCAAATTGTGGCAATAGATCATTACTGACTAGTCAAGTTAAATACTCTATTAACATGATGAAACCCATCAAATCAAGAAATTTATTATTATTTTTATATAAATGGCAATATAGCAACGCTATGTTTTGTACTCCAAATTGGTAATGCATATAGTTGTTATACTTAATTTAATAAAAAATTGCACTATTAATAAATTAGTGTTAATTAATTAATTAATTAATTAATTATAATTGAAAAAAAAAAAACTTCATCTTTAATTATAAAGACAAATATAATAAGTAGAAATCCTAATCCAGTTTCTTTTTAACAAAATTTTGAAATACATTATTTATTATAAAAATTTTATAATTATAATCAAAATTCAAATTCTTGCATAAATAAGAATGCTAAAGTTGAATTAATAGGAACTATAAATAATTAGATTTATTATAAAAATTTATAATTAAAATTTTATACTATAAATAATTAATTTATAGTCGCATTATAATTATATTAAGAATATTTTTTTGTTCAAAATTTTATTTCTTTATTCTTACTTTATATATAATTACATTATAAATTATAAATATAAATAATATTAAGTTTCTTTATTTCATGAAAAATATTTTTTTAAAAAAATATTTTTTAGCGTTTATGATACTTAAAAAATGGGTTAATATAAAATATTTTTTCTAATAAAAAATCATTTTTAAGAAAATTTAATTTTCTAAATTTTGATAATTTTATTAAAATGTGATATAATATATATATATATATACCATTAATTTGATATTATAATTAAATAATAAAAAATATTTTTATTTTTCATAAAAAATATTTTTTATATATAAATTATTATTATTTTTTTAAATAGAGTTTAAAAGGGTGTAGATAATTATTAAGAGTATATGACCAATTTAAAATGTGAATATATAGGGATCTATGGAAATAATGTAGGGACATAACGAATAATTTGATGCATATAGTCATTGACTGTTTTGCATGGTGCTCTAGAAGATATTATTTATTTATTTAAATAATTAAGTTACATGAATTAATGCTTGTAAAACCAACAATAATTAAGTAAATTAGATTGTGACTAATTAAAATATGACACCCTTTTGTCTCCTTCCATTTTTATTTTATTTTTTATTTTTTATTTTTTGTTTTTAGTATGATTCACATAATAAGTTAAATAATATATCCATATGTTGTCTTCACCGTTGAATGAGAATATTTTTATACTTTCTTATCATAATGCTATGATGAACACTTTTCAAATTAAAGAATATAGGTTTATCTCTGGTTTAAAATTGATAGCACGTATATCAATTCATAATATTTTTTTATTTTTTTATTAAACTCTCTGGTTAAGACTTTGATTAGCTTTTTACGATAGTATTTTGCATTTTGAATATAGTTAAAATATTATTTTTTTATTTATATTATTTGATAATATTTATACTATTATTAAATTACTCATCATAATTTTTAAAAATTGAAAAAGCGTTTTAACTAAAATTAATAAAATAATATTATTATTTTTATATTTAATTGCTTATCTAACGGTTATTTTTATCAAATTTTTTTAGTTTAAATCACTATATAAGTAGTTAATTATTAATAATTAATATTTAATAATTAATAATAATAAAATAGCTGACAGCTATTAAAACAGTTAATATTATCGAATAACATATAAGTATTGCGTAATAAAAATTGTTTAAATGTATTTAAAATGCAATAAATGTGAATATAATTTTTTTAATTAAAGAATAAAGCTATATATATACTTTAAAATGGAAATATTTTAACAGGATTAAAGAAATGAGTACAATTCAGATTTAGATTGAAATTGATTCAAAATTAATTAAATTTATGTTTTAAAAAAATATTTTTAAGTTAAAATTAAAATCAGAATAAAATTGAATATTTCATTTAAAAATTTTTTTAAAAAATCAAATTAATTTTTTTTTATAGAAACAGCACTATGCATTAGGAAGACGCAGCAAAAAGTCAGAGAATCCTTTAATTCAAATTAAAATTAAGACTAAAATAATCAAAGATTCTCTTTTAATTCAATCCTGAGCTACAATTTTTAATTTAAATAAAATTGGTAAATTGCAAATTTAATTAAAATTTGATTCTAATTAGATTGAATTGACTGATTCGATTTACAAAAATTAAAGAAAATTCTTCCATTAAAATGCTTGGAACATGTACAAATATTATTTAATTATTTATTTAAAAAAATGGGCATCAATCAAAGCTAAATAGGCGTCCTTAAGTTTGGTTTGGTTTGTATTATAGTAATGCTAAGTGCAAAAAGTTATTGGAATCTTAAGAAAACCTTGGCCTCAATTTGTCAATAAAATCAACTTGGATCCCTTTGTGATGTTCCCTTGGCATTTCCTTCACCACAAAAATAAATAAAGATAAACCGTCCAGAGTTTTTTTTTTTTTATAAAAAGGAAAAAATATTTCATAAATAAAAAGAAAAATACAAAAATAAGTATAAATTGCTCTAAGAATTTGGCTTAGGTGATTAAATCTGAGATATCTTAGGTTCGAATTTTGTCATTGATGTGTTACTTGATAATATATTTATGTCTAATTAATCTCCTTTACGAAAATATTTAGACTTCAGGTTCTGATATAGGTGTGATAAGATACTTTTAAATGTGTGTAGGAGTAAAAAAACATAAAAAGCGTAATATTTCCTATTAATTATGTGATCAGTTTATTTAAAAAATTAATATAATATATTTTTATATAAATAAAATTAATTATTTATAAAAAAATAATATAAAAAGTTGAGAAAATCTAATAATATAGACTTTTTTTTTTCTCTTATTGGATGTGGGGCGATGTGGGGGTGCTTTAGCATTTGTGCTCCGGGTAGGTTAAGGAATTCAATAATTTCATAATTCCTTTTACTACATATGCCATTCTCTCCCCAATTTCTGCTGCACCATTGCCGTCCTTCTTATTTTAGTAAGTTTTTATTTATTTATTTATTTTAATTTATCTACATCTGATGCAAAGCAAGAAGCTTCCTGCACCACAACTTTAATCACCTTTTTTTCTTTTTTGGTAGCAACTTTAATTACCCTTTTCATCCCTTCTTTATTCTATAATTCTAGTTTTAGATTTTATATATAATGATAATGTTATTATAAAAATTTCTTGGAATATATTAAAATTATTATTCTTTAAATAATTATATATCCTGTTGATAATATTATATATTTAATAAATATTACTTGAAAAATAGCATAAAATTAAGGGAAAAAAGTTTATTTTGACTCTTTAATTAATGCTTGATAATCATTTTGTTCTCCTAAAAACAATTTGCAGTCAAACATGCTTTTTAATTTTTAATTTTAATCAAATAAATCTAAAATTTATGACTTAATTAATTAAACTTTTATTAATCGATACAAAGGCAAAAAACTCAAATTGACCCATTAATTTTAATTTAACAATCAAATAAGCCCTTTAAATTTTAATCGGCTCAACTAGACTCAAATCGAATGAACTCTGCTTACAATAATGACGAGTTACTTCATTGGTGGAGAGAAGTTCAGGCAGTGATTTATGTTTAGATTTTTTGAGTTTCTTCTGAGTTTTGTGTTTAGTGATTTGAAGAAAATTTGTTAGTTTCTTTGTAAATGGTAACTTGGGTTTTATAGAGAAGAGACTAGTCAAGTGAACAGAAAAAATATATATATATATATAATTTATAGCTGTAAATCTTTGGTTTTTCAGTAAAATGGAAAGGAAGTCACCATTACCACTGTAAGCTAAAATTGCTCTTTCTATTGTTCTTGATTGTTAGGATTTTTCTATAATTTTTTGTGAGAGAAAGATGGGTAGATTCTTAATAAGGAAGGAAGAGAAAGAGGGGGAGATGTTTCGTTCTTGATGAGCAAAGAGATAGTTGGGAAAAAAGGGTGTAATATTTTGTCATTATTTGTAAATAATAAAGAATATTTTAATTTAGCCAAAATTAAATTGTGAATGGTTTAATTGACTGCAAATAAAATCAGATGATTATCAAATTAATGTAAAAGGTTTAATTTGAGTTTTTTAAAATTAAAATGAATTTAATCTGTTTCGTCACGTGAGAATACATTATTAAAATTATATTTAATTAAACTAAAATTAATTTATAAAAAATTTAATTGACCTAAATTGAAAATTTTGAGTTATTGAATAATAATTAAATAATCAAATTATTTATCGGGAGCTCTTGAGATTTGGAGTGTCGATGACTCGAAAAATTATACAATGAAATTGATAAGTCCTATCATAATCAATAATTATAATAAAATCGTTATATATATATAAAATGTAAAGAAAATAGAAGTTGAATGACACAAAATAATCTTTATTATTTATTATTATAGGAGGTGGGGATCTAGGAAAAAAAAAGCTAATATATAAAACCATAGCTTTAATTTTGAGCATCATGTGGCTTAGGTACTTGTTCTGATACTGTTGTTCCCTGCACGTGAGATTTGTTCCACAACTACGTGGACACTTCCACAACATAACCTTTATGAATTCATGTGTCTTTTTTTTTTTTTTTTCAACTCTTTATTCCATTACTCTTCACTCTTCCACCACGCTTTCATATTTAATCAACCTTAAGAAGTTGATTTTTGCATTTTTTTTCTATGTGGCCATACCCTCATTTAATTTAAAATTGGATTAATTTTAAAATTTAATTCAATTAATTAAATTAAAAATTAAATTGGTGATGGGTAGATTTAGTTGAATTCTTTTTTTTTTTTGAAATTTTTTATTAAAAATATTAAACTTTAAATTTAAATAAATTAATGAATTGATTGATAAATTAATTTAATATTAAAAAATATCTTTGTAAATTTCTTAGCTACTCTATGGGTAAGCTTGTGATTCTCTTAAAGAGTAGATATAAAGTTTATAAAGTAAGAGAAAGTCTTTCCGACAGTAGATTGGAATTACAATTCATCAGTGCTAGTCAAGATCTAATAGTATTCTTTCTAGCTTTAGTTTTTTTTTTATTTTTTATTGATAGATAGAATATAAGCATTGCACACATGTTAGTGATAGAAATAGATCATTGTTAAAATCATGATAATTTTAATAAAATCATTATTCTTATATAATCTACACACATGCACACTCTACATCCGATGTGAGATCCCGAAGGACCAATCTCTTGACACACTCGACTTACTAGTGGATCTCACCCACAGCCAGACTGAGACACTCAGTTTTCTCTTGTTTTCACGTAGGTGCCTTTTTTTTTAATCGATAAATAGAACACACATATAGAATAGCTTAATGTTTATACATTGTATCTCATGTAATTTTCTCTAATTTCAATGGAATTCTACCTTTAAAAAAAGAAAAAAAGAAAAAACTAGTTTCACCTTTGAGATAAAATATAGCCTTAGATGTTTGTGTTTCCCAACCCAAAATTGCAATTCCCAGCCATGGACAAGAAGATGTTTGGGCATTGGCCAAATCCCATTTGTTTCTTGTCCTTGAATGGAATTGCAAATGAGTGGTGGCAAATAATAGTGTGTGATAGGATTAGATACCCTTATTTTCTCAATGAGACATCATTCTAACTATGACGAACATACAACACCATCATCTTATGTTGGCCACAAAATTATGCAATCCCAGTAAAAATAATTAGAGTTTAATAAGATTGGTTCAGACAAATATCATATCATCAATACCCACTTGTCTAATTGTCTAGTTGATGAAGAAACCATAATTGATAATGCTCTTTGAAACTTTAGAAAGCTTGACCCAAAAGTAAATCCTAGCTTATCTTAATTGATTAAATTACAACAAAATGTTTAATTTAGTACCCATATTTATTGAAAAATTTTAATTTAACATATTTTTAATTTTTTATCTAAATTAATTTAAAAGTTTGAATTTAAGTTTAATTTAGCCTAAAAATTAAAATTTATAAACTAAAATTTTTAATTTTTGAATCTAAATAAAAAATTAAGAAGTTTAACTCTTAATTTTGAAATAAAATTTCTTAATTTATTAATTTAAGCCTGGAAATTAATAAGTTGAATTTATTAATTTCTCTAATTTTTAGATTAAATTGAATTTAAATTGAAAGTTTAAATTAAATTAAACAAAACGTTAAAATAAATTAAATTAAATTTACCCAACAAGTACAGGTGTAATTAAATTTTGAGATAGCTTAGAAATCCACACACAAACATTTTAATTTTGGCAGCCAACAGCCTACCCATAGTTCCCTATTGCTATCTAATTAGTCAAAAGCATACAAATAAAACATACGAGCCACCCACAAGAAACGACTGCTGCATTTGTTTTTTATGCAACTTATGTGCTGATTATAATATTGAATTCAGTTGTTGTAATTTGATTTTCTTCCTTTATTAACATGAACATGAGAGAAGTTAGAAATACACAAATCTGAGCATAATAACCCTGTTTCAAGTCCATACAAAAGTAGGAATCATCGCCATTTATTCTAAGGCATTCATCTACTAGAGACTTGACCCAAGTAATAGAGAGCATTCACAGTAGTTGAATCAGCTGAAAAGCAAAAGCTGAGAGTAAAATAAAGCATTACATTAATTGATAACAGCAGAAAACTACAACATCATCAACTGCCCTTGAACCATGATAATACTATAGCAAACCACATTTACAGACCACTAATCACATCCTTGGTTCTTCTACATATCCCTTATTATTATTATTACTTAATTTTTAACCACTATCCAGTAACGTTTCTTAAGCTTTAAAAGCTACAAGGGCAGATTTTCTCTCTCTTCTCACTCTCTCTCTCTCTCTCTCTTTTCCATTCATCCACAGCAGTCGCAATAATCTGGAGATGGGTCTTAGCTAGTATTGAAAAATATCTGCAGAGGCCATTATAGGCTGATTCAGATATGGCATGTTCAGTGGGTTGAAGAAGCTATCAGCTGGCTCATTGAAAGTGCTTGAATCTCCATAAAGACCATTATTTGCACTCAGGAAGGAAATGATTTCATTCAAAGACTGCAATCTGTGGCTAAGCTCACCAATTTGAGCATTGAGTATAGAGTTATCAGCCTCTACGTTCAGGTACTGCTGAGTGGTGATATTGATGCTTGTGATAAGCTGGTGGTTCTCCTTACTCAGCTGAGCCACTTGTGCCATTAGATCATCCAAATGCTTTTGCTTTCTCATCCGAGACCTCCTTGCTGATTCTCGATTTGAGATCATCCTCTTCCTCTTCCTTTGATCCATCAATGCCTCTTCAGAACCTGAGTTCTGCATCAAACTTGACCCTGAAGATGTTCCACTGGAGGAAGCCATGAAAACGCCAACAAAACAAGTGCACAATTTTTTTTTTTTTTTAAACAAAATAAGAGCAATCAAGAGAGAGTTATAGCAGGACCCAAAACAGAAACAAACTCAGAAAAATGCAGATAATAGTAGTAATAGTAAAGATAAATATATAAATTTATAGTCTAAATTTCTGATTTGGAGCCAAAATCATGAAACGTAGTATAACCAGTAGAGGAAAACAACTGAGAACGATTGAACAAGATGGGTCCTGCGCCTATAGGTGGAATTGATCATAAACCCAGAAAGGAAGATTTCACTGAGAATTGGAGACATGAATCTCAAAAATCAAGAACAAAATATTTAGCATCAGGACAAACTTTAAAAACCCACAGAAGAAAGATATGCAAAATCTGCAGATTTATGCTTAAAACCAGTCTCAAAAACACCAACCCAGATTTGGCAACTTTTTGAGATTGGAAGGCAAGAAATCAACAGAGTGAAATCAAGAACTTATATGAAAGATAAAGAAGCGGACACTTGATTTTGGATCAGGAAATTGAAATCCAAGATCAAGATTAAAGAAAAATAAATGGAAGGTGACGGCTTCAGTTCAAATCAAGCAAGAGTTTTGAGAAAAATATCTTGAAGAAAGAAAAAATAGCACAGAAAGATGCCAAATTTTGCTGAGGGGAGGAAAGAAAAGGGGAAGAGGGCTTAGAGCATGGAAGCTGTGGGATTTATAGGCAAAAAGAGACCCACTAGACCAGTAAGTTGATGGTAAAAAATTATTTCAAAAACATGCAAGAAAAAAAAATCTAAGCTAAGAAAAGGAGAAAATAAAGGGGAAAAAAAAAACCCCTCTGAGAAAAAGTTCTTGGAAAAAGCTGATGGGGACATGTGAGGTGGGAGAGAGATACAGATAGAGAGAGAGAGAGAGAGAGAGAGGGGGGGAAGAGGACTGCACAACTGTCCAGATCCAGCTGGGAACCAACAATTTCTTGTTACATCAAAGATGGTGGTGGGTTGTTAAATTCATCTGAAGATCTCACTGTGGAGTAAAGTTGAAGATTACATATACTGCTGATCCTAGCCATTTTGCTTTGCTTGCTCTTTATAAAATCATCTTTCTTCCTTTATTTCTTTTTTAACTTTTCTTCAATATATTTTCTTATGATTGAGATCACTGAAATGAGATGATGTCAATTTATTTATTTTTTTATTTTAATAAATATTAATTATTTTAATAATTATTAAAATAAAAATATTTAATAAAAATAATTATTAAATTAATAATTAAATATAATAATAATAAAAAAATTTTAACCTCTAAAAAATAAGAAAATTTTTTTATAAATTATTTTTTTAATTTTTAAATATTAATATAAATATTATATTATCAAATTAATACTATATCACCAATAATATAAATAAAAAAAATTAATTTTAATTAAAATATTAAATATTATTTTAAAAATTATTATTAAATAAAATATAATAAAATTTTAAATAAATATAAAAAATTTAATATTAAAATAAAAATTAAACATTTAATTTTTCATTTAATTAAAAAATTTTAATATATAAATTTTAATATTTAAATTAAATTAAATTAAAATTAAAATTTTTAAATTAGTCTTTCTTGATAATTATAAGAATGAAATTAAACATTTTCTAAAAAAAATGGTAACATCATCAAGAGACGGGTTGCTTTGCTGAAAGCAGGTGATCTGTGTACGGTGCAAGCCAGCATGATCACACATCCCCAAATGTGGCCTTAGTTTCATCACCAAAAAAGAAAAGAAAAGTGTTCCAGAAAAGAGTCATAGAGAAGAACCGTGGTGGAGGAGTCGTGACGTGAGTCACTTAGAAAAATGCAAATCTAGGGATGTAGGTGGTGGCAGTGGTATCCCCTGTTTTTTTTTTTATATCATTAACCTTGGAATGCGAGCTCTGAATTCTCCATAATGGTCATGGGTTTTACGGCATCCATCAATAGTTGCAGTTCTGACAGTGGTGGGTGGTGCCCTACTGTTCTTCTGCAATTTGGGCTGTGCTTTAAAACTTTTTTTTTTTTTTAATTACAGAAAATGCTTCTAGATCTCAAAAACGTACCCCATTTTTCTAACTATTTTCCCATATCCATGATAGAAATTATGTCAAAGATATTTATAAATATTTTTATTAAGATATATTTTCATATTTTTTTATTTTAAAATTAAAATTTATTTTATATAACTGAAAAATATTAAAAAATTTAAATTTTTAAAAATTTATATTTAATTCTTTACTTCTCTTCACTCAATTCTTTTCATTTTTATGATAAACTCTTTTAAATCATCCGTATTATATTTATGAATTATAATGATAATAATTAAATAATTAATATATTTCACTAGTTGAAAATTTTAATAGACTAATTTATAATTGGAGATTGTTAAGAGTCTCATGAGTTTATAAAGATTAAGGATCAATTAATTAATTTGTTAGTTTAAATTTTTAACAATAGTTAGTTTAAGCCTAATTAAGTTCTATAAAAATGACTTATTTATTTGTAATAATTTTTAAATTTATAAATTAAAAAATAATTAATTTTTTTTATTTTAATATTTATAAATTTTACACTTATAAACTAATTTAATTAATTATTTTATTATATTATTCTCATTTAATTTTTAAAATTTTATTTTCAATATCATTTTAATATCATTTTTAGTTATTTTAATAATAAATATATTTATAAATTTTTTTTATTAAACACGTTAACTATTTATCAGTCACTTATAAGCACTTTAATTAAATACATAGTTACTTAAAATTTTAAACACTTATAAACTCAAGTTAATTTTTATAAATTAACCCAAATACTCTCTTAATATTACTCTTACCTCATACCTATTTTTATTTACCCCACTCATTCAATTCAATAATTAAAGTGTAAAAAAATTAATCAACAATTTAATTTATTTAAATATAAATTAAAAGTATTTAAAAATCTTTTAGTTATACACTTCAATTTTGAATTAGTTCTAAAAAATTTATGCAAGAAAATTTATTTTGTTATTTTAAATTAAAATTTCATTTAAATTGGACAAAAAAAGGTTATATCAATCATCTTCTCATAAGATAGTAATAATAGCCCAGTTGAATAAGAGGCTGTGCCTTGGAAGAAAAATGGGAGAATGGGTTTAGTGGCTGCTTACAGAATGTGATAATATTGGGTCAAGGGTTGTCCTAATCATTCAGATTTAACAACACCAACCCATTTTTAAGGATTTCCCTTACTTCACTCTTATCCTTTTGTTTTTTACCCTTTGATGTAATGTCAACTACTGCATAGATATTTTTGGTATGGCTGCTGTGGGAAAATATTTTTTTAAATATATTACTTATAAAATATTAAAAAAAATTAAAATTAAAATTAAATTTAAAATAATAAATTTTAATTATAATAGGCTTTTAAATTTAATATTAAATAGACACTTTATTATTATTAGGTGGAAAAGGTTGTCTTTAAATTTTATATTATTAATCAAATTATTGAGTTTAATTTTAAAAGAAAATAATTTACATAAAGATTAAAATATTTATATAATTTATTTTATTTTTTACATTAAAATAAATTTAAAATTACTTAGATATATAATTATTTTTTTATTACACAAAAAAGAAAAGGAGAAAATGAATCTGAATCTCTCAACCTGCCACTGCTTAAAACATTTAATTGCTAAATCTTAAGAGTTAGTCTAATTTATTGGTTTTCAAGATAAAATTATTCTTTTAAAAATAAATTTAAAAATATTATTTTATTATTTTAACATTATAAAAATTCTTTGGCAGCAAGGAATCCATTAAATATTCTATGAAGAGAATCAAGATTAGCAGCCAGAGCAGTAAATTTACAAGTGATTTTACTAGCCCACAGTGTTTCTTTTTCAAACTGAATTTTAAAGCTAGGCAAGATTGCAAATCATAAACCCCACTGGAATGTGATGTCTCATAGTCAGAATACCATTATCCTTGTCGCCAATATAGAGTTGTCTTTCTATTCTGTGGACAAGTACAACTGTATTAAATAAATAAAATGTGATTCTTCTTCCAAAAAGGAAATTTCCTTCTTGTTGAAGCAAAGTATCTGTGGAAATTGGAGCAAGCAGCAGCCAGCAGCACCAGTAGCAGCCAGCAGCCACTTGATATACTATTTTTTTTTTTTTGAAAAATTATCATTTAATCTTTTTTATCTTAATAAAATCAGCTATGTAATCTTATATTTAAAAAAAAATACTATTTTTAGTATTTTTATTAAAATTTTTTATTAGTTAATAAATTTAACTATTAGTTAAATTATTATTTAATTTTTTATTTTAATAAAATTAATTAATTAATCAATATTTCTTGAAAAGCACTATTTTAAAAAATATATTCTTGTATGAAAATAAAAATTTTATTATATAAAGATTAAATTTGAATTTTATTTTTTTATTATTCAAATATTTTTATTTAATTTCTTAAGTATTATTTTTGTGTTTTTTCTATTGAAAAATAATTTTTTTAAATTATTACATTAATTACTTGTAGATGTAGGGGAACTTGTAACCTTACTATTTTTTATCAATTAGAGAATGAGGGAGACAAGAGTGTGCATGTAAAAGAAAAGAAAGATGAAAAGAGAGGGAAAAAAAAAGGATAAAAGAGAAATAAGGGTTTGCATTAAAAAAAATAATTAGAGGGACTGAAGAGTTAACTAATCTAAATTATAGAGAATAAAAAATATATTTTTTAAAATATAGAGATTAATTAATTAATTTTAGTAAAATAAATGAACAAAATAATACTTTGAGTGACATTTAAATCTATTGACTATTAAAAAAATTAACAAAGAGATTGAACAATCAAACAAACTAAAATAGTGTGTGTTTTAAAATAAAAAGACTAAATAATTAATTTTATTAATATATAAATATTAAATAATAAATTTCCTTTTTTTTTTTATACCAAAGAATCCTTGCTCTCCTTTATTGACAGGTAGGGTCAAACAAAGATTTTGAATCAAAATTTTTTACAAAGACCCTTTTTCTTTTTTTCTTTTTTTTTTTAATGCCCTTTTAGGTCCATATACATTTGCATTTTGTAATGGTCAACTTGAAGGAAAGAAGTGCTTTAACTTTCTGGGCAGGACCCTACCAAATTAAATCATACACCAAGTGCAAGTGCAAGGGGAAGAAAACTACTATTGTTTTGAGAAACTTGGAACCAAAGGATTTGGAGGGCTTTTGGCTTAATTATTTACTTTTAATTTTTAATTTAAAATATATATTTTTAATTTATAAATTAATTTAAAAATAAATAATTCATTATTTAATAAAATTATTCAAAATTAATTTTTAAATAATTTAATTATTTAATTAAAAAGTGATAAAAATTAACTTAATTTATCAAAATGATAAAAAATAATATATTATTAAAGTTATGGTTATTAAAACTAGGATAATAATGATATTTTAAAAAATTATTAGGATAATATAATCTCTTACTAAGTTAAAATATAATTTTAAAATAAATAAATAAGTCATATTTCACTTATTACTTATTTTAATAGTTTTTTTTACCTTATATGTCAAATTTAATTACTAAACTAGTTATGATTTTTAACTTATAAGTAAATTTGATCGACTTATAAATCAAATCAAACACTTTTTTGATGAGAATAACTTAGTACAGTGTTCAAAAATTAATTCATAGGATTAAAATTGATAACATTATAGATATAAAATTCAAAAAATATCAAATGACTCCTCATTTAACAAAATGAGAGCATGTATAGTCAGTGTAATTGTTGTATGTATAATAGATTATAAATTAATATAATTTATTTATAAATTTAATTATTAAAAATTTTAAATTAAATTTATTTTTTTAATGTGGTTCAAAAGATTATAAATTTTTTAATAATTTAAATGGCCATTTTTATTTAATTTTATTAAATTTTAGACTATTAAATTATTTTCATAAATTTAAAAGTTTAAGCGGGCTATTTAATTTGATTTGAACTTGGCCCATTTCTATGGGCTTAAAAGGCCCTTCATGTGTGACTCTTTTTTTAAATATTATTCTCTTTGATTAGATCCTTTTAAAACAATACCCCAGCCCACATATATATAGGAAAAATTATAACCTTAAAAATTCTCCTCTCTTAATCTCTTCTTCACCCATTCTCCGCTCAAGCTCAAGGATTCTCTATCCGGGTACTCTCTCTTCTTCTCCTCCTCCTTTTGCTTTCTCCTCTGTAGACCGTTGTTGTTTCTCCTCCTCCTTCTCTTGTCGGCCGGTTCAACTATTACAACAGGTGCATAACGGCCTTTACACACCATTCTGATTCTGTTCTGGCGTGAGAGACGACGCAGAGGTAGTATATCGGTCAATATCGTATAGTCGCATTCAAAATCCAATATTTATTTATTTTAGGTTTCGATAGAATATAATGTTTTCCGGCCATGATAGAGCTGTTGCATAATTCATTAGCATGTAATAATAATAGTTTATAATCCCAAACTAGTTGGGTATCTCTGCTTGAGACCCATTTTGCATCAATATTCAAAAATTATGAATTTTTTAATAATATTTTCCCCACGTCATTTATGTTGTATATGCGTAAATAGGATTTTATTTAGCATCTGGACTTGATTTTGTTTGTGTATATACAATTAGAGATAGAATTAGACGTTTAAATATGTTCAATTGCATTGTTTTTCAAGAAATAAATCATTGGCATAAGGAACTATCACCTACACAAAGATACTTGAAGAGGAGTTATAAGATTTTCAACTAGTCATTAGTTTTTATTGTCATTGTCTTTGAAGTGATTTATCATACATGTTGTGTTGAACACAACTTTTGAAAGGGTTTATTTTGCTTCAAACAAATGGGCCTTAATTTGAAGTACAATAGGAATAAGAAAGTTTGTTTCTTGAGGCAGACAGCCTATGCCTGGCAGTGCAAAGATAACACTTGCATTTAGCTCAATCAACTTCTTTTTTTTTTTTTGGTAGCTTGCTGGAAGATTGGTGGTGTGTTGGGTTTTTTGAGCTTCTCCACGATTTAGATATATTGGTACTAGTTGATTTGATGGATTCTGATTTGGACCCTTTTGACGGTATATTTTCGGAACCAGATTTTGCCCATGGTAAGTGATTCCTGGAAATCATCGTATTGTTGCTCTATTTTTGGCTTACATTTGCTGAAAGGTGTGGGTTTACTTGACATTAAATTTGTTAGCGGCCAGGGCTGGTGGGAAGTTTCAACCAAGGGCCAAGCCACGAGC
The DNA here is from genome assembly GCF_030052815.1 of Hevea brasiliensis. Lineage (NCBI taxonomy): Eukaryota > Viridiplantae > Streptophyta > Magnoliopsida > Malpighiales > Euphorbiaceae > Hevea > Hevea brasiliensis. Next base: position 110,533,504 of record NC_079493.1, read on the forward strand.
AAGGAAGGTGACATCCACATCACTTCCTTCTGTGCCCCCAAGCATTGCCAAGGAAAGTTCTGTTTCATCGTTCCCAACTACATTGGACACAATAAAACCTGCTGTGTCTGTTGATCCTGTGGATGATAGATTGACAAACCTAGTTGGTTCTTCTTTGGTTTCATCGTCAAGGTCACTTGGGAGCAAAGAACACTTGGAAAACCATGACAATAACCTGACATGTCAACCAGTGAACTCTTCAACCGAAACTGTTGAAAGAAGAGAGGATCTAGCTTCTCCAGATTGTCTGCCTTCAGAGGTTGTAGTGACTAATGGCAACAAGAATGGAGATTCTAACTTCATAACCGAGGTAAATTTTTACATCTGCCCTTCCTTATACCATTCTAGCGCAAATGACAAGTTTAATTACCACAATGAAAATTCTAGTCATTTTAGGCAGGTTCTTCTGGGCTTGATTTGGACACTTTTGCTGGCATTGTTCCTGATACTACTCTAAGTGCAGGTAAGTTGTAACATTTACTACTGTCATATTGTGTATGAAATTTTATCCTTTCTTAATGAGACATAGTGACAACAATTGTTTTATGCAGAGGAAAACCCTCAAATTACAAGGGAAACTATTGCCTCAATAACTTTGAAGCTTCCTGATGCTTCAAATTTTCAGTCCATTGCAGTATTCAACCCCTCATCAAGAGAACATGTGCCCAAAGAGGATATGAGCTCCAATGATGCTCAGCTTGCAGAGGTGAAGTCCAACAGCCATGTTCAAAAGCCTTCTGACTTTGGAGAATGTTTGATTTTCTGTTTCTATTTAATTTCATATTACATTTACAAGATTTATGGAATATTTACAGGGAAAATTATGTTGGTTGTAGGTCAATTCAATAGGGCTTGATTTGGACCCATTTGATGATATTGTTCTCCCACCTGCTATAAGCAATGGTAATTAACACTCTGCAATTATTGGCTTCTGTTATTTTAGCTGGCTTTATGCTTCAAGGAGATTAGTTGTTGATGTTAGTTTCTGTTGCAGTGAGGGCTGGTGGCAAATTTCAACCTAGGGGAAAGACCCGGCTGAGGAAGGGAACATCTGAGGCTGTTGCTTTTGCTGTTTCTGGTGCTACAGTGGAAGGGCCGGCTAGAGTAGTGTCCACTGTCTCAAATAACCTGCAGTCTTCTAAATTTATTAATGTTGGAGATGGTAGATTGATGGATTCAGTTTATTCATCTTTAACTACCCTGGAGAGCATGGAAAACAAAGAGGTCTCGAGAACTGATCACTGCACAAATTCTGGAGTTGTATTATCCAATGTTGACAGAAGTTCAGGTTTAGCAAATTATTCCCATTTAGTTGCCTCTGATGATGCTCTGCATTTAGGTGTTGTTGACAGAGATTCACATTCTGGGTTGGGAAAATCAATGGGAGAGGTAAGAAAACTGTTTTTCTGTTTCTTATGCTAGTGTTTTTCACAATATTTTGACAAATCCTATAATTTCAGAATGCAGACATATTTTCAGAGTTGGAATATATTCATGATTTTGTTACCCATTCCCCAAGCAGGACAGGTGAGTTGTGAAAAGTTCCTGTAACTTCTTTAACCATCTCATTTGAGTCTTGAATAACGATGGAGAGAAATTTTTTTACCTCCAGAAATTCCACTTGCTACTTCAAATGAGGAGGAAACAGAGGGACATTCTAGATTTCTGGCTCAAAATTCTGTTAATTCTTCAGCACTCGGTGCATGCAGTCAGGCAATCCTAAATGCAGTAACTTGTAATGGAACTGCTCTTCAGACTGATAATGGAAAGCCGAAGTCAGAGGTAAGGATCTGTGCTTCTCTTAATTCCAGTTCTTGTTTGAGAGTATTTAGTTTGATTTGGTCATCACTTGGTTAGTTTCAGGAACAAGGATCGTTCGCTAACTTGAAAAGTTTTGACAATTTGTCTGAGTCTGCCGTTGCATTGGGTATGTTCAAAACTAGCTGCCTGTGTTGTACAGACATTGTTTTGTGTTGTTCTTTCTTTCTTCTTTTTTACCTTTTTTTTGTTGCTTTGTACTAAGTCCTTGTCATTTTAGAACATTGTACCAGAGAAATCCAGCCAAAACCCATGGTACAAAATGGCAAAGATAAACCTAGTACTAGCATCCTTCCAGATGCAGTGGAGTCTATTGTGCCTCCACCAAATGCTCAGTTTGATCCTTCTGAAAATGTGTACATTGATGAGGGCTCACTTCCTAACTTTCCATCAGAGGATGTTCTTGATTATTCATCCATGAGCTTTAGCAATTTTATTTCCCCGGATCCTACTACATCCGAGTTTCCAATGAATGAAGAAAGAATAATTGCAGAAGCTTCTTGCTCCGGTGACCAAAATATCTTGCACCAAGAAGATATTCCTGGAGTGCCTGCAAGGGAGGTAACATTTCAAGTAAATAAAATGCTCTTCTAAGCTGTGTTGATCTGGTCTTAACTTCATTTAGTTTTCTTCGTAGAGTTCCAAGAATGGAAAAATAAAGTCTTCTTCAGTATCAAAGCTTTCTCAGAATTCGAAACAATCTTCCTTAGTTGGTGAGATGAATGAAAGTGGCAAATCAGGAAGGCAGTTGAGAAAAAGGATTGCTGCTTCGCAACTTGATGCGCCGGAGGATGAAGCCCTTGATAGTGATGGCTTCCCTTCTGAACCTCCTAGTAATTCTATAGCGGATGAAGGAGATAATGATTATGATTATAGAGTGGATGAAGATAATGATAATGAAGATAGAGTGGAAAATACATCTATCAATAAAAGAGCTTCAAAAAAGTCAAAGAAAACTGCAGCTGAACAGGAAAAAAAACCTGTTAGAAGACGTAAGAGGGACAATGGTCCACCAGAACAGTCAAATCAACAGCCACGCAAGAAGTTTTCTCATTCCACTCTTCGTAAAAACAGATGTAAGTTTCAATATTATACATTAATTAACTTGAAAGATTATGGATTCTTATCTTTATGTTACTTAATTTCGTTCTTTTATGCAGTAAAAGGTTTACTTAGCATACCAGAAGATGAAATTGATTTTCAGAAGATGCCTTTCAAAGATATTATTTTGCTTGCAGGGCACAAGGAGAGTTTAGCTGTATGTACTCTGTTTCCTAGCTTTTGTGATGATATTTTTTTTGAAGTTGCTGCGATTTGGTTTATAATAGCATTTTTAATAGACTTATCCATTTTATGTTCGTGGACTATTCACTCAAGTTGTCTCCACTTGACCTTTGTTCCTTCTTTCTTGCAGACTAAAGAGGCAAAAGCTTCAAAGAATGCCTCAACCAATAAAAGGTAGGAATTTAATAACAAGAGGCATATATAGCTGAGTTTTATGTTCTTGAGCTAGCAATTGTTGCATATGTGAATTAACATATATACATGCACTATTTTGGGTATAAATGAAATCCACAGTTTCTTTGGCTGTATACACACTAACATGACACGTTAATTCTGATGTATATCCTTTATTACTCAATAATTTATGAACTCTTCTGGATGGCTAGTGGCATCAGAGGAAGACCATATAGAGCTTTCAGATCTAAATACAGATTCATGTTTTGCAAGTGTCAGTTTCATTCTGAGCAATTCAGTTGGTAATGGGTTGTAAACAACAGGTCAACAGCATATTTTTCTTGTCCCATTCACCAACAAAAGAAAAGGAGGGAGTAGGGAAAGAAAATCCTTTCTACTGTGTATGAATGCAATGTTGAGGATATTAGGTTATATAGGCCATATAGAGCTTTCAGATCTAAATACAGATTCATGTTTTGCAAGTGTCAGTTTCATTCTTAACAATTCAGTTAGTAATGGGTTGTAAACAACAGGTCAACAGCATATTATTCTTGTCCCATTCACCAACAAAAGAAAATCCTTTCTGCTATGTCAATTGCGGGTGCAAAATTACTGTAGATAAAGTGATGAAAACTAAAATAAAAAGATGTTCTACCTAATAAATGATAAAGCATGCCTCTTTTAATTGAACTCTAGAATATAATGTGTGTGTGTATATGGATATGTATATGTATGTTTTGGTCTAATTTTAAATCAGATTTGTGATTTGATGTTTTCTGTGTGATTGCATGTGATGTGTAGATGGGAAATATAAAACTTGGGCTGGTTTTGAAATTCTTTTAACGAATCACCAGTAACTCTTTTTTTTATTTTTTATTTTTATTTTTATCGAAGTTGATCTGTGGAATTTGAAGAATTCAGAATATCAGACAATACTGTTATATGCCATTGCTGCTGGTTACATTCCGAAATTTCTTAATTTAAGTCCTGTTAGGGGCAGTGAGTGGGCTGCTTTTGACATCTGCCCCATGGGGCCCCAACCATGGTTTTGGGAAAGCTTATTTTGGAGCTTTCCTGGAACTGTGGCTGCCCAGCAGCAGAAGGTTAAAAGAAACAAAAAAAAAAAAAAAAGGCAAAAAGCATTTTGGAGAAACTAATCAAACTGGTCTGGTCCACAAATGGGCCTTTAGTGCAGAAAAATATAGTGCAGAAAAATATAGTGCTTGCTTGCTTATGAATGGTCCTTATTTGCTGTCATTTCTGTGTTTTATATGTCCAATCAATTTATATTTTGGTTGCCATGCAGCACTACCAATTCTTTCCATGGGAAGGATTCTCATAATGAAGAGGATATTGGTATTTCAGAGCAATACGGAGGCTGCGTTGATGATCAATCAAACTTCTTATTCAATTACCATTCCTTCATGGATAAAACACCAACTGCAAGATGGTCAAAACAAGACACAGAGTTGTTCTATGAGGTACCATGGCCCTAATTCTGCTTTGATTTATTAAATTTATTTTCTATACCATTTATGATCAAGATTTTACTGAAAAGAAAGCGAATAGATGTATTTGTTTCACATTTTGTACTAGATAGTTTTAGTTAATCTATGATGTTGGTTGGGCAGATCTCTAGCATTGCTTGTAGTGTTGAGTACTAAAGAGACCAAATAAACTGGAAAGTTATTTTTTGTGCTATGATATATAATTGCAAACCAAGGGTGTGAGGTATCCATCTACAGATGCATATAAATTGAAAGCACAGGTGTGGTGCATGGGAGATGGTGGTGCACTGTTACACTGGCCAAGTGGTTTTGTTCAGCTGTCTCTATACCTAAGGGTGTGTAATCGGTCAAATTAAACTGGGAAAACCAAATTACTGAATTATATATTTTGAAGAATTGAACTGAACCGATTTAAAGAGGCCAACTGGACTGAACCCATTTTCTTGGATCTGTTCTTCCTCCCATCTGCATGCTTCCATTCTCTCTGAAATCCCAAATTTCAAGCAAACTCAAAATTTTTAGCAATTTAATAACCCCAATCAAGCAAAGGCAACCAAAAAATTCTTACAGTGGGCATAGAATTAATGAAATTTCATCAAATACAAATTTGAGATTCCAAAAAATACTTGGATCAAAAGAAGCCAAAGGAGATAACACAGACAACAATGGAAATTTGGTATGCGGAGAAGAAAGAATCGCCAAGAGTTGAGAGAGAGCTGTGAGCAACAACACCACCATCTCCATTGGTGGATGGCAGCAACACGACTCTCTCTGTGAGCCGCGATCTGCAAATTGGTGCTCCTTCTGCAAGTCAATTATGTGCCTCTGGCTCTAGCATGCGATTCCAATTGTAAAAAAGCAAATCAATTGCATGCAAGGTGGAGCAATCAAAGATGCAAATCAACTGAATGAAGCAATCTAAGAAGCAAGAAGGTGAAGGATCTAGAGAAGAAGTCAACTGGATGATGGATTTGGAAACGGCAAGGAGGCAAGGAGTTGAGGTTGCGAGAGGAGGGGATAGAAACTGGAGTGACTGGATGGCAATGGATGATGAATTTCCAAACAGCAAGAAGAAGAAGAAGAAGAAGAAGAAGAAGAGTTATGGGAAGGGGAGGGCAGGAGTTGAGGTTGCTGGTGTCATGGGAGAGGGGGCTGAGACTTTGAGGCAAGCAGAGGAAGGAGAAGAAGTTAGGGTTAGTGTGGCTTTTATATGAAAGTAGGTGTGGGCTGGCCTTGCTGGGCGTTGTATTTGATTACAGAAGTGGGGTTGCAACTTGAAATGGAGCTGGTTTTTGGAGTCTTTGGGTTAGGTTGGAGAAAGGCCCATAATATATATAATCAGTAAGTTTTTTTACCCCAGTGTTTGGCAGAAATAACTGAACCAAACTGAAAATTGAACTTTTATAAGTATGATAAGAGAACCAACTTAAAAACTGAATTTCGGTTCGGTTTTTTGGTTCTAACCAATTTCTGCTCACCCCTATCTATACCTTCTTTTTTTCCCCTTCCAGTCAACCAGGAAAATTTTCACAACTTGTGGTTCTAAATATTTAGAGAACTTTCAGATCATTTTCTACTCTTCTGTATTGATAATACTCATAGTTCACAACAAGGTTGTACGGTAAAGAAAAGGATATGTACCCATTTCTAGAGTTGAACTTATGAAATTGATTATTAATTATTGTGGCCTTAAAGAGATGCACAGTACATAGCTATGGATAGATATGAGCAGTTTGTTAAAGCCTTTCCAATTAGAATAATGATCACAGTAAGGGAGAAAAGCACTATAGAAGGAATTTTATGTGGTTAAGTGATGTTACTATGTCCATAGAGAGCCAACTGTGTTTTTTGCTGTGAAGGATAAAGATACAAGCAACTAGTTATAGAAAAGCTAGAGTTTCCTTGTACTGCTAGGAATAGGAGAAATTCAATATTAAAAAAAATCCCCCATGATTAGAATCGCTTCTAAGCTGTACATACCAAAGGGGCTTTGGGACCCGAAAATGGATATTCTTCAAGCGTCTATGTTCCCTGAATGCAGCTAGTACACAACTAATTTCAAGGGTTATTGAATTTAAGTGGTTTGTAAATAATTTTTTGTTCTTTTGTTATTGTGAGCATATATAATAATCTAATTGCATTTATAATTTTGCTTATTTAACGCCCCCTCTAATTAGTTGCTGTCACCTTCAAACATCTAGAGTTAACTCAAGAGTTCCACTACCTTTGAATGCCAATGCTTTTTAATTGATTCGAGGATATTGCATATCCTTATGTCTGCTTGTGGCAAAGTTGATTGAACTGAATATTGTGTGTTTGCCATTTGGTAGGACTTACGGTTAGGGTGGGTTTTCATTTTTCAACCCTTTCTATATATCACATATAACTTGGTTGAATACATAAAGCAGAGATTTAGTTGGCAATAGAAACCCTGCTGGTGAGATAAAGTTGGAGCATTCGAGAAAGAATGTCGGAGAAAAGATATAAATTTTGAATATTTTCATTTTTGCTGATATTGTATAAATTTTAGATTGTGGATGACATCAGTTAAAAGAAAAAAAGTAATTTACTGAATGTGTTATCTATTTTCTCTTAGAATAATAAAGGAAATTGGTATATCTAAGTGTTGAAGGGTTATTGATCTGTGTATATTTTGCCTTTTCATATAATTCAATGCTTTACTGGAGTGTCTACTGCTTGTCTAAAATTTGAATTGATACATGCATCATTTTGTGATTTTAGGGAATTCGGCAATTTGGGACTGATCTATCAATGATACAACAACTTTTCCCTGGACGAACACGTCATCAAATAAAGTTGAAATTTAAGAAGGAGGAGCGTCAACATCCATTAAGGCTTTCTGAAGCTCTGAATAGTCGTGCTAAAGGTGAAACCAGTGTTCACTTGCCCCCTTTCTAATTTATGATCAAAGTTTAGTTGAACATAATTATTTCTATATTTTTCAAAGATTAACACGTTCAGCTTTAGCTTGGATCAATGTACAGGTAGTTCGCCTTATTTTCCAGCATTAGTTGAGGTTTTAGTTAAGTGAGAAGTGAATGCAGAATTTTGGATTTTTGTTTTGGCTTGTCATCAAAGGTGGTTGTTGACGCGTGACAGGCCCTGGACGTGTTTTTTTTATTAGTGTGCCTCAAAATAATTTTTGTAGTTTCATTGATGTGACTTGATATTAGAATTAGATTTCCAGAAAGTGTTGTCCTTTTCAGTATGCATGAATTGTGTAAACCTACAATCTCACCAGTGCGTCCGCACATATAGCAAAAGGTGGGAAAAGAACATGCACTAATGTATGACAGCATGTGGCTTATGTTGGACTTTCTTTTGCAGCAAGTTATTGTAAAATTTAAGTTATATTCAACTTGATTGCTGTGAGATGTGGGGTGTTGAAAGTTTTGGTGTTGTGACCTGATTTTCTTTTGCAGATCATTCGTATTATGAAAAAGTGATTGAGCAGCTGCAACAAGTTGCTGCTCAGGCGGAGCAAGAGTCTAACAGAGGTAACTCAGTCAGTTTGACAGATGAGGAGGCAGAGTTGAATCCTGAAACTAATGTAAGCATCTTGTTCTTTCCCTTGTATTCCTAAGAGATGATATATATGCTATTTACTATTATATTTCTTCATATGGAGTACTAAAATCACTCGGGAAAAATGTTGGAAGAAATTGAATTAACTGTTCTAAAATGATCTAGTCCTTTTAACTTTTGGTCTTGATCTTTTAATCTGCTCCAACTGTTAATATGGAGATGCAATTGCTTCTCATTTAAGTGAGAGACATACAAGTAACAGCATTTGACCAATGCTATGCGTCATGAAATGCTATTAGCAATCTAATTTGCAACAGGGAAATTGCCATGATGCAATTGCTTCTCATTTAAGTGAGAGACATACAAGTAACAGCATTTGACCAATGCTATGCGTCATGAAATGCTATTAGCAATCTAATTTGCAACAGGGAAATTGCCATTGGGGAGATAAGAGATTCCAGGGTTCATATGCTACATTTGAATTTTCTTTTTTTCACTAAAAAAAAGGGGAAAAAAAAAATCACATTTACCTATCCATTTGCATTGTTACTGGCAGGAAGAAGTGGCAAAATCTGATGAGCAAGATGAGGATGGAACAGTTGAAGATCAGGATGGAGATCCTCTGAAGTATGATGAAGATGATGATGACTTCGATCTATGGAGCTCATATAAAAGTGAATTTTGATTATCAGATTTAAGAGACGTATTTTTGTGTATATTGCTTTTTTTTTTTTTTTTCCCCTCTAATGTTAAAAATATTCATTTTCTTTTTACTGATAATAGATATTTTTATTTCATAAAATTAAACGAAATAAATAGTAATTGCTTTTAATATGATAAGATAAGAAATTAATAAAATAAATATTGTATTGTTCTGGATTAATTATTAAAATAATGTGAAAAAAATTATTTGCGAAAATAATGTGATCTTGAAAATAGGTAAATATTATATATGATCATTTGAGTATTATTAAAAAAGTTACTAAATTTTATTTTTTTTATAGAATTTACTAGATATCAATTTAATTTCATAAGTCACGAAAATTAAAAATTTTCAGATTAATTGATTGGTTTATCAATATTTTACAAATAAATTATTTTATTTTATTTTATTAATTTATTAAAAAAATTAATATACATAAAATGTATTTAGCTCTCTCTTAACTATTAAACTTCTTTATTTTCTCTTTTTTTTTTTCTTCACATTTGTAATCATTAATTAAGTAATTTTATTCATAAAATAAGTAATATGATAATAAATTAATTTAAAAATTTTTAATTTTAAATTATTATAATTTTTATAAAATTAAATTAAAATTTTATAAATTTTATAAAAAAATTTAAAATTTGACGACTTTTACGAAAGTATATAAAGTTGAGTGGTATTGGGTAACGATTACCCAAAAATAATGTATGCTAAACAAAAAAAAGGCAAATAAAATTAGCAGTCTCTGCCGGAAGAGGACATGTACGACTCTGCCGCAAAAGCTAGACTGGCGTTTTCACAGGAACTGTACCAGAAGCATGCGTTTTAATTCTACTCAGCAATAGAAAGGACCAGGAAGAGAATTGCTAGAATTACAGGAGTGGGTTGTGACTATCCAAATCAATAATTGACACTTGCAATACACTTTGATTAAGCCTGTTCTTACTTTAAAAAGAAAATTTATATTGAAATTTTTTAATTAAACAATAACTTACAACATCAAATATCTAATTCTAAGTTTTTCTCTTTTTTTACTTTAGTAATAAAATTAATTTTAAACATTTGTGCATATTACACAAAACCATGATCAACACTTATAATTAATCAAGATTTTAGTTTTATTTATTAAAAAATGAATTTATTTTAGAAAATAAATTATTTTTTATGAAGTAAATGGTAAAAATTTTACCTTCTTCAAAAACTTAAATCGACTCAATTTGTTTAGTTGAATATAAATTATGTTTTTTAAAAATTAAACTTAGTCTATCAGGTAAGTGATATACTTTTAATTATTGAATCAATTCAGGTTGAATTATAAATTAATTACAAACATCATATTACTATAAAAATATTATTTAAATTTTTATCTATAATAATTGATTATTAATTTCATATTAAAATGATAAATTGTTGCTTTTAAAAGCATTATTATGTAATTAATCCTATTGGGCTTGTTTGAGATGGAAGCATTCACATAGGGGACTGTAATTGCAATATAAGGAGCAAAGTCCTCTCCAAACTTGAATAGTTTAGTATTAGAAAGTTGAGAGAGCTGATGTGGCTTCAACCACATCTTAATTTATTATAGGTAAGTGACCTAATTAAGTCATAATTTATTCTGGTAAGTAACCTAATCAATTCTTAATTCCAACTCATCCATGTGTCAAGCAGTTGAATTTTTTTGTGGTTGGCATTGGCAATGAGTAAGAAGCTTTCCTATTTAGCAAACTAGATTTCATATCTGACCGTGAAGGTTTGAACTCATTATATAACATATAATAGACTCATATTTGAATAAAAAGTATGATTATATTAAATTCTACTCTTGAAGGAAATTTAATTAAAGTAAAATTTGAAATCTCTAATAAGATGAAATGAAATTCTAGTATTTTAAGTGGTTTTGTATCAAATAGGTACAATAAAATTTACTTCGTATTTCAACCCCACTAAATTTATTACGTGCTTGTTTAGCATTGTGTTTAGAGGTTCGAAATTAATTTTTTTTAATAAAAATATCATTTTATATGTTATTAAAAAAATAATTTGAAAAAATTATTTTTTATTTTAATATTTTTATAATTAAAATTTATTAAATTTAATTTTAAATTATTTTTTAATATTCTCATACATATCCTTGCTTGTGCAAGCTGAAAACATATTTGTCACTTCAATATCCATAAATTGTTCTTATAAAATATGAAAATTTTCAAGGATAAATATGATCCGGCCAAGGTTATGATTTTGAACGTGTTGGGCAAGTTCCCACCTCTGGAGGTGGGTGCAGTAATTGAAGTGAAAGCAAATGGGGCTACCAAATTACTTGAGTTAAAAGGGAATTAGAGGAGTTTCTTAACTAAGGCATGGCAACCATTTGTCAATACTAAACAGTAACACTACAATGATTGTCAATTTGTGGGTTCGACTTTATTATGATATAATTTAAAATATATTTTCTTAAAATTATTTATTTTAAAGAGGATATAAAATTTAGATAAATTGAAGATAAATATAAATTTATTTTGAAAAAATATAAATATGAAGATTTTTAAAAAAATTATAAAAAAAATATAAAAAATGTGAAAAGAAAGGAGGGATAATTATTTTGTGAATATATTCATCAATAGCCATCTAAAAAAGCTCACATAAATAAAATATAAAATATTAAAAAATAAATATTAAATTATATTATTAAAAAAATAAAAAAAGGAGCCGCGCAGCAAAATTGCTAGTTAAAAGTAAAATGAGTCGCTGACATCCTGCCATGTGTATTCATTGTATTACTTTTACTTTAATTCTCAGTCAACACCGTTACTCATCTCTAAATCCACCGCCGGCGAACTCCACCTTTAATGCACCGACCGTTTCTTTCCATTCGCCACGTGGAATTCCCGACCCAAACTCCACAAAAATCTGGACCCCACACCCACCCAATTAGGTCTCCTATTAACTCGCTCTCACTTTCTCTCTGTACCTCCCTCTCCACAAACGATCTCATTCGCCGTCGTTTCCTCAGGCGAATCTAATTTATTCTATTTATTCTATTTTTAATTTCGATCATCATCTCTGCTGCAATTCCGTTGTTTCGATCTCGCTTATTGTTCCCGGCGATATGCATTTATGACCATTTGATTCCCTCGTGATTGGCGCCGACATTTATCTCTCCCGCCAGGTTTTTTTTTTTTAATTTAATTTCGCTTATTTTTAGTTGTACTGATTTTGAGTTGAGTTCCGGATTTTTTTAGGGTTTTTGATGAGAATGTAGGGGTTTTGTAGGGTGCATTGTTGTTGCTGAAGAGCGATTGACCGTTGTTCGAGTGGAATTGAGCAGAGAGAGAGAGAGAGAGAGAGAGAGTTTAGTGCCTCCAATTGTGTGCTGAAGCCGGGAAATGTCGGGCCCACTGGATCGCTTCGCGAGACCTTGTGAGTGATGCGTTTCTTGACTCATTGTTTCTTTCTTTGTTTGTTTGTTCTGGTTTGATACATTGGGTTTTTGTTTGCCTTTTCACTGATTTGGCTCACAATAGGGTTTCTTGTACTCTCTGTTGCTGCTTGGTTGCTGAGAAAGAGAAATGAAGTAACCACAATTTGTTTCTTTTTATTCCCCCTTTCGGAAACAAGAATTCAATTTTTTTTATTTAGTCAATTCTCATTTTGAAATTAAAGAATTTAATTTTATTTACTAAAAAATATCATTTTTAAAATATATGTGTGAGAATTCAATGGAATTTTTTCTTGCAAATGAATTATTTCAAAGGAAGCCTAAATTATTCTTTTAACATATCAGAAGTTTATTTTGGCAGGGTTTTTTTTCTTTTTTTTTTTTTTTTTTTTTTTAATATAAAAAAAGAGGGAAAAGGTCTAAGGTTTTTCTTCCTTCTAGAGTGATTGGAGATTTTGATGGCTTGTAAATGTGTGATTGCTCTTTAGCAGGTTGGGATTATTACGATTTTGAGTTCAAATTTGGAATTTTTTTTTAAATTTTATTTTAGTGATGTCCTTTATTTTTGTTAATTAAGGGTTACCTTTCGATCCCCAGAGGAAATTTTTTGGTACTCATGGAAAAGATGATGCTGTCAATTTTGATATGGATTAGAAAAAGTCAGAATTTTTAATGTGTTGGGACTTTGGTAGTTTGCACTTGTGGTTGTCTTTCAAGTTTCAATCATTATAGTCTATTGTACCAATGCACATTGTATTGTTATTGCAGTAGTTCATTCAGTTCTGATGACAACGCTATGTTATTTGTTTATCTTTTGTTTCAGGCTTTGACGGATTCTCAGGTAGTGATGAGAGAAAAGAGAGAAAATCTGATTTTGAAAACTCTGAGGATGAAAGGCGAACCAGAATAGGATCTCTTAAAAAGAAAGCAATTAATGCATCTACTAAATTTAAGCATTCTCTGAAGAAAAAGAGCAGTAGAAGAAAGAGTGATGGTAGAGTCAGTTCTGTTTCGATTGAGGATGTTCGGGATGTTGGAGAACTGCAGGCTGTTGATGAATTTCGTCAGGCATTGATCATGGACGAATTACTACCAGAAAGACATGATGATTATCATATGTTGTTGAGGTACGTGGATATCAGATTCCTGACTTGTATTACTTGTCCTTATGCAACTTGCTGTGCTTGCTTACCATGGTTCCCATGGTGAGCTTAGTAAAAGCAATAAAAAATGTGTTAGCTGTTGATTCCCTAAGCTTAGGGGTTTGTAACTGATCAATGCATTGGTCACAAAAAGTTGAGCAACTTAATGGTTGAGTCTGGTTACGATTTTTTTCAGTTGATGCTGATTTAGCATATCTCAATCCTCATCATAATGAGTTTATTATTGATTTCATGGTTTTTCTGTATACGTTAATCGCCCTATCTTGAGATGCTTTCATTCTGATATTGATTTATTCCATCCGAGTCATTTTCACTGCTATACTTCTCTCATTCTTGTTGTGCTGTGTTTGTGGTATGATGTTGCTGTGCTTCATCTGTGTTTTCTTGTCGTCAGTAAGTAACAATTGCAAGTCTTTTACATCTCTCAGGTTCTTGAAAGCAAGGAAGTTTGACATTGAAAAAGCAAAACACATGTGGGCCGACATGCTTCAATGGAGGAAGGAATTTGATGCTGATACTATTATGGAGGTTCTACATTTGACGATTTCCTTGAAATTGATGTGGCCCTCGATCCTCTTGAATCTTTTTCTTATCTCCTTGTGTTTATTGCGCTTATGTTTTCAGGATTTTGAATTTAAAGAGTTGAATGAAGTTTTGATGTATTACCCCCATGGTTATCATGGAGTGGATAAAGAAGGGAGACCTGTTTACATCGAAAGATTGGGAAAAGTTGATCCTCATAAGCTTATGCAAGTTACAACTATGGATCGGTATGTAAAATACCACGTGCGGGAGTTTGAGAAAAGCTTTGCAATAAAATTTCCTGCTTGTACCATTGCTGCAAAGAGACATATAGATTCAAGCACAACCATTTTAGATGTTCATGGCGTGGTATGTAGCATGTTTTATTACAGAGAACATAGTTGGGTTATCAAAACATATGATTCCTTATTTCTTCTTTTTCATTTCTAATCATTCAGGGTCTTAAGAACTTCACCAAGAATGCACGGGATCTAATTATGCGACTGCAAAAGATTGATGGTGACAATTACCCTGAGGTTCAAAATCTCATTTAACATGACGTGATTAATTCTTCAAGTTGTGCACAAATTCTGATTTGATTATAAGGGAGTGTGAATTATGTAATATTGTCAATTTGAACTTTTGTGCTTCTTTAATCAATGCAGACACTCCACCAAATGTTCATCATCAATGCTGGTCCTGGATTTAGACTGCTATGGAACACTGTGAAGACTTTTCTAGATCCTAAAACCACCTCCAAGATTCACGTATGCAAAAGTTTTCTGTTCTGTGCATTGAAAGCACTGCTGTTGTCTGCTTGTTGATAACTTATTAAATATTCTTTTGGTGGAACTCATTTAGGTTCTTGGAAACAAATATCACAGTAAATTGCTTGAGATGATTGATGCCAGGTAAAAGGGGCTGGATAAGCGATTATACATGTGTTATTATCTAAATACATCTGTGTAGTTTTTCTTCAATATTTTTCCTATGCTTCAGTGGTCTTACTTTCTCTTATTATTCGAATCTCACAAGAAGTTTGCATTTCATGCAGTGAGTTGCCAGAATTTCTTGGTGGTACCTGTACCTGTGCAGATCAGGGAGGTTGCCTTCGGTCAGATAAGGGACCATGGAAAAACCCAGAAATATTGAAGGTTATTAGCTGATTTTTTTTTTTTCTATGATGTAAATGTTAGATGTTCTGTACTCTATTTTTTTTTTTTTACTTTATTTTATAAATTGATTTACTTTGAAATCAAGAAACAATCAGTTGCTTGCGTTTACTATGTTGCAGATGGTTCTTAATGGTGAAGCACGGCGTGCCCACCAGGTTGTAAAAGTTTTAAACAGTGAGGGGAAGGTTATTGCATATGCTAAGCCACGTTACCCTGTGGTAGGAAATCACCTTATTCATCAGTTTCATATAGACATATGCAAATCTTCTGTTTCCTTACAATTACCTTCACTGGATATTTTGTAGCTTGTCAGAGGTAGTGATACATCCACTGCTGAGTCAGGATCTGAAGCTGAAGATATTGCTTCCCCCAAAGCACTGAAGAGTTATTCACATCTTCGACTGACTCCTGTTCGCGAAGAAGTATGTTTTGATGTTTTAAAATTTTAATATGTTCTTTATGCTTTGTGTGTAAGCCATGCAGTTTATGCTGTTGTGATTCAAAATTTATTTTGCATTAGTAATTGAAGGATCAAGTAATGAGTTACCAAAAAACAGTTGCCATGCCGTCTCTTTTGTTCCTCAAATTCCACTTTTTGAATAACAAAACTAATATGATAAATTCATAAAATTTCTCAAGCACTATTTTTTATTGCTAACCGTTGGTGCACTTTCTTTTAGATATTTCTTCTTCAGTCAGTTTAAAAATGACAAAGCGTGTCTGCTAAAAATATTTCTGGATATAGCGCCAATATTAACGTAAAAGGAAAGCAAATCATCTAAAATAAGTAATTAAATCACTGTAATTAACTAACAAATCCAGTGTTGATTGTTGTTCTTTTTATTTGGTTTTAATTTTTCACTTTACTTTGCTTTTTTTAATTTCCAGGGTAAGGTGGTTGGAAAGGCAAGCTATGCTGGTAACTTCTCAGGGTATGATGAATATGTTCCTATGGTTGACAAAGCTGTTGATGCTGGTTGGAAACAGCAAGCATCCATTCAGAGGCCTTCTGTTTCCAAAGGTTAGTGAGTGAAGTAGTGTTTACTGCCTATATTGTTCTGTATTTATCTGTCATTGGGCTTTTTCAAAAAAATATGCTGTGTGTCTCCTCAAGGTCTGGTATATCCACCCTATTAATTATGCTTTTTTTACTCACAAGGGCTAACAACTCATGGTTCCATATACTCGAGACAAGTGTCAAGGTTAAAGGAAAGAAGGTCCACTTCTATTTAGCTTAATGCTTTTATCCCTAGGGCATTTGGCTGAGTTAGTTGTGGTTTATGGGTACCTTGAGAACAATTGTTGTAGTCATTCTTTTTATCTCTCTTGCCAATTTCCATACTGATTCATTCTTAGTTTACACTGGTTGCCAGCCTTTTTCTTTCATAAAACTTTTCAACACCCAACAATAAAATCTCTGGTAGTGATATTACGTGATAGGAGAACTGTTAATTTGTCTATGTTAAACAGGTAGATATCATAATCTGTTCAGTTGTGTACAACTTCAGATGTATGGTATATTTGTTTGATTGATACATTGTCCATGTTCTTTTTCTTTAACCTTGCAAATGATGAAGGTGAAATTTTCAATGCAGCAACACTTGCTCTGCCTGAAACTCCGAAGAGTCCAGAAGGAATTCACGTTAGAATATTTGTAGCAGTTATGGCTTTCTTCGTCACACTTTTCACTCTTCTACGAACTTTGGTGTTCCGTGTAACTAAGAGGCTTCCCAATGCTTCATCTGATGATCAAAGTTCTCCTGAAGTTTTCTTGGAGGCAACACAGGAAGAGTTCCGTCCCCCTTCACCAACTCCAGCTTTTACTGAGGCAGATCTCCTCTCTTCTGTACTGAAAAGGCTAGGTGAGCTAGAGGAGAAAGTGGATACACTTAGAGCAAAGCCAACAGAAATGCCTTATGAGAAAGAGGAATTACTGAATGCCGCTGTTTGTCGTGTGGATGCCCTAGAAGCAGAGCTAATTGCTACCAAAAAGGTATAATTGCTCTATTTCATATTATTATTATGTGTGATGACATTGTTCGGGCTTGTTAACTCCTAAGTGGCGATCATAATGTGCAAGTCTATTACGTATCAGCTGTCATTTAAGCTTTTACGTGAAGTATTGGATGTTTCTTCACTTTTCTTTATTTATTTATTTATTTTTTGGTGGCACTAATAAGTTTTGTCTGACAAATCATGAATCTGGTGAAAAATCTAGTTTCACTATGTTAAATCAGCACCTTGGCTTTGTTGGGTTCAAAGTGATTTGATTGTGGAGCAATGTTGCTTTTAGATTTTCACTTATTGTCTTATCATCGTGCTTGATTTTGAGACCAATTTTATGCAACAAAGGGAAATGCTATTGGCTTAGCTAGTCTTTGATCATCAACTGTAGCTGTCTTATTTCAATGATGATGAAAAGGCTTTTTGGTTAAATTTCCCATATCTTGTACCTTAATTAATGGGCATATTTTAGTCTTTTCATGGTTGACTTGCAGTTGTGTATTGCATCTCTTTCATGTTGTGGCAACTTTTCTGTTTTTGCATTATTCTCTATATTTAAGTTACTGCATCAAGTGGAGCATCTGTTGTTTTCTCCATTTTCTAAAAGAGGGATAATGTTATTGATCATTTGTGCTTCCTGAGCAGGCTTTACATGAAGCTTTAATGAAGCTAGAAGATTTGCTCGTGTACGTAGACAGTCAAGAAGAAGCCAAGTACCGGGTAGGGAGATCAATCTCTCTTTTTTTGTATATGGCCTAGGAAGTAGGCGTTTCTTTTTATTGATATATATGATATGTGGCTGAAAATTTTTCTGTGCATATCAGAAAAAGAAGTTTTGCTGGTAAGATGTTTTGCCTATGGAGGGAGACTTTGGTGACTTTCTGGCTGGCACAAAAATTTGTCTTTTCTGTACGAAGTGTTTTAACATACAAGCACAGATGTTGGTCGTGCTGAGGACACTTTCTAATTGATGTGAGTTTCTGTTGATTACGAAGGAAAAGACTTTGTTATAAGGAAATTATTGTATGACCGCCATTGTTCTTAAATCATGTGTGCGTGGTTTGGTTTTCCAAATTTAGTGGTTTTTCCTTATATTTTCTAATATGAATGGACTTGATAATTGTCAAGGGCTTTCGCATATTGATAGCTTTTGCATGTCATCATCTAGGTGCTTAGTTTTGGTACAATGGTTTTTCAGCAGCTGCCCAATTCAATCGCTCGAGTCCCTGTTACTAAATAGACGGTTGTGTTTATTTTACAATTGTAGAATTTGAACTTGCTGAAGGTGATCATGTTATCTACAAGCATCCTGATTCATTTCTACAATTCTACTAAAGATTTTGGAAGAAAATATTCTATTTTGTTAGTTCCTTTCGATAATTGTGCGAGACAGCGATGACATATAGTCTAGCAAGACAAGCATGCTCTGGAAGAACTTTGAAGTGGGGAAATTAGGCCTGCTCTGAATGAAAGTATGGTGTTTGATTTCGAGTCTCTAGGATTATTGTTGGACTGCTCATGGTGTGATCCACCAAAACAAAGCCGAAATGAAATAATGAGTCTTTAAAGTGGTGTGAGTTGCACAATTATGCAAAGGAAAGCAAAAAAATTACCATGTGTATAATGTACAAAGGTTTGAGTCGAGTGTTATACAAAGCAGAAAATGATTTTACGTAACAACCAACATAAGGCAATGAAGTTTATATTAATCGCCATATGTGTCTGACTGTAAGTTCTCAAATTATTTTTTGGAGCGCAGCAGAAAAACTCAGAACTTTTCACCCTCACTAAGCGTTATGGATTCTTCAGTCAAAATCCGAAAAACTGAAATATGAAAGAACTTGATTAGGATTGTCATGTATAGCAATTATAAAGAACATCTGAGATATGTCAACGTTTGCATACCTTCTTCTTCTTCTTCTTCTTTTTCTTTTCAATGTACTCCAGGAGTTCCTGCTGTTTAGTAGTTGCATCCTCAAGTGCCTGCACAAATAAGACATATAAAATACAGAAAATTATCTCAAATATTTCTGGCTCTTACTGCTCTTACAAACTAGTTATTTTCTAAACTACTTTTCTTCCTTTTCCTGTATGTGGAGGAGAGAATTGGAGAAAACCTTCTTGGTTGCTAACAGCTCTTGCTCAAGGAAATCAACGCGCCTTAAAGTAGCATTCAGCATTTCCTCTTTCTCAGGTGGCATAGTATCAGCTCTTGAGGCAAGAACATTCAACTTCTTTTCCATTTCAGCCATGCTCATCATCATGTTCTTGTATTCTGTGGTAGAGATGGAGGGCGCTGGCAATGCGTGGCTTTTCATCATTGAATCATCATAGCCATAAATAGCAGCTTCAGTAAGCTTTCTTGGCATGTTGCGCGTCATGCGAACCATGGTGACAATTCCCATCACAAAGGCCAGAACCCCACTAATAATTGGACTGTTATTTCCATCGGACTTACAACCATCGCCTGCAGGAAAATGATCTGCAACATTGGAAATGGAATGTAATGTTGTTATTCGTAGAAGGCAGCTGATTGCAGAATGCATTAGTCCTCAAGTACCGAAGAAACTATTTTAAAATTGTAACAATTCTGAAAGTGTTACAAAATGTCCTCCAAATAAGCTTTATGCCATGAAGTATCTTATATGCATAAGTTTTGATTTTATGTAATATATGCATATTAATAAATTGCATACCTTTAGAGATGTTGTATCCGTGCTTCTGCATTGGAGTAGGCCAAGCAGCATCTACAGACTTGTCAACGATTGGAATGATGCCAAAGTTGTTGGCAATGTCTCTCTTTTTGATAATAGGAAACTGCAAACATATAAGAGAATTACAAGGAATCCGTAGACAATTTGATGACTTTCCTTTTAAACTCAAAATGTAATAAACTTTCAAATTTCCTAGATTTTTGATCTCCAATTATTATGTAGAAGTTGAAAATTTGTTTTCCGAGCTATATGCCAATGCAAGTAAGCTAGTTGACCCTAGTTGCATCTCTACATCTTAAGCCCTTTCATTATTATGCATTGCTTGTATCAGATGGAAATCCGAGAAACTTACTTCTTCAGGAACAGGATACTTTGGATGCACAACATCCATATTTGTTTCTACATTGAAGGAATCGCCTCTCTCCATCTTGTCAAATGCCACCAGCAAAAAATGGGGAAAAGTAGGGAAGTTGAGCAATCAATCAATGGATAAAAACTTGTACAGTCTAGGAAATTATTCATTCTTGTATATTTACAAAAATGTAATGAATAAGAGGGCCATGAACCCATGAAAATTGAAATACCATACTCTACTAAGGACAAAGTACCTTTGAGCATGCCTTCTCATCTTCAGAGATTTCCTTCTCCTCAATTCCTGACAAAGTTCTCCTATTGCATTTGGCTACACCATTTTGAACCATCTGGATCATCATAATAGAAAATTTGTCATTTTCTTGTATATCATTTTAACAAATACAATAGGTAGTAGTAATCTACCTTCATTATTTCTGGGTCATTCCATGGGCCTTTGTCAGAGCGCATACAGCCACCCTTATCAGCACAAGTACAAGTACCACCCAAAAACTCTGGCAGCTCACTGGTCGCAGTCCAGAAAATAGGGGTTCAGTAAAGAAACTTAAAAAAATATATTTTTATATGATCTTGGAACAAGTATATTAGAACCAAACTATGCTAACATATAGAAATTGGAAGATGAGAAACATTTTCTGAAAAACACTGTTTTCCTGTAAAAGATCAAGAATTGACTTACCTAGCATCAATTATTTCAAGCAACTTGCTCTGGTATTTGCTACCCAGGACCTGACGAAAAATCATTTCAGTAATTTAGTGACATTACTGGAAGGGAAGCCGCACTATCTGTAGATGAATAGATGTGGAATACTTACATGGATCTTGGCAGCAGTTTTAGGGTCAAGGAAAGACTTAACAGTGTTCCATAAAAGCCTGAATCCAGAACCCCCATTGATGATGAACATGCGGTTTAGTGTCTGCAAATATAAAAGAATTTCAATTAATGTCATGCAGAGTTAAAAAAACCTGACCTTGATCCAATGGAAGTAGAAAGACCTATAAAATGACTACCTCAGGGTAATTGTCACCATCAATCTTTTGAATGCGTGTAATAAGATCCCTTGCAGTTTTGGTGAAGTGTTTGAGACCCTGAGTCATGAATATTTTGGTTAGTGCTGGAATTCTAAAAATGTAAAACAAGAAATTTAATGCATTTCAATTTCACAAATTTTGAGATGCTATAGCAACTATATGGCGTTTTTGCATACTCTAGTACTTAAAATCCTCACATACCACTCCCTGCACATCCAAAATAGTGGTGCTCTGGTCAATGTGCTTCTTTGCTGCAACTGAACAGGCTGGGAGCTTATAAGCAAAGGTTTTCTCAAATTCCTTCACATGGTACTTCACATATCTATCCAATGTTGTGACTTGCAGCAACTTATTGGCATCAACTTCACCCAATTTTTCAATGTA
Source organism: Hevea brasiliensis (assembly GCF_030052815.1). Lineage (NCBI taxonomy): Eukaryota > Viridiplantae > Streptophyta > Magnoliopsida > Malpighiales > Euphorbiaceae > Hevea > Hevea brasiliensis. Next base: position 110,555,384 of record NC_079493.1, read on the forward strand.
AACAGGTCTTCCTTCCTTATCAATCCCATGGTATCCTTGTGGATAGTATTTCACAACTTCATCTAATTCCTGGAACTCAAAGTCCTAAAAAAAAAAGCCAAATGAAGCTCAGAACAATATGGTGCCTTGCACAATAACATTCTATATCTACCTTTCCAACTTGTTTTTTTGATTGTTACCTCCATGATTGTGTCAGTACCAAAATCTTTCCTCCAATGGAGCATATCAGACCACATTTGCTTTGCCTTCTCCACATCAAATTTCCTGGCCCTCAAAAATCTGTATCATGATGCATTAGGTTAACAACCTAGGTCATTTTCTGCATTATCCAAACAAGTGAACAACTACCATCCAGTTAAATTTAAGGAAATAAATCCTAATAATGTCCCCTAATGAAAAAATGTCCTGAATTAACTCAATTATGCATAAAACCTCTAAATGTTTACATTTAAATCTTTCTTTTAAAATGTTCTTGATGAGAAAGGTCTTAACACAAGAAAATGCCCATTCCCTATTTCTATGAAATTTTCCAAACAATATTCATGTCCTAGCACTTACAATAATGAGAATTGACATTGGAAACATATTTAAACATATGCCCTTTTCTGTTGGAATATCAATTCATATAAAATGCAAGGAATATAATAACATTTTCATTGCCTTCTCCAAGAGAAAGGGAAGAATTTCAAGTCTTTTTGTTTAGTTGAATTCAAATTTAGAAGCAAAAACTGCATGAATAAATGCATGACCTCAGTCATTAAAACTGGAAAAGGGAGAGAAAAATGACCTGAGCATCAGATGGTGATCATCATGCTTAGAGGGCAATAACTCATCAAGGATAAGTACTTGACGAAATGCATCCACTGCCTGTAATTCCTCGTCATCAATGTTATCCTCAATTGCAACAGACATCACTCTACTGTGTCTGCGGCCCTTTTTTGTCAAAGAATTCCTGAACTTGTTGGAGGCATTAATTGCCTTCTTCTTTAGAGATCCAAGCCTAGTCTTCCTTTCCTCCTCATAGTTCTCAATGTCAGATTTTTCCAGACCTGTGTGATCAATATTCAAAGGCAATAACTTCAAAGATTTTATAGTAGAAGAACTTGAATGTGATATCCAGGGTCCTATTAATAAACCAGGAAAAGTAAATTAACATAAAGCCTCAAGTTTGTATCATCATCAAATGTCAAATGCAACTTTTAAGTGCCTTAGGAGGACTATCCCTGAAAGATATTTGTCAGGAGAGACGACATTTTATCTACACACATCAAATTCCCCATATAATTGATGTGAGATGTTGGGATCATAAATCTTATTTTCAAAATCCTCATTGTCCATCTTCCTCATTTCACTAACAATGAAAAATACATGGTCGAATGCTTACCTGCTTTGATATGTCGATCAAGCGGCCCAGAAACATTTTCTGCCATTGCCATGATTAAATCCTGAAAAGCCTATCAACTCGAGTTAGTAAAAGCAGCAGGATTTTCAAGCGCCAATAAACAATTGCAGCTCGTGAAATATTTTTATGCCTACAAACCAAATGAGAAGATGAGAGAACTGCAAATCCAAAGGAAAACAAATGAGTCCTTGCAGTACCCACTTTCATAACATCAAAACCGGCAATCAAAAACAAATGTTTAAACATGTAAATGTCTAATGTGAAAAATCATAGCAACCAAGAAACAAACGACACATATGCATGCATAAACATACTCTTAAAAATGACAAGGCAGGTAAGGAAGATTGAAACTCTTAAAAGAAGCATTGGAACTACACGAATGAAAAATCAATAACCTGACAAATTCAAGCAATATAAATCAATATAAATTATACAATCAAATATTAAGAGAAGAGTAACGAGGAAACCAAAAGGGTAGCTATTACTAAACGTGTAGCTTCACATCCAATACATAAATCAATGAAAGAAAACCAAAGTATCAAATGCGGGCACCTATAGTCAAAGGGTAGCCAGAGGTGATTGAGGAATGCAAGAATTAGAACAAAATTACGAAGAAAGAAAATGCAGATATTACCTTTAGGCAAGAATGTAGGAAGGAAGAGAAGCACAAGCAGATGTGTATGGATATTTAATTCACTGAGAAATCAGAGGCCCTAAAGGATGGCTCCAAAAATAGAAAAGAGAAACCTTTCGTTTTTATATTTAGTTGCAGTTGAAAGAAAGAGGTAGGAAGCCAAATGCATACCATTCCATTCAATTTCTTTCTAACAAACGCGCAAAAATCTTTAACAAACTTAACGTCTTCTCCTCTCTCTCTTTTTTTATTTTTTATTTTTTAAATTATATCATTATTGAATAGATGATCCTCTAATACCTATTGAATAGGTTGATTTAAGTCTGTAGCCCAAAGTCAAATAGCTTGTTCGTGGTGAGCCACTAAGCTTTAGGCACCCATTTTTGAGGAATTGAAGATCGCTAAATAGCACCTAAAAGAATTGCATGATAATATAAAATAGTACCTTTAAATTATTTTATAATTACTAGAAAATATGAAAATAATTAAAGTTGGTTGATATTTTTTATATATTTAAATAAATGCTATGAAGCCAAAGGTCTTAATATTTTTGGGTGAGTTAACATTACATGACTTTCGAATGAAGTGGGTGTTCAGGATATATATATATATATATGAGGGAGGTAGGTGAGAAAGATTAGGGTAGTTTAGGCTCTTAATTATTTTAAAAAATTTTTAATCGGTATTAATAAAATTTAATTTTTTTATTAATTGATTTCTTATAATTTTTTTTATTAATCTCTCTAAATATTTATAAAAAAAAATTAAATAAGTATAATAAATTTTATTTTTCATTAATTACCCTTTGGATTTTCTATTCAACCCTAGTAATTTATAATTTATATATGATTTAAGTTGAAATATCAAAATTACTTAGTTATTATTAAATAAATAAATAATTCACTAATTATTTAAATTTTTATAATTTATACTAAAATAATTGATAAGTAATTGCTATTTGAAAATTTAATTCAAGGCAATCGCATAATTTCCTATTACATTATCTAAAATTAAATTAGATTTTTTATTTTTTTCTCTTCCCCTCATTCAACATTATTTTTTTTTTCCTTTTATCTTCTTTCCTATTTAACTTCCTATCATTTATTTCATTTGAGTTAAAAAAAATTATTTTATTTATATCTGAATAAGTAAATTAAATTAATGGTCTAAACAATTATGTAAATTTTAGATAGATTAACTTAAATATATATTTATTTTTAACTAATATATTTATTTTATCATTTACTAATATCTAATTTTTCAAACTTCTTTATTATATTTTTTAATCTTGCTTTATTATGTCATGTAATCTAATTGTATGGAATTTATATTTATTTTTTTAGTTATTGGATATTTAAATTTTATGTAAGAATTTAATGTAATATTTTAATATTAACTAATATATATATATATATATATATATATATATATATATATATGTTATGATTGGCCACCTTAAACAAATTTTGTTGACTCAACCCGTGGAGCGGATTAGATCGGTTCGAAAACAATGTCGTCCCACGTTTTGGGCTCACGTTCCGAGTTAGAAGCTTGGGCTCCAAAAATCGTTTTGGCTTTTTCGGTCCTAATGTAAAATCCAACTTAATTTTCTTACAATTTTCATAGGTAACATAACAGCACATGACAGAATCAAAACCCAATATAGACGTTTTTCATTTGACCCTGCAGTTTAGTTTTCTTAAACCCTTCAGTCTAGACACTCTCTCAGTCTCTCTTTCTTTGCTCTACTTATTCATCAATGGCCGCCACTACCCACCTCTCCCATCCACCCTCTCTCTCCAAAATCGTTACTTTTCCTTTGAGTCAAAACCCATTTCTTAAAACTCCTCTTTTAACCGTTAGAAGCAACAAATCCTTTGTAAAGTCTCGGCCTCTCAAAGCAGTTTTGTCCCAGAACCCTGCTAATAGCGTAACCAAAGAAACTGCGCCGTTTAAGCATTGTTTCGCAAAATCTCCTGATGGCTTCCTCTATTGTGAGAAACTCAAGGTGCAGGATATCATGGAGAATGTTGAGAAAAGACCCTTTTATTTGTACACTAAGCCACAGATTACTCGGAATTTTGAGGCTTACAGAGATGCTTTAGAGGGATTGAGATCCATTATTGGGTATGCAATTAAGGCTAATAATAATTTGAAGATTTTGGAGCACTTGAGGCAATTGGGTTGTGGAGCTGTGCTGGTTAGTGGCAATGAGCTCAGGTTGGCTCTTCATGCTGGATTCGATCCCGCAAGGTATTCTTATATGGACCTTCTTATGCTTGCGTTTCGTGTGATTGGGAAAATTGGTCTTTCTATTTGCACAATTTTAGTGTTCAACTTGCATTGGTTTATGATATGCACATTCGCATGTAGGAGTAACTGACGAGTTGAGCGTGAAGCTGTTTGCATATCTTACTCAGGCTAATGTGTCAATGAGCAGGTGCATTTTTAATGGAAATGGGAAGCTGCTGGAGGATTTGGTGTTAGCTGCCCAAGAAGGTGTCTTTGTTAATGTGGATAGTGAATTTGATTTAGAGAATATTGTAGCAGCTGCTAGAATTGCTGGCAAAAAGGTTAATGTTTTACTTCGAATCAATCCAGATGTGGACCCTCAGGTATCTGTAAAGCTAATGACATCATTAGTAAAAAGAATAATTTAGAAATTTATGTGTATTGGAGAAATTGGCAACATTGCTCTCTTTGCTTGATTGGGTTAATAATTAATACATGTCTTAGGCAAATTAGAATGTCAGGTAAATGAGATGCCATGCTTGATTAGCAAGGAGAAATGAATTGTTAATCTGTCGTTTGAAAATAAGATTGGTGGGGCCTATGTCTATTTTTGAGCCAATATTATATGGTAAGAGGATTGTTCCTGCTCCTTGAGCGGAATCATATCAAGTTGCCTGAATTTATTTGAGACTTTGAATGTCAGGAACTAGAACTTGGCCCTCTTTAATTTGTATGTGGAATATATCAATATAGTATTATAGTATTACTGAAATGAAGTTGTTTTTCAAGAAGTATTTCTTGGTGATCAGGTTCTAGAATACTTTTTTACTTGGTTGTCTTCTAAGGAATTGCATTTATTAGCATTGCTTTGTTTCTGTAAAGTGAAAAGTTCAATATTTATGTTATCTTTTTTGAACTTAGAAAACAAACAGGTAATATCTGATCCACCCTGCACTGTCTTGAATGTGCCCCATCCTGAAAATGGACAAGGTGGGTATGGGGTATGCCAAAAATCAACCTGTTGCCATGCCTACTTCTCACCATCTCTGTCACGATATTCTGAATGCTTAGCATGATAGGTGTGATATTGGTGCCATACAAAGATTACAGATTTCTGGATAATGGAGCCAAGGCTGATTAGGTTTCTAAATTTATGATAAAGTAATGCAGTATGGGAAGATGAGGATCCTAATACAAGTTAGGAATTATTTTCATTGTAAAGTTAGGATATTTAAGTGTTCTATTATTTAGGAATTTTGTTCTTATTAGGTCTATTGTTTCCTAGTTTATTTATGATTGAATTAGGGTTCTCAAATTCTAATGTGATTGGGATTTCATTCTTGTTGAAGTTGCTGTCTTTGAAATCATTGTTGTAAATATTAAATATTTTGTGTTTATGTTCATAGGTTCATCCTTATGTTGCCACTGGGAATAAGAACTCTAAATTTGGCATCAGAAATGAGAAGCTGCAATGGTTTCTTGATGCTGTAAAGGCACATCCTAATGAGCTGAAGCTTGTGGGGGCCCATTGCCATCTTGGCTCAACCATTACCAAGGTATCTTAATAGCACATGTATTTTTCACTTTTCCTGCAGTAATTTACAATTTAGATTCTTATGCCATGGATTAGGAATATGACCATAATCAGTTATAAAAAATATTATAATTCACTTTGTTATCACTTTTACCACCACTAAGGTATGTAATGTGGAAATTTATGCTTATGAATTCTGTCAGCTGGCCATTCTTTGATATGTCAATTCCTGAGTCCATCATTCATAGCCCATACATTTGGATGTTGCTTAAATTTCATAAATTAGACATAGGAAACCCTCATGTTTCATGTAAATTTTATTTTTTATTTCTTTTTAATGTTAAACCTTTGTTTTTAATGTGCAATTGTTAGAAATTGTCTTCGAAGTTCCTAAACTCAGTTGGTGGCCCTCATTTCTGGATGACAGATTTCAGTTAACCCTTTTATGCTTGTATGATTCATGTAGATGTTAATAATGGTACTTGAAATGTATGTTGTGAACATGTGCTAACTAATGTGTGGAAGCATTAAAAGTTTTTTCTTCCTCTTGTTTTATTTCTTCCTCCTGTTTTACTTAGTCAGGACATGACGATGACGGCTATTTTTAATTCTCTTTCTACAACCTTTTGATGCTTCTTGTCAAATAAATTATTATCATTAGAGGACTGTTCTCATTCCATTTACCTTTGTTGACCTTGCTCTTCTATAATTTTTTTCTTTGGTATTTACATATATCTACTTCATTCTTTTAACTCTTTATTAAAATTAAAGCTCTCTTTAAAATGTGCTTTAGGTGGACATTTTCAGGGATGCTGCAGTTCTCATGGTCAACTACATTGACCAAATTCGTGCACAAGGTTTTGAAGTTGATTACCTAAACATTGGAGGTGGTTTAGGCATAGATTATTATCATACTGGTGCTGTCCTTCCTTCACCTAGAGATCTCATTGATACTGTAAGGATCATACATAAGTCTTGTCACATGACTTTTTTTATGTGAATCACATTTGCACGAGTGTGTACTTTTATTATTCATGTAGTCATTGTCAGGATTAGTAATAATTGATACACATGTAGCAGTAGGTCTGCTGTCTACTTATGTTTGACTGCATATTCTTTAGGGCCTTGCTCATAAGGATATACATAATTAAGTTTTTAAGTGCCAAGTCCATTTATTTTCCATGTTCATGATGATTTGTGGACTGTATAGTGCTCTTGTGTTTTAAGGACCAGAATGTTACATTTTACCTTGATCAACATCATTATTTCTGAGCATTATATCAAGTGTCCACCTGCTAGCAGTGCTTGTAATAAAAATTCACTTAATATTTACATTATTCGTTGTCAATTTAGGTTCGAGAATTGGTACTCTCACGGAATCTCAATCTCATCATTGAACCAGGGAGATCACTAATTGCAAATACCTGCTGCCTGGTCAACAGGGTTACTGGGGTGAAAACTAATGGAACTAAAAATTTTATTGTGATTGATGGTAGCATGGCTGAACTTATTCGTCCTAGTCTTTATGGTGCATATCAAGTAAGTATCAGAAGTTCAGAATGTAATGAACTGCTTTTGATATTGAGTATGCCCATGTTTGATGCCAGAGAATTTTTTATATTTATTGGATATCCTGTTATCCTAATTTTTCTTACTTTTTTTTAAAAAAAATTATCTGGAGATACTATGGTCAAATATTATACCCTTGCTCAAATGCCTAAAAAAAAAAATTACTTTGTCTTGTTATTTGCTTCTTGTCATGTACTTCAACCAAATAATGGAGATGTGTGGTTCATCAGCTGCTAGATAAAACTATTCTCATCTGTTAATTGAATTTTATTTCTGTTTGACTTTATCTTATTCTCATGTCTTCATAATAGCTATAGGGGAATAATTTAGTATATACTATTTTTATAAGTTACAAGATAATGCTGGCTCAAAAAAGAAAGTTACAAGATGATGCTGTTGGGAGAAATACTATTTTAACATTTTTTTTCCCATTTTTGACTATATGCTTGCTTATTATTACCATTTTCATTGGTTATACTTGTACCAGACAGTGTTGCTGGGGGCACAGCTGTTTCAACAGTTTATTTAATCTTGGATTAGTTATAGGCATTTGTTTAGGGCACTAAACTATTCCTTAAATGCAATTGGGTGTATGAACTATTTTTTACATTCTTGCTAGTTGGTAGCTACTGCAGCCAGCCTAAGCATGTGTGAGAAATTGTAGCATTGTGCATTTTTCTGAATGTTGTCAGACATCTGTGGTAATAAATTTATCCAATTTTTAAAGAGAATCAAGCTTGCAAACTGGCTTTATTCTGAATTATGTATTTGATCTCTCTAAAGGTGTTTTTGGTAGAAAGTTAAAAAATAAAGAGTTAAATGTTATTCTTGTAAATTTTAACCCTTAAAGAGAGTAATTATTAACCTAAATTCTTCAAGGTCTACATTTAACCTCTAAGAAGGCATAAATATTAATGAGGTAAAAAGTTAACCTGATCTTTTTAAGTATCCAAACAATATTAATGAGGAGTTAAAAGTTACAAGGATAACAATTACCCTTGTTAACCTCACATACCAAACAGCCCCTAAGTAGCAATCACCACCCAACCGTCCTACCCCATCTTGCTCTTAAATACTATTTTGTTGCTTCTTAGCATGGTTTTAAATAACGGCCGTTACATTATTTAACGACCATTACATAATGTAACAGCCGTTATTTAAAGGTTTTTTTTTTGCTTATCGTTACCACTATTATTTAATGAATTTTTAAATTTGTAACTATAAAGGCCATTATGGCCGTTATCTAAAGGTAACAGCCATAATCGACTATTATGTAACGGTCGTAATGGCCTTTACTTTTCTGGCTAAGAATTCTTTATTTATTTGTTTATTTATTTATTTATTTTACCTCTTTTATGTGAAATGCAGTAGAGGAAACATATTTTGGGTAAAAAACTATCTTGGTTCATTCATTTTAGCACATTTTCATCCTCTCTAAGCAACTAAGCCATTTTCTCCCAACTTTCTCCCAATTTTCTCGAAAACCAATTCAAATGAAATCATTCATTTCTCTTCAAGAGCGTGGATTATCAAATAGACAAGGTAGTTTTGAAGTAAAGGAGTCTGTGTTATTGTTTATTTTTTTCCCTAATTTTTAGCTTTTTTGAATTATTTTTAGGTGAATATATAAATATTTAAAAAATAAATATCAAAGAAAGTTTTAAGTTTTAACAATATTTACTAAGTATAAATTTAGGCTTTGGCAAGAAAAAATTTAAGAAAAATAAATAATATGAAATTAACTCTTAAAAGTTAAAATTGATTTTCTAAATTAAATGGTAAGTTTACAACCTAATTACATAGTAAATAAAATACCTAATTACATTGTAAGTTTACAACCTAAGCTACTGATGTCTTAGGATCAAAGTCAAGATAATTAAGAATCTCCGAGACATCCATTTTGGTGGTAATAAGGTTTGTTATTTACTATCTTTTTCGTTATTTTGGTTTTAAATTGATTAATACTAAGATGTACAAGAATGATGGATCTAATATCTTTATTTGATATATTTGTACGTATTATTTAATTGCATATCTTAGTTTTAATTATATTTTTGAATATTTATTTATTTCATGAACTTTGTAAATTTTTTGAAAAAAAAAAAAAGCGTTGCAACAAGCCGTTTCCTTTACTTATGGTCATTACCGCAATTTCAAACCATCCTCCTTAGTGTTCCTTTTCCTTTTCTTTTTCCTTCTTTTTTTTAAATTGACTTTTTAATATTTTGTTGCAGCACATAGAACTTGTTTCTCGTGCACCAACTAACGCTGAAGTTTCAATTTTTGATGTGGTGGGTCCTGTCTGTGAATCTGCTGATTTCTTAGGAAAGGATAGAGAACTTCCAACTCCAGCTGAGGTAAAATGTTCAGCTTTTTTATGGGGCAGTTGCATTAATGATCTCTTTTTATTTTCTAATCAAGAGTTGTACTTTTCAGGGAGCTGGTTTGGTTGTCCATGATGCTGGTGCTTATTGTATGAGTATGGCATCAACATACAATCTGAAGATGCGCCCTCCTGAGTACTGGGTATGGATTAACATTGGATCTCCCTTAAAAGTGCCTCTCTTCTGTACCAATCACAGAGAACATTCTATTCCTCATAAAATTGTATATCTTATTTCGCTGTGCCTGAAGTTTGCCATGTTAATCTACCTATTTTCTATACAAATCATTTTATGTTTTGAATACCTCAGAACTAGTTAAAAATTGTGGTTTCTTCTTCTGGAGCAGTATTTGCCAAGAACACTAATCCTTGGAATTTGAATTTATTTAAATATTTTAGGTTGAAGAAGATGGATCAGTGGCCAAAATACGGCACGGGGAGACATTTGAAGACCATATCCGGTTTTTTGACGGTCTTTGATTGCAGACATCAACCATTTCTGCCAGTGCAACAGGCTTGAAATGTGCGCTTATTGTATTGTATTCATGTACTATTATGCCGGGTATCTTGCTCTATTGAAATATTCTCTTAGCAGCTGGATTTCACATTCTACATCATTTGCTAGATGCTGTTAGAACTTGCATAGTCATTGAAGGAGAAAGTTCATTAAGGCTTCCATTGGAATAAATCATTTGCAAGAAAAGAATTCAATTGAATTCTCACATAATCATACTTGATTTTTATTTCTTTTAAATTTTTTTTTTTAAGTTATAAAGAATAGTATTCAAAAAAGAAGAGATGAAACCGAAGGAAAGAAGAGAGATGCATTTGTGAGTTGACATCAACTAATTGTCTTCTTGTATCACAATTATGTTCTTAGAAATGTGGTTGCCATGATAAATTTTTGTCCTTGCTGGTGTATTTGGATGAGATTTAGAGGAGATGGATTGTTATGCAAATCCTGAAATGACATGCCAGAAAGAATAATGCAATTTCTCCTACAAAAAACCCATGTGTGGCTGTAATTGACTAGCCATTAGAATGGAATTGCTCTAGGTAGCATCTTTGTCTTTAATCCTACTGCAAATCACACGTCAATTGTCATAATAGAGCATATTGAAGCCTGAAACCTAGGTCTCTTGCATTGCATATGCGTCCTATGCATAGGAGTGAAGTTTGTATCAATCAATTTCACTTGGGATAATTGACAAAAAAAGCTTTGCTTTCTTAAAATATGAATTAAATGTTTCTTTACTTTTTTAATTTCAATATTTTAGTATTATTAAAATGTTAATACACTTTTTAGTTCTAAATATCAAAAGGTGAAGCACTATTATATTGTTACTGTTGCATCTATAAAAAGCAGAGGTTCAAATTACTAATTAATTATTTTTTATTTATTTAATTTTAATTAAAATTTATATTTGAGATTTTATTTATTGGATACGACTTTAGTGCTACTAAGACAAATCTGATTAGTTATTAATTTATTTTCACTTTTTTGAAAGACTTTATTGAATAGAAAAGGTCAAATATTTTTGCTAATTGACAATTATATTCAAATGTTTTAATGATTAAAAATGATCAAAATCTTTAAGATCGGAAATAATTTTATTCAAATAAGTTTATAGTCAATGCATTTAATTGTGGATTAACAAAATGAATCAGAAAACAAGTTTAACACTCTAAAATCTGCATTTTATTGTTACAGATTTTGAGGGTTAGATATAATTACTCTCAATATAATCGCTTCTTATTGTAAATGCTTAGATTTTTTATATTTAATCAACTTTTTTTAAATTACCCATTGATATTGGTGTTCTTAGGCCTAGAATGAGCTATTATAATTACTTTTTTCCTTGAAGAAAAAAAAAAAAAAGCTTAAATAAGCCATTGTCATTTGATGTTCTTATTCAAAGATGGATGGATAAAATCTTAAGAGTTGAATAGGGAAAGCTACTTTGTTTGATTGGTACACAACATTGATGGGCATGCCAAACATATTAGTGACTGAACTTACCATTATTTGATACCCACTCTGCCTTCTAATCTTCATGGAGAATACAATAATCTTCAATGGTGGAAGTAAATGACCACCAAGTGGTTGATAATTTGCTTGATTGCTAAGAAATCTCCTTTGGTCCTTGTCAATTTCTCATTCCCACTACTAAAAGTTGAAACTCGTGGGGCTAGGCAGCTTTGCCATTGCTTTTGAAAAGATATATTAATAAAAATTTATACATATTACCATAGTATTAATTTTTAAAAAAAATGTTTTTGAGTGGCATGGCTATTATTGGAAAGAAGAAGATTTGCAGCATCATGAGTTATAGGAAAGGATAAAAAGAAGAGAGATGTGGTGTTTGTTTTTATGAACTATGAGCTTTGGTGGTAGCATTTGAATAGAACACTTAATGGCCTTTGGTTGATTTGTCAATTCAAGATTCTTCCCATTAATTATTTCTTGCAAAATTTTCCATTTCATGTGATTGTGGAGCATACATTTATAGGTTAGATTCCAGGCAGATTAGAATGGCATCATCACAATTTTGAATAAAGATGGGTGTTCTTGGTCAGATTCTTAATACTCATGCATAGGAGAAATAAAATTTCAATTAAGGCTACATTTATTTTATTGAAAATATTTTTCTTGAAAATATTGAAGAATATTTTTCAGATAAAAAAAATTAATATATTTTTTTAAGGAAATTAACTTATTTTCTGTGATTTGACAATCTTATTAATATGTAAATACACTCATACGTGTATGACATAAATATATAATATTAATTTAATATTATAATTAAATAATAATGTCACGACCCAACCTATGGGCCGGACCGGCACTAGGACCTGGGCCAGCCTAAAGCCCCCGAGGCCCGTAGTAAGCCTAACTGTTCATTAACCCAACTCTAAGGCCCATTTGGGCCCAATATCAAGAAAACAAACGGACAGAGTCCGGCCATAAAATGGACTTACCAACGGGGAGTTTTCGACTCACCCGACCTGTAAACACAATATATAGTCAATTGGGGAGCTCAGCTCACTCTCCACATACTCATCAACATAATAATAAATGGGAGCTCAGCTCCCTCATCCAATCCATCAAACATGACTTAAAATATTAAGTTTACAGGTCCAACATGATAATAATATTACAGACCAAATTCAAATAATTACTGCTAACACATGCGAAAATTCTAGGAGTAAATAAAATTACACAAATATCGATAAACAACCTGCGAAGTATAAAAGCAGGTTAACCCAGAATAAAATATCCTCCTGCGGCCTGTAAAAATTTTTGAACAGGAGTGAGCGTTCGACTCAGAGAGTAAAATATCAATTTTAATCATAATCTCTATAACTATCTAGAACTAATGTACCCTGTAGAGTGAAATGCAACATTAACAACATTTTCACATCATAACATCAAAAAGGTAATTTGGAGCACTCACACACCCTGTAGTATCAATCATAACATATGAGAGCTGATCCTATCTGACTCTCTTAAATCCAACACAGTGCCGGTGAATTACTCAAGCTCGGACTTCCACTTAATAACCAAATCGAGGTCCCGAATTACTCAAGCCGTGACTACCCCTCGAAGGATCGGGTCCCCGAATTACTCAAGCGTGGCGCCGTCCTATCCATAGTCCACACCATCACACGCACGCCAACGCACGCTGCTTGCTCCAAATTACCACAACAACATTCATGGCACATTATGATTATGAATGCAACATAATTCGTGCCTAGAGTTTAACTACATAAATATATGCATATAAGTGATGCATGGGCATGCTGAACATATAATAATATCGAAATTACAATTAAAATTAATATTTTACTCACAAACTTGACGACAAATTACTGTGGCGGCTGGGCGGAGGAAGAAGGCTGTCCCGGCTCACCTGACAATTATATTACAATTATTTAATACAATCTGACTCAATACAAACAAAGAAAAAGACCAATTACGTCCTAAGTCGTGCCGAAAATCCGGCAGAGTTTCCCCTATACCTAGGACCTACCCAACCTGCAAAAGGGTTCAAAACACACTTCTATACTCACAATCCATATATCCACAGTTCAATCATATCACACAGCCCCTCCTGGGCCCATCAAATCAGTCATCCATCACAATACGCAAAATTTCAATTTAGTCCTTATTATTGATCATTTTTGCAAAAACTGCCCAAACCAATTCTAAAAATTATAAAACTTTGCCCCGCGGTCCTTAGCAATATTACTAAGCTATTGCAAAAAGAATCGAAATTTTCTAAGCTACCACGAATATTTTATGGATTTTTAATCCTATTTAAGCACTAGAAAATTACGAAAAAACAAGGTTCGGGTTTACCTTTGCCGATTCCGACTTGAGGCAGCGCTCGGGGCGTCTGACAATGGGGGGCTAGCCAAAACCTCGGTCCAATTCGGAGACTTTTCGTGCAGTGCATGCGGCGAAATTTGCAGACCCGGTCAACTGTCGAATTTCCGCGAATCGAGGATACCTACACGAAGCCCATAACACGGGGGTTAGTACATAAATTTTTCAGAATTTTCTAAGCTCATTAAATGCTCGGAAAAACACTGCGAAGTTCCGTGGGACCCACCGAAAAACGGTGTCGGAAAAATTCGAAATTTATGTCGTTGCGAAGCTCTCGACGAATGGAGCGTGCTGGTGGCCTCGGTTTTCTCGTGGGATTCACGGTTTTCGAGAAATCTTGCTCAAAAGTCGAAATGGGCTAAAATCTTCCCGAGCAAAAATCGGACAATCCGCTTGATGGATTTCGGCGTTCTTGATGTCTCTGGAAAGCTCTCGAGTAGATGATTTTGGACACAAGACCGGTCCAATTGGTGGCGGATCGGCGGATTTGGCGGGGAAGCCAGCGCCTTGCGAGGAAGGGAGATCGCGCGCGTTTTTCGGCCGTTCTGGCGTGCCACTGGTGGGACGGTGAGGCGCGGCCGCGAGGAGCGGGGAGGCGGTGGCCGTGGCGAGGAGGAGAGAGAAGCGAGAGAGAAGGGAGAGGGACGACGCACGCGGGGAAAGAAAAAGGAAGAAGGAAAAGGCCGGTCCGATTCGATCGGTCCGATCCGGTCCGGTTCGATTCGGCCGGTTCGATTCAGGATACAAAATTTTGAATTTTTACTCTGCCTCGGGACCGAAAACGAGGTCCAAAAATTCTGAAAAAATTTCAGAAAACTCAGAAAAATACGTAGACTCCAAATATATTTTTAGTTTTGCCACGTGGTCTTTAAATTAATTTTTAAAAATCATCAAAGTTTATATTTTCGGAAAATCGAACCCGATTTTTAAAATCCGAAAAATCTCAAAAAAATTCCTAAAATTTAAATAAAATTAAAATACCAAAAATGCTCATAAAATTTAAAATTTTGGGGGGTTACAAATAAAAAATATTTTCATAAAAAATATTTATTATTTTCTACAAAACAAATACAATCCAAGTTTTGGTCAATTTAACATTTAATTTGAAATTAATCATCAAATTAAACGATGTGAAAAGAAAATTATCCTAAAAACCTTCTTTATGGTTCAACAGGGGTATAATGATTTTTATAAAGATCCAATGATTAATAATATAAGCTTTTGTTTATTTTACAAAAAATATATTTTTTAAAAAATATTTTTTATATCTTTAATATTTAAAATATTTTAAAAAATTAATTAATAGAAAATATTTTTACATCCTTTTAAACCCGATGAGCATATTATTTCCGCAATTGTTGACAAATTTCATGGCCGAATTTGCGATGCACTTCCAAGCTACTCCTTTAATTTTATGAAAAAAAAATTCAAATGTGTGTAATGATGTGATATATGTTGAATTTTGAAAATATTAAAAATACTAAACAAAAACTTGTCTAGAAAAATTATTCCAATCAATCCTGTCCAAGGAATGAAAGAGCTTGGGAGAGATATCAAGTTTGAGTCCGGAGATTATAAGTGTACAATTTGATTCATGATTTTATAATTTATTATTTGACTCACGTGATTTTCAGATTATTGTAGGAGTCCAAAAAATAATTAATCTGATTGGCTAATAACTGTAATACACCTTCTGTTCGAAAAAAAAAAAAAAAAAAAAGAAAAGAAAAGGCTCACTTGAAGGATTTAAGAGTGCGTTGGACAAGTTAAAAGCAGGTTCATTGTTAAAGAACATTTATAAAATATTGGGTTCAAAATAAATATATTTATTTAGTGTTATGAGAATATTTGATTTAACTTATAAAAATTAATTTATATGAAATTTTAAGCAGATTAAAATATTTATAAATGATTGATAATTTATTGATGTATTTAATAAAAAATAGTTTATAAGTAAATTTATTATTAAAATAATTAAAAAGATATTAAATGAGACATGTAATGAAATTTTTAAAATTTAATAAGGGCAATATGATAAAATTACTAGATCAAATTAATTTACAAGTATAGTTCTTTTAAGCATAAACCCATTTTATTATTATTATTTAAAAAATACTATAAACAAATAAAAAACTTAATTTTAAAACTTAAAAGTTAATTTCATCAATTTATGAGCAAAACAAATATCCTCTAAATCTAGTTTGAAGATTGATTCAATGAAGAGATTGATTGATAAATAAATATCATATTGATAATTAATAAAAAATATTTTTTTGGATAAAATAAAAAATATTTCATTAATTCAAAATAAAGTACGAAAGAAAAATATAAAGCAAATTATTATATTTTTATATAATTGAAAACTAATTACTCATATAAAAAATAATATAAACAATTTAAAAATATTAATGGTATTGACAGAATATGTAAATTGGTTGATAGACAAATTCTTAAATTCATTAAATTAATGTAAAAAAGCAAAATTTTTGAAGTAAATATGAGAATAAATAGAATAGAAGTATATAGTGGAATCTTAAAATCAAATAAGAGTAATACAGATCAAATTAACTTATAGGCCTCAAAAGAGAGGTGCATATCCTTTTCTTTTTTTTCATTTCATTTATAAGCACAATTTATAAGCTCTAAATATAACTTAAATAAATACGTTGCGTTTAAAATTATGACTCATAGATTGATTTGATTAACTTATAAATTAAGTGAAACACGAATTAATAATTCAATTAATGAGTTATTAAAAATTAATTTTATATATAAATTAATTGGAAAATTAAGTAAATATAAAATATATTAATTTAAATAAATAAATCTAATTAATTAAATTTAAATTAATAATATTTTTAAATTTTATACAAAGTATTTAATGTAAATATTATTATTAAATATTTTCTCAATATTTATAGGTAATATATAAAAAATTATAAATGTGTAACTATTTTTTAATATTTATAAAACAGTAATGATATTAAAAAATTAATAAATATATTATTTTGTAAGATTTGTTATACAATTATATATATATATATATATCTAAATTAAAATTAAAAAGACATAGTTATTAAATTTATTTAAATTAATTGTAATTTTAAAAATCTTTAAAAATCATTGCTATATATATTTTTAAGAAAGCTCATATCGAAAAAAAAATGTGTCTAGTCTTGATTGGTACAGCTCTCTTAATAATGATGCTTATGTATTTAAATTTTTACGGGTAAAATTTATTTTAAATTAATTCTGAGTTATTATTTCAACTATTTATTAATAATTTTTTTAAATTTATTAAATTCTAAAATATTGTTGAATTATATTTAAATTTCCAAAATTCAAATCATATCTCTCCCACCACCTTTTTTTCAGCATTTTTTTTTCTCATTTTTCACGTTTATCTTTCCAACTTATTTGCATCTCATATTGCATTTGGCCGTAGTGAATCACTTATAGAGATATAAATAAATATAAATAATATTAATAAAAATATCACTTCTATCTATATAAATAATATAAATAAAAATTCTTTTTATCAGCGTCTAAAAGGAGAATTCTTTGTGGTGTAATTCAAATTCTATCTTAAAATTTTATAGCTTTACAAACTATTTTAATATTATTAAATTAAAATATATGCGTGTTAATTATTGTTTTAAAATAATTATTAAATAAATATATGAGAGTTATCTGATAGTTAATTAAGATAAGGAGGTTACCTGCAGTTTCAAGTAATTACAAAAGAGTGGGATAGCAATAGCTAATAACTACATAACGTAAAGATAACAGTTCAAAAATCTGTCAGGCACCTGTAAGAAGAACTATAAATAACTCAACAATGTTTATGGCCTTAACACCCTAATAAAACAACTCAAATAATAACTCAAGTTTCAGTAGTATTTTATTTTTATTTATCATTTATTTCTCAAGTCTTTACATTTAATTTTAAGTCGTGTACTGTATTTACAATAAATCAAAATGTCCTTGACAAAACTGAATTCAATACAATTAGTTTTCATAGTAGTTTGATTCAAAAGTTAGAGTGCAATCCCAAATGATATACTTAGTATTTGACACATCCATGCAATCGTAAGCTGTAAACCACTACGAGATTATTTTTCACAAAAAACACAAGGTTAAAAATTACAAATTGAAATCTAAAATATTTACCAAATATTTTTATTTTTTATTAAAGTATTTAAATTTAATCCATTTTTTAAATTAATTTAATTATTTTAAAAAAATAAACACAATTTGAAAAACTGTGGAGCAAACGTAAAAGTTTTGATGGGAGAAAATATAATTAAACAATATATTATAAAAGAATTTGGAGAATTATTACGCTTAAATATTAATGATTAATAATTATAATTGAAAATTGATAATAATAATTTTAATTTTCAATAATTTAATTGTGACAATAGGTTAATATTAGCCTTTAAATTATATAGATGAATAGTTATATAAATTTTTAAAATACTTTGGAATCCAATTAAATCCTTTAACTTTTAAAAAAGATATGACTCATGAATAAAAATGAATGGAAATGATTCATTTTGTGGGTGTTTGAAAATTTCTTTTTTTTATTTTCATTCTCATAAATTAGAAAATTCAATTCCCACTACTAAAGGAATCACTATTCCTTTTTTTAATATGGGAATTAAAATACAAGAATGAGAATCATTATCTCGTTAAAGGTTAAATGCTCAATCTTAGCCACGTATTTTTTGGGATGTTTCAATTTTTATATTTTCATATTATTAATAAAAATAAAAATATAAAAATAATATTTTATATTTCAAATAATTAATTAAAAATTATAATTATAAATTCAAAAATTATTATTATTAAAATAATTATAATAGCTAAAATAATTATAATTATAATAATTATAATAATAATTAAAATAATCTCAATAATTAATTAAAATAAAAATAAAATAATTATAACAATAACTAAAATATAAAACTATTATTTTTTATTTTTATATAAATAATTAAAATTAAACGTCATAGTTATAATTAATTATAGCTAACTAGAATGAAACACAGTAAAAATATAATTTTTGTATTTTCATATAATCAATTAAAATAAAAATTTTGAATATAATTAACTTTAATTATTTAAAGTAAAAGGAGAAGATATGTTATTTTTATTTTTATTTTTACTTATAATTAAGTAAAATAGAAAATTTATAGTTATAATTATAATTAATTCAAATTAAAAATATAAAAAAATATTATTTTTTATTCTTTTATAATAATTAAAATTAAAAAATAAAAATATAAAAAATAATTTTAAGTTCATTTTCATTAAGTATAAAATAAGTTTAATTTTGATTTTACAGTTTATATATGTAAATCAAATACCTTGAAAAGGAATCTAATTCCGATTCCATAGTAAACCAAATATAAATGAAAATTTACCATTTTGTTTCCGATTTCACTCGATTTCGATTCTAATATTGATTTTGATTCCAATATGGGAACTAAACGGACTCTAGATTTTAATAATAGATCACATAAACCTTTTTACTATTTTAGTGATAAATAAACACTTTAACTTTTAAAAATAGATAAAAATGATTGAATTATAATTTGCCTACGACATAAATTTAGGCAAGGTGGTGCACGAAATCTTTTAGTGTACGAGATACTCATCAGCAATCATGCGTATCTAATTTGTAATATCTCAGCAAGTATCTATTGCATTTTGAAATAAATTAATAAGTTATTTTTTATCGAATGATTCAAAAAGCTTCTATATGGATTCATTATTTTTGTTATAGTTTATGTAGATAAGTTTTTTTAATCATTCGGTAAAAAATAATTTATCAATTGGCTCCAAGATATAATATATATTCACAGGGATGTTATGAATCAGATATGTAAGATTACTGATAAGAACCCTATGCACTAAAAAATTTTTGTGCATAACCTTAATTGGATTTATAAATTATAGTTTTTTTATATTTATTTTTGAAAATTAAATAATTTATTTGATCTATTTTTAAAACTTTAAAAACTTATTTAATTGAAGGGTTTAATTAAACTCTAAACACATTAAAAACTTACGTAACTATTTGACATAACTTTAAAGGCTTAAATAGATAATTTTTACCTTTAATTATAATTTTTAACTGTTAACCGTAAATTTTTTGAAAAGTTGATAAAAATTATATCTACCAAATACTTTAAATTAACAGTTAAAAATTTTAAAAGTGTAAATTAACCGCAAATTAAATAATTTTTTTCCGAATTTATAAGGATTTTTCCTCTCTAAGTCGGGATTTTGATTTGGTATTCTTATTCCTTAGAGAAATTGCTGTGCATGTGACTCTTTAGCTATGCTTGGAACTGGAATCAAGATATTAAGAGCTATAATTAGGTTGGATTGACCAACGAAGAGGGTTGTTGTTTATGGATGTCATTGAAAGGGGCTTTCATTTGGCATTTAGTACAATGATTATGATTAAAAACAGAAGAAACTTTTATTTATGTGACCTTTAGGTAGGGTTATAAGGTAAGAGTGTGATGGTTATTAATGTGGACAGGAGACTTTCTTTCTTTATTTATTTATTTAACAATCAAGGTTTATTTTTTTATTTTTTTGAAAATTATTGTTTGTTTAGTTTTTTATTTTAACAAAATTAATTATTTAATTCTTTTATTTTAAAAAATATATTATTTAATTTGCTTATTTTTAATCCAGCTATTCAGTTAGTCAATAAATTTTGGTCAACTTAAATTACTATTTAATCTCTATATTTTAGTGAAACTAATTAGTTGATTCTTGTATTATAAAAAATATTACTATTTAGTCATTCTATTTTAGTGAAATGGTTCTTATATTTTAAAAAATAACAATTTTATTGTTTGGAGACGAAATATGAGTTTATATATTTTTTTGTTTAAATATTTTCATTTAATTTTTTGAGCATAATTTTTGTGTTTTATTTATTGGGAACAATACTTGATCAAGTATTATTTAATCTAGATATCTAAGTAATCAAGGTGATAATTTAAAAAAAATTAATTCCCAATAGGGAAAATAGAAAAATGATGCCCATGGATTTAAATGAAATTATACTTGAATAATTTTAAAAAATATGAATTTAAATGTATGATCCACTCAACAAAATTTATATTTTTCATATAGGAATATATTTTTCAAAATATAGAAGCCAATTAATTAATTTTACTAAAATAGATAAACTAAATATTAATATTTTTCAAAATATAGGGATTAAATAATTAGTTTTATTAAAATAGAATGACTAAATAATACTTTGATTGGTATTGACTAATAAAAAATTTAATGAAAGGACTAAATAATTTGACGAAAGTAAAATATAGAAAGTAAATATATTTTTCAAAATACAGTACCAAATAGTTAGTTTCGTTAAAATATAGAGATTAAATAATAATTTTCTCTTTCTTTTTTATAGTATGAAATTGGCAATTCTCATAACTTAATAGCTAACACCAACACCAAGTTATGAGACGCTACTATCTATTACTAACAAAACTAAAATTCTTGACATCTAGATTATGGAAAATGACTTTCTTACTTTTAAAGTCCAATGTGGCATGGTCATTAAACAACCAATCCATCCTACAATTACATCAAAGTTTATCATTGAGAAAGAAACTAAATTTGTAGGAAAATCCTTACCATCTATTCTCATCGAACATAAGGACATTGTATTGCTACATAAATGGCATCACTTAATGGGGTAGCCACTGATAAAGGATATTTCTTAACTATATAGTCTACGCCAAGCCTTAAGCGAAAGGTCGAGGAAACAAATTAGTGTGTAGTACCCTAGTCAACTAACATGCATGCCTCAAAAGAACAAACTAAAAGCATACTTGATATAACTGTGTTGGATCCTTGTGCATCATGATGGTTGGGGGTGAATACTCGAGCTTGTTCTCTACCTACCTGTATAATACTTTGCATATATCCTCTATTGGCTGCTTTGCCACTTGAACTATTGTGTCCGAAACCTTGGCCCTGCTAGTCATTGAACTGACTGCCTAACACATTAGGAGCATTAGAGTACATGTGTCTCACCATAATTTGTAGGTGTAGATAATGACATTGAACCTGATTTAGAACTATTGTATCTTGATCCCTGACTACTACCACCACTAGGGGTGAGCACTATTTGACTTGAACCGAATAAATCGAATCGAATCATTTTAATTCGATAGTTCGATTTGCTTTTTAAGATAATTCTATTTGGTTTAGTTTTACATTTTAAGAATTTTCGTTATTTCGATTCGGTTTGATTTTAAAAGAAAAAATCGATTGAATTGAATCGAATCGAATTACTTTATTAATTTTTAAATTGATTTAGTTTTATAGGAAATTTATGAATTATATGTAATTATATATATATATATATATTGTTTAATTTCATTGATTAATGGTTATTAGGTTCAAACCAATGTCAAAATCAGACCAAATAACTTGAAAATCAAGTCTAAATTAAAAAATCATCATAACTCAAAAACCAATCGATTCAAATCGAATCGAACAAAAATAGAAAGGTTTGGTTCGATTCGATTTTTTATTCATTTTGATTCAATTTGGTTTCTAAAAGATGATAATTTGGTTAATTTAGTTTTGATGATTCGATTTGGTTTGAACCGAATATTCAGTCCTAACCACCACTATAGCCTGATTTGAAGCCTCTGTGATTGGATACTCCTTTTCCCCTACTATGTCTAGCCAAATCATAAGGTTCATTTTGTTTGTAACTTCTAGTAGCTCCCATGCTAAAATCCCACTATACTTGAGGTTTCACTCTTATTCTTTTTTGGCTTGCGTTTTTCCTTATTCTGATACCTTATCTCTATCTTTTTGGCTCTATCCATAATGAAGTCAAAGGGCTAATCTACCGATACTACTAATGTGCCATACCTCTTATTTAACCCCTTAAGAAACTTCTTAACTTTCCTGGCCTCTGTGGCCACAATTGAAGGGGTGTATTTACTCAACTCTAAAAACTTAGAGGCATACTCATCGATAGATTTCCTACCCTATTGGATAACCTTAAATGCTCACTGCTTCGCATCCTTAAAGCTCTATGGTATAAATCAATTAATAAACATATCAAAAAAACTAAGCCCTGTCATACCTTCGATCTTGAGGATGGCATAGTTTGACATCCACTGCCAAGGATCTAGTCTTAGCACATGCTGCGTGCATTTAATGAGATGGCTGTCTATGAGATGCATCTCTCGATGGATTTAACTATATCCAAGAATCTCAAGGCATCATTAATCTCATTGTATTTGATTATCACTAGCTTTTTTAAATCTAGAGTATGCTAATATGCAAGAACTTGCCTTTGTGCATCCTATTATTGAGAAGGATGTACCCAATATTGCCCTATCTTCTGAACTCTTCAATTTTCCACTCTTCACTTGTCTTGTGTTTTATTTTTTTTGTGTAAAAAAAGGCCAAATTGCAATGGTTCACCAAGGTGTTTGAGAATTAACAAGGGAAAAGGAAAGATGGGTGAATCTCAATCTTAATCCCAAGCTTTTTTTACTATAATTTTAGGCGATTCGGCACTGACGGTTTCAATGAATTATTCGATAGCCAATTTCCTTACTTTGAGCCAACACAATAAAGCGAACACATTAATTAGAATGTGATAAATGCAAAGTGTTGACCCTCAAGTAACTACCCATAAATCACTTAAATCAGACATATTCACAGTTCATTCCACTAAATTTCAACAAAATAATAAAGTTAAAGTGAAATTCAACTACTATAGTCATATCTTCAAGTTTATACCAAGAGGTAGATATGACATATCTAAGAGACATATGCAAAAGAGAAAGAAAAAAAAAATCCATCAAAGAAGGAGGAGACACGAGGCAGAGGCAAATATTCCAATTTGGAGGCTTCCAACCACTGACTGTCTTTAAATATTCTGATGAGATTATGAAGGAAGAGCTCATTAAATTAGTAAGTGTTGAACACTGAACTGCCTAGAATTGTCTTTACTCGGTTCGATTTCAGTTCACTCCTTTCAGGATCTGAATTGTCAGTTTTGACCTAGAATTAACTTGAATCGATCCAAAGGCTAGGTATACCTATAAGTTTTGATTAATTCAACACTTTAGTCCTTCCATCCAAAATTACATTAAATTATCAAAATGCTCTTAATTTAATTTTTACAGCCACATTAATTTAATTTTTACAGCTATTAACAATTTTCATTCCTCCCTCCCATTTATTTTCTCATTAGCCAAACAAAACCAACACCACATCATCCATTCACAATGAACAAAAAGCTTAAATTTGTAATGGGTAAATCAATGAATTAAATACCAATGAATGGGGTTTCTCTCAATTATTTCATCAAACAAAAGACATAAATTACACATATATTCCCAAGTCCATCCCAAATACAAACCCAACAAAGATCTGCATATAAAATCTAACAAATACTATCAACTATTTGTCTGAAGATTCCAAAGAGTGTTAGAACCTTTCATTAAGTAAAAAACTTTCTAAGACCAATATTTAACAAAAGGGGATCTAAAACGAAGGTGACTTGGGACGATTAGTAGAATATTAATTAATTTAGAAGATTAAACAACTGATTTCATGAGCTTAATGATGAAATTAACATTGCCAAGGGAACAAATAAAAATCTACACGATGCAAGTAATGAATTGATTCTTCATATTCAAATGAAACCATTTTCACATTTGTGCCTTCCCATCTGCTACACTACCATTTTTGGATTGGGATCCAATCGATTCATACAAGTGAACACCATATCATCAGCCTGGTCCGTCTTTGACATTGCCACTATTTCATTACTCTAGATCTCATAATTAAGTGATTCCCCTTGTTGCAAATGGTCTCTTTCTCCATAAGAAGATTGTTGTCGTTAAAAGTGTAAATTAACCGCAAATTAAATATTTTTTTTCCGAATTTATATGGATTTTTCCTCTCTAAGTCGGGATTTTGATTTGGTATTCTTATTCCTTAGAGAAATTTCTGTACATGTGACTCTTTAGCTATGCTTGGAACTGGAATCAAGATATTTTAAGAGCTATAATTAGGTTGAATTGATCAACAAAGAGGGTTCTTGTTTATGGATGTCATTGAAAGGGGCTTTCATTTGGCATTCAGTACAATGATTATGATTAAAAACAGAAGAAACTTTTATTTATGTGACCTTTGGGTAGGGTTATAGGGTAAGAGTGTGATGGTTATTAATGTCGATAGGAGACTTTCTTTATTTATTATTTTTTTTAACAATCAAGGTTTATTTTTTTTATTTTTTTGAAAATTATTGTTTGTTTAGTTTTTTTATTTTAACAAAATTAATTATTTAGTTTTTTTTTATTTTAAAAAATATACTATTTAGTCTGCTTATTTTTAATCCGACTATTCAGTTAGTCAATAAATTTTGGTCCACTTAAATTACTATTTAATCTCATATTTTAGGAAAACTAATTAGTTGATTATTATATTTTAAAAAAATACTATTATTTAGTTATTCTATTTTAGTGAAATGGTTCTTATATTTTAAAAAACACATTCCTAGATAACAATAACAATTTTATTGTTTGGAGACGAAATTTGAATTTATATTTTTTTTGTTTAAATATTTTTATTTAATTTTTTGTGCATAATTTTTATGTTTTCTTTATTGGAAACGATACTTGATCAAGTATTATTTAATCTAGATATCTAAGTAATCAAGGCGATAATCTAAAAAAATTGATTCCCAATAGCGAAAATAGAAAAATGATGCCCATGGATTTAAATGAAATTATACTTGAATAATTTTAAAAAATATAAATTTAAATGTACTCTCCACTCAACAAAATTTATATTTTTCATATAGGAGTATGTTTTTCAAAATATAGAAGTTAACTAATTAGTTTTACCAAAATAGATGAACTAAATATTAATATTTTTCAAAATATATGAATTAATTAATTAGTTTCGTTAAAATAAAATGACTAAATAATACTTTGATTGGTATTGACTACTAGAAAATGTAACGGAGGAACTAAATAATTTGATGAAAACAAAATAGTATATTTTTTAAAACACAAGACCAAATAGCTAGTTTCATTAAAATATAGAGATTAGATAATAATTTTCTCTTTCTTTTTTATAGTATGAAATTGGCAATTCTCATAACTTAATAGCTAACACCAAGTTATTAGACGCTACTATCTATTACTAACAAAACTAAAATTCTTGACATCTAGATTATGGAAAATGACTTTCTTACTTCTAAAGTCCAATGTGGCATAGTCATTAAACAACCAATCTATCCTACAGTCACATCAAAGTTTATCATTGAGAAAGGAACTAAATTTGTAGGAAAATCCTTACCATCTACTCTCATCGAACATGAGGACATTGTATTACTACATAAATGGCATCACTTAATGGGGTAGCCATTGATAAAGGATATTTCTTAACTATATAGTCTACCCCAAGCCTTAAGCCAAAGGTCGAGAAAATAAATTAGTGTGTAGCACCCAAGTCAACTAACATGCATGCCTCAAAAGAGCAAACTCGAAGCATACTTAATATAACTGTGTTGGATGCCTATGCATCATGATGGTTGGGGGTGAATACTCGAGCTCGTTCTCTACCTACCTATATAATACTTTGCATTTATCCTCTACAAGCTGCTTTAGCACTTGTACTATTGCATCCGAAACCTTGGCTTTGCTAGTCATTGAACTGACTACCTAACAAATTAGGAGCATTGGAGTACATGTGTCTCACCACAATGTGTGCAAAGGTGTAGATAATGACCTTGAACCTGACTTAAAACTATTGTATCTTGATCCCTGACTACTACCACCACTGGGGGTGAGCACTATTCGATTTGAACAGAATAAATTTAACCAAATCATCTTAATTCGGTAATTCAATTTAGTTTTTAAGATAATTCAGTACGGTTTTGCATTTTAAGAATTTTGGTTATTTCAGTTCGGTTCGATTTTGAGAGAAAAAATCGATTGAATCAAACCAAATCAAATTACTTTATTGATTTTTAAATTGATTTATTTTTATGTGGAATTTATTATTTATATATTATATATATATATATATATATATATATATATATATATATATATATATATATATATATATATATATATATATATATATATATATAAATTGTTTAATTTCATTGATTAATGGTTATTAAGTTCAAATCAAAGTCAAAATTAGACCAAATAACTTAAAAATCAAATCTAAATTAAAAAATATCAAAACTTTAAAACCAATCGATTCAAATAGAATCAAACCAAAATAGAAAGGTTTGGTTCGGTTCGATTTTTTATTCATTTTGATTTAGTTTGATTTCTAAAATAAGATAATTTGCTTAATTCAGTTTTGATGATTACATTCGGTTTGATTTGAATCGAATACTCAATCCTAACCACCACTATAGCCCGATTTGAAACCTTTGTGATTGGATACACCTTTTCCCCTACTATGTCTAGCCAAATCACAAGGTCCACTTTGTTTATAACTTCTAGTAGCTCCCATGCTAAAATCCCACTATACTTGAGGTTTCACTCTTATTCTTTTTTGGCTTGCGTTTATCCTTATTCTGATACCTTATCTCTATCTTTTTGGCTCTGTTCATAATGAAGTCAAAGGGCTAATCTACTAACACTACTAATGTGCCATACCTCTTATTTAACCCCTTAAGAAACTTCTTGACTTTCTTGGCCTCTGTGGCCACAATTGAAGGGGTGTATTTGCTTAACTCTAAAAACTTAGAGGCATACTCATCGATAGATTTGCTACCTTGCTGGATGACCTTAAATGCTCACTGCTTCGTATCCTTGAAGCTTTGTGGGAAAAATCTATTGATAAACATATCAAAAAACTGAGCCATGTCATACCTTCAATCTTAAGGATGACATAGTTTGACATCCACTGCTAAGGATCTAGTCTTAGCACATGTTACGTGCATTTAATGAGATTCCTATCTATGGGATGCATCTCTCGATGGATCTCACTGTATCCAAGAATCTCAAGGCATCATCAATCTCATTGTATCTGACCATCACTAGCTTTTTGAAATCTAGAATATGCTGATATGCAAGAACTTGCCTTGGTGCATCTTGTTGTTGTGAAGGATGTACCCAATATTGCCCTATCTTCTGAACTCTTCAATTTTCCACTCCTCACTTGTCTTGTGTTTTATTTTTTATTTTTGTGTAAAAAAAGGCCAAATTGCAATGGTTCACCAAGGTGTTTGAGAATTGACAAGGGAAAAGGAAAGATGGGTGAATCTCAATCTTAATCCAAAGCTTTTTTTGCCATAATTTTAGGCGATTTGGCATTGACAGTTTCAATGAATTATTTGAGATCCAATTTCCTTACTTTGTGCCAACACAATAAAGTGAACACATTAATTAGAATGTGATAAATGCAAAGTGTTGATCCTCAATTAACTACACATACATTACTTAAATCAGACATATTTACAGTTCATTCCACTAAATTTCAGCAAAATAATAAAGTTAAAGTGAAATTCAACTACTATAGTCATATCTTCAAGTTTATACCAAGAGGTAGATATGACATATCTAAGAGACATCTGAAAAGAGAAAAAAAAAATCCATCTAAGAAGGAGGAGACACGAGGCAGAGGCAAATAGTCCAATTTGGAGCCTTCCAACCACTAACTATCTTTAAATATTTTGATGAGATTATGAAAGAAGAGCTCATTAAGTTAGTAAGTGTTGAACGCAAGAACTGCCTAGAATCGTCTTTACTCGGTTCGATTTCAGTTCACTCCTTTTAGGATCTGAATTGTCAGTTTTGACCTAGAATCAACTTGAATCGGTCTAAAGGCTAGGTATACCTATAAGTTTTGATTAATTCAACACTTAAGTCCTTCCATCCAAAATTTCATTAAATTATCAAAATTCTCTTAATTTAATTTTTACAGCCAAATTAATTTAATTTTTATAGCCAAATTTATAATTTTCATTCCTCCCTCCCATTTATTTTCTCATTAGCCAAACAAAAGCCAACACCACATCATCCATTCACAATGAACAAAAAGCTTAAATTTGTAATGGGTAAATCAATGAATGAACAACCAATAAAATGGGTTTCTCGCAATTATTTCATCAAACAAAATACACATATATTCGCAAGTCCATCCCAAATACAAACCCAACAAAGAGCATATAAAATCCAAAAAATACTATCAACTATTTGTTTGAAGATTCAAGAGATTGTTGGAACCTTTCATTAAGTCAAAAACTTTCTAAGACCACTATTTAACAAAAGGGTTCTAAAATGAAGGTGACTTGGGACGATTAGTAGAATATTAATTAATTCAGAAAATTAAACAATTGATTTCATGAGCTCAATGATGAAATTAACATTGCCAAGGGAACAAATGAAAATGTACAGGATGCAAGTAATGAATTGATTCTTCATATTCAAATGAAACCATTTTCACATTTGTGCCTTCCCATCTGCTATGTTACCATTTTTGGATTGGGATCCAATTGATTCATACAAGTGAACACCATATCATTAGCCTGATCCTTCTTCGACATTACCGTTGTTTCACTACTCTAGATCTCATAATTAAGTGATTCCCCCTGTTGCAAATGGTCTCTTTCTCCATAAGAAGATTGTTGTCGTTAAAAGTGTAAATTAACCGCAAATTAAACATTTTTTTTCCGAATTTATATGGATTTTTCCTCTCTAAGTCGGGATTTTGATTTGGTATTCTTATTCCTGAGAGAAATTGCTGTACATGTGACTCTTTAGCTATGCTTGGAACTGGAATCAAGATATTTTAAGAGCTATAATTAGGTTGAATTGATCAACGAAGAGGGTTCTTGTTTATGGATGTCATTGAAAGGGGCTTTCATTTGGCATTTAGTACAATGATTATGATTAAAAACAGAAGAAACTTTTATTCATGTGACCTTTGGGTAGGGTTAGAAGGTAAGAGTGTGATGGTTATTAATGTCGATAGGAGACTTTCTTTATTTATTAATTTTTTTTAACAATCAAGGTTTATTTTTTTATTTTTTTGAAAATTATTGTTTATTTAGTTTTTTTTATTTTAACAAAATTAATTATTTAGCCCTTTTGTTTTAAAAAGTATATTATTTAGTCTGCTTATTTTTAATCCGATTATTCAGTTAGTCAATAAATTTTGGTCTACTTAAATTACTATTTAGTTTCTATATTTTAGTGAAACTAATTAGTTAATTCTTGTATTTTAAAAAATATTACTATTTAGTCATTCTATT
This sequence comes from Hevea brasiliensis, assembly GCF_030052815.1. Taxonomy (NCBI): domain Eukaryota; kingdom Viridiplantae; phylum Streptophyta; class Magnoliopsida; order Malpighiales; family Euphorbiaceae; genus Hevea; species Hevea brasiliensis. The sequence continues at coordinate 110,585,831 of NC_079493.1, forward strand.
TTAGTAAAATAGTTCTTATATTTTGAAAAACTTATTCCTAGGTAACAATAACAATTTTATTGTTTGGAGACGAAATCTGAATTTATATATTTTTTTAAATATTTTCATTTAATATTTTGTGCATAATTTTTGTGTTTTCTTTATTGGGAACGATACTTGATCAAGTATTATTTAATCTAGATATCTAAGTAATCAAGGCGATAATCTAAAAAAATTGATTCCCAATAGGGAAAATAGAAAAATGATGCCCATGGATTTAAATGAAATTATACTTGAATAATTTTAAAAAATATAAATTTTGTTTAAATGTATTCTTCACACAACAAAATTTATATTTTTCATATAGGAGTATGTTTTTTAAAATATAGAAGTTAACTAATTAGTTTTACCAAAATAGATGAACTAAATATTAATATTTTTCAAAATATATGAATTAACTAATTAGGTTCGTTAAAATAAAATGACTAAATAATACTTTGATTGGTATTGACTACCAGACAATGTAATGGAGGAACTAAATAATTTGATGAAAACAAAATAATATATTTTTTAAAATACAAGACCAAATAGCTAGTTTCATTAAAATATAGAGATCAGATAATAATTTTCTCTTTCTTTTCTATAGTATGAAATTGGCAATTCTCATAACTTAATAGCTAACACCAAGTTATTAGACGCTACTATCTATTGCTAACAAAACTAAAATTCTTGACATCTAGATTATGGAAAATGACTTTCTTACTTTTAAAGTCCAATGTGGCATAGTTATTAAACAACCAATCTATCCTACAGTCACATCAAAGTTTATCATTGAGAAAGGAACTAAATTTGTAGGAAAATCCTTACCATCTACTCTCATCGAACATGAGGACATTGTATTGCTACATAAATGGCATCACTTAATGGGGTAGCCATTGATAAAGGATATTTCTTAACTATATAGTCTACCCTAAGCCTTAAGCCAAAGGTCGAGAAAATAAATTAGTGTGTAGCACCCAAGTCAACTAACATGCATGCCTCAAAAGGGCAAACTCGAAGCATACTTAATATAACTGTGTTGAATGCCTATGCATCATGATGGTTGGGGGTGAATACTCGAGCTCATTCTCTACCTGCCTATCCTCTACAAGCTGCTTTAGCACTTGTACTATTGCATCCGAAACCTTGGCTTTGCTAGTCATTGAACTGACTACCTAACACATTAGGAGCACTGGAGTACATGTGTCTCACCACAATGTGTGCAAAGGTGTAGATAATGACCTTGAACCTGACTTAGAACTATTGTATCTTGATCCCTCACTACTACCATCACTGGAGGTGAGCACTATTCGATTTGAATCGAATAAATTGAACCAAATCATCTTAATTCGGTAATTCAATTTAGTTTTTAAGATAATTCAGTACGGTTTTGCATTTTAAGAATTTTGGTTATTTCAGTTCGGTTCGATTTTGAGAGAAAAAATCGATTGAATTGAATCAAACTGAATTACTTTATTGATTTTTAAATTGATTTATTTTTATAGGAAATTTATGAATTATATGTAATTATATATATATATATATATATATATATATATATATATATATATATATATATATATATATATATATATATATATATATATATAAATTGTTTAATTTCATTGATTAATGGTTATTAGGTTCAAACCAAATTGAAAATTAGATCAAATAACTTGAAAATCAAGTCTAAATTAAAAAATATCAAAACTTAAAAACCAATCGATTCAAATCGAATCAAACCAAAATAGAAAGGTTTGGTTCGGTTCGATTTTTTATTCATTTTGATTTAGTTTGATTTCTAAAATAAGATAATTTGCTTAATTCAGTTTTGATGATTCTGTTCGATTCGGTTTGATTTGAATCGAATACTCAATCCTAACCACCACTATAGCCCGATTTGAAACCTTTGTGATTGGATACACCTTTTCCCCTACTATGTCTAGCCAAATCACAAGGTCCACTCTGTTTATAACTTCTAGTAGCTCCCATGCTAAAATCCCACTATACTTGAGGTTTCACTCTTATTCTTTTTTGGCTTGCGTTTATCCTTATTCTGATACCTTATCTCTATCTTTTTGGCTCTGTTCATAATGAAGTCAAAGGGCTAATCTACTAACACTACTAATGTGCCATACCTCTTATTTAACCCCTTAAGAAACTTCTTGACTTTCTTGGCCTCTGTGGCCACAATTGAAGGGGTGTATTTGCTTAACTCTAAAAACTTAGAGGCATACTCATCGATAGATTTGCTACCTCGCTGGATGACCTTAAATGCTCACTGCTTCGTATCCTTGAAGCTTTGTGGGAAAAATCTATTGATAAACATATCAAAAAACTAAGCCATGTCATACCTTTGATCTTAAGGATGACATAGTTTGACATCCACTGCTAAGGATCTAGTCTTAGCACATGTTGCGTGCATTTAATGAGATGGCTATCTATGGGATGCATCTCTCGATGGATCTCATTGTATCCAAGAATCTCAAGGTATCATCAATCTCATTGTATCTGACTATCACTAGCTTTTTGAAATCTAGAATATGCTGATATGCAAGAACTTGCCTTGGTGCATCTTGTTGTTGTGAAGGATGTACCCAATATTGCCCTATCTTCTGAACTCTTCAATTTTCCACTCTTCACTTGTCTTGTGTTTTATTATTATTTTTTTTTGTGTAAAAAGAGGCCAAATTGCAATGGTTCACCAAGGTGTTTGAGAATTGACAAGGGAAAAGGAAAGATGGGTGAATCTCAATCTTAATCCAAAGCTTTTTTTGCCATAATTTTAGGCGATTTGGCATTGACAGTTTCAATGAATTATTTGAGATCCAATTTCCTTACTTTGTGCCAACACAATAAAGTGAACACATTAATTAGAATGTGATAAATGCAAAGTGTTGATCCTCAATTAACTACACATACATTACTTAAATCAAACATATTCTGATTCATTCCACTAAATTTCAGCAAAATAATAAAGTTAAAGTGAAATTCAACTACTATAGTCATATCTTCAAGTTTATACCAAGAGGTAGATATGACATATCTAAGAGACATCTGAAAAGAGAAAAAAAAAATCCATCTAAGAAGGAGGAGACACGAGGCAGAGGCAAATAGTCCAATTTGGAGCCTTCCAACCACTAACTATCTTTAAATATTTTGATGAGATTATGAAAGAAGAGCTCATTAAGTTAGTAAGTGTTGAACGCAAGAACTGCCTAGAATCGTCTTTACTCGGTTCGATTTCAGTTCACTCCTTTTAGGATCTGAATTGTCAGTTTTGACCTAGAATCAACTTGAATCGGTCTAAAGGCTAGGTATACCTATAAGTTTTGATTAATTCAACACTTAAGTCCTTCCATCCAAAATTTCATTAAATTATCAAAATACTCTTAATTTAATTTTTACAGCCAAATTAATTTAATTTTAATAGCCAAATTTATAATTTTCATTCCTCCCTCCCATTTATTTTCTCATTAGCCAAACAAAAGCCAACACCACATCATCCATTCACAATGAACAAAAAGCTTAAATTTGTAATGGGTAAATCAATGAATGAACAACTAATAAAATGGGTTTCTCTCAATTATTTCATCAAACAAAATACACATATATTCCCAAGTCCATCCCAAATACAAACCCAATAAAGAGCATATAAAATCCAACAAATACTATCAACTATTTGTTTGAAGATTCAAGAGAGTGTTGGAACCTTTCATTAAGTCAAAAACTTTCTAAGACCACTATTTAACAAAAGGGTTCTAAAATGAAGGTGACTTGGGACGATTAGTAGAATATTAATTAATTCAGAAAATTAAACAATTGATTTCACGAGCTCAATGATGAAATTAACATTGCCAAGGGAACAAATGAAAATCTACAGGATGCAAGTAATGAATTGATTCTTCATATTCAAATGAAACCATTTTCACATTTGTGCCTTCCCATCTGCTATGCCACCATTTTTGGATTGGGATCCAATTGATTCATAAAAGTGAACACCATATCATTAGCCTGATCCTTCTTCGACATTGCCGCTGTTTCACTACTCTAGATCTCATAATTAAGTGATTCCCCCTGTTGCAAATGGTCACCTTCTCCATAAGAAGATTGTTTTCATTACTGTTGGCCTTGTGGCCATGGTAGTGGTTTTCCAAGAAACATTGATGATGAACCTCAATTTGAAAAACAGAATAAATTGAAGGTTTAAAATCCATTGATGGACCTCAATATGCCTTTGCCCTTTGGTGTTATGGACAGTGATGAATTGGGTGGTATGTGTTGCTGGGGGATCACTCGTTAAAAAACGTAGAGAAGTAAAGAGGGATGGAAGGCCATCAAGGAAAGAGAAGAAACAACAAGGGTAGGGCTAAGCATTCGGTTCAATCTGCACTAAACTACTCAAACCGAAAATTGAATTTCACATAAAAAAATGCAATTGAACCAAATCGATTTAATAGAGGAATTGAATCAAACCAAACTATTTTGATTTAGTTTGGTTTGGCTCAAATGGTCGTTTGCTCTCAAACTTCCCAAATCAGAAATCCTAAAATTTTTCCCCAAATCACAAATCCCTCATTTGCTATCCCAAATCGCAAATCTCTAATTTGTTGCCCAAATTGCAAAATCCCCAAACACATTCAATCATTCATATAGATTTAATACAAATAAATACGAATCGTTGTAAATCACAACTTATTCAATAGAACCAATACACAAGCAAATATATATTGTATATACTGAAATCTCAAATTTAATACAACCAAATCACAAATCCTCAATATACCCAAGTCATAACAGATTCAATTAGTACACATGCAAAAGATTTGATTTTTAAAGCCCAAAATAGAAAAGTCAAGAATACTATTTGAAGAATTCCTGGGTAACGATACCTAGATCTCAAATTCAAACAGCATCTCAACTTTGCCATTTTGAGATTTGATGGTGAAGAAGACTGAAGATGAAGTATTCCTCCATGCATGAAGATTGAATAGTGAATTGAAGATAGTGGTGATGAGGCTGTGAGTGTTTATTGCATGCAAAGAAGAAGAAGAAGAAGAATGATAAGAATGCACAACCTTATTTTTGAGCCAGACCGGTACTAGAATTTGAGTCGACATAAGGCTCTCGAAGCATGTAGTAAGCCTAAGCAGTCTACAACCCAACAACAAAGCCCCAAAAGGAAGGCTCAAAATCAAGAAAATGAACAGACTGAGTCTGGCCATAAAATAGATAATCCAATGGGGAAAAAATTCAGTTGACCTGTATCACAAAAACCTGACCTATATCACAAACAAAATCACAATTAGGGAGCTCAGCTCACCCTCACAAACCAAATCAACATCTAATATCAAAATGGGGAGCTTAGCTCACCCTAAATCCAATATCACACAAGCATCTTAAGTCAAATACATTAGTTTTACATTACATGAATACTATTACAGTCATTGTGGAGTTCTAGATTTGAATAATAAAATTTATAATTAATACATTAACCATTTCAAGTTTCTTGTAAGAAAGAAAGCAAGTAAACTCCAAAATTATATCCACTATCACCTGGGAAAAAATAATTGAATAGGGCTGAGCGTTCAACCTAGAGAGTTTAGATATTGATTATAAATATAATTTCTATAGCTATCTACAACTAATGCATCCTTAAGTATGAAATGCACACTGAACATATACAACAAATAAATCATCCAATACTTGTACAAGAAGATAAATTGGAGCTACAAATAAATTAGAGCTACAAACACACCCAGTAAAGTATTTTCCTACATAACCATGGGAGCTGATCTCTTATTCAACTCTTTTATTCCAAGACCTGCCAGCGAGCTTAACTTAAGCCAGACTTTCGCTTAAATCTAAGTGTGGGGGCCAGTGAGATCAACTCAAAATCGTGCCTCACCTCTACTTTTTATATCCATAAGGACCGGGTTCCAGCGAGACTTGCTCAAGCTATGACTACCCGTCCAATCCATATCCATCATATGCTATTACACACAAAGCTTCAAATTATCCCCATGGAGATAAACATAAGTAATATCAACAAATAAATATGCAACAATAAGAGTGCTCTTAATTTATTTAACTAAGCATGTAAATATATTTATAAAATGCATGAGCATGCCAAAAATATATAAATAATATTAAAATTATAAAATATAATAAATATCTAACTCACAATGCAACCTATTGCTTATTGGTTCTAGTTAAAAGAAGAAAATAGTTGATTTGGATCACCTAAACAAACATGTTAAATGTTTTTAATTAAAGAACTATGAAGAATAGACCAACAATAATTAATTAAAGAAACAAAAGATTTTTAGGTTTGTGCTGAAAATTCAGCAGAGTTTTCCTTATACCTGGGACCTAATCTCCTTGTAAGAAAATATAATTTATATCTCAACAATTCAAAGGTCTCAGGCCCACATTATAACATAACACAATGCCCATTATGGGCCTCGTAGAATAACCTAAACTAGTGTCATTGCTCATGTAACAACCTGATTTTTTTAATATATACATAGAAAATATTTTAAAATTAGACTATTAATTTATTACTATTTTATTCATGGTATTAAATTAGTATTTTCATAATAATGATATTTTTACTTTATGAATGTTATTTTTACATATATTATTATTACTATTATTATTTTAAATTGTTATTGGTAATATTGTCATTATCAAAAATCAATTAAAGTTAATTAAGATTAAATCATATTAAATTTCTTTAGAGTATTATTATTATTATTATGATTACTAAAGTTTTATTTAATTAAAATATAATAAAAGAATTTTGGACCTAATTGTATATATCTAAAAAGTTTAGGGACCAATAGGATAATTAAAAGTAAAAAAAAAATTAAAATTGCAGCAGCAGACCCCCCCCCCCCTCTTCCATTTACTCTCTTCTCCCCCTCCCTCTTATCCATTTTTTTGGGCCTTTTTTATTCTCATAAATTAAAAATAATTATGTGATAATTTTTAACAATTTATGTACTTCATTTAGGTGTAATCGGATCAATGTTAGCTCATCGGTGCCCAAAACTGAGTTCTCGGCCTAATCCGGCTACTAGGCGGCCTTTCCCAGAACATTGTCAATATTATAGTCAATCCCAGTATTTTCAAACGTCCTGGACGCATTCCAGATAATAGAATTTGTAAAAGTAGCCCCAAACTTAAGTTGTGTAATTTTTTTTACCTTGCTTAAGCTAGCTGATAAATCTATAAAATATTCTTAGCTTGGTAAAATTAAGTAAAATAATTTTCATTTATATAAGGACGGTTTAGAGGACCCCATGAATATTTTTATAATTTTTGAAGTGCTGAAAATAAATATTTAAACTGTAGAAGAGTTAGAAACTCAAGCTGGAGTTTAGAGAATTGGACCTAGATTAGGATTCTTGTAGGTCCCGGATGGACATTTTAATTATTTTTGTAGGCCTGAGGCCCTACGTGTTGTTGTTGGTTCATTTTTCTTGTAGGGGGTTAAGTCCAATTATAGGGGAGACTCTGCCAAAATTTCGTCAAGACCTTAGAATTTATTTTGATTGTATAACTTGAATTAATTATTTAATTTTATCAGTTTTTGATAGAGGTTAGTGTGTATGTTTAGGTGATCGATACCGACCGTCTTCTCCTTCCAGTTGGACCAGTTGCAGTCCATTCGACCAGTCTGTGAGTTGGATATTGATTATTTTCATAATTTCAATATTAATTATATATCTGGCATGCTCATGCATTTTATAAATATTTAATTATTCACATGTATAGCTAATATATTATGAGCATTATGATTGTTGCATATTTAATTACTGTTATTTATTTGTAATTGCCGCCCTGAGGATAATTTGGAGCTTTTTGTGTGTGTGTTGGCATGAGTATAGTGTGGATATGGATGTGGTAGGATGGGTAGTCGCAGCTGGAGCTTGTCTCGCTGGGACCCAATCCTTATATATATATGGATAAGTGGGGTTGAGTACGACTTTGAGTTGATCTCGCTAACCCATGCACTTGGATTATTAAGCGAAAGTCTAGTTTGAGTTGACCTCTGTGGTATGTATTGGATTAAGAGAGCTGTATAGGGGATCAACTCTCATACATATATATTGATGTAATACACTGAGTATGTGAGTAGTTCCAAATTAACTTCTCGTGCAAATATTGGGTGAATTAATTATTATATGTGATGGGTGTACATTTCATGGTAGGATTATACTAGTTTTAGATAGTTATAAAAATTACACTTATAATCAATATTTAAACTCTCTGAGTCGAACGCTCATTTTTATTCAAATATTTTTCCCAAGTTGCAGGAGGAGCCAGTTTATTTCTTTGAGTCTAACTTACAATTTTCCTCTGCAGGTTGAGCTTCTTAGCTAATGATTTATTGTATCTATTTATTTATTTATTTGCTTAATAACTAGAGTTTTGCTATGACACTGAATTGTGTATATTATATTATTTAATGAAATTAAAAAATTTATAATATTAAATAGTTTGTACATGATGGGTATCAAAGTTGAGCTGAGCTCCCTTAGTTTTGGTTTCCTAACAAAAATTCGGTTGAACTGGCCAAAACAAAAATATAATATTTTATTTTATTTTATTTGCATATTGAGCCTTAATTCTGGCCCTGGGTTATGGGTTTGGGAATAGCGAGGCTTACTACAGGCCTTGAGGGCTTTATGTCAGCTCAGGTCCTCGTGCTTGTTCGGCTTGTAAAGTCTGATCATGATAGCTCAACTTCAGCTCAAGGGTCCAAAATTCAGTATTATCTAAATATATCCAATTTACTTTCAAAAAATTCTATAAATATTCTTGGAGGTCCTTAATAATATTATCTTAATATTATAATTAAAATTACTATATTTCATAAACCCACAAATATTTTATTAATTATCAAAATATAGCTCAACTTAAGGCAAAAAGAGTAAATTTACATTTAGGGTTACCTACGCTAATTTTGACACTTGGAATGCGTCCGAGGCATCTGAAAATGGTAGAAATAATTATAATATCAATCTACTTCTGCGGTGAGTATCGAAGCTTAAGCGTCTGGACCAAAACTGCAGTCCGGGCCACCGATGGAATTTCTTTGAAAGGAAAGTTCCTACATGAAATCCACAATATAAGGAGTTAGAAAATAATTTTATTTAACTCAAAAATGACTTTAAAGACCTAAAATCTCACCAGCAAGCTTGCAAGACTTGAAAATTTTCCAGTGTAAAAAAATTCTTGAATTGGTATCGTTTTGAAGCTCTCGAAATGTACAACGTGCTGGTATACTTAGAATTTTAAGAAAAATTATAATTTGGGAGAAATTAGTTAGGAAGTAAAAATGCTCTAAAATTTTTGAAGCTCGATTCACACAAATTAGTAAATGATACTGCACAAACTTGATATCTACATGATGCACATAAAGAGAGGAGCGTTTTGCTATCAAGAATGCCAGAAAACAGTGACCGGAGAAGGAAGTTATGACCGAAGAGAGAGAGAGAGAGAGAGAGAGAGAGAGAGAGAGAGAGAGGGAGAGTGGAGGTGGGGGGAAAGATTTATTGTCTTTAAACTTTTAAGTTTTAAAAATTTTTTTTTTTTAATAATTTAAAAGCAAAACTATAGATTGATATATAAGCTTTCTAAATCTTCTCAAACAAGTCTAAAAATTCTTTTCAACTAAGTCCAATTCTAATTTAATACATTTAAAATTAAATAATAATAATAATAATTACTTTAAATTTGAAATATCTAAAATATAAAATTGTAGAATTTCACAATCAAAGAAATTTTAATTAAAAGTTTAAAAATTAAATTTTAACACTAACACTTAAAAAAAATAATCTCATAAAATATATTTATTTAATAAAATAATATTATAATAATCTAATTTATAAATTATCTATTTTTTAAAATTTTTTACTTTATTTCAAAGAAATCAAAAAGAAAAAGAAAAAAAGTCATCAAAGCAAAAAAGGAGCGCATCGTGATCTGAAAGGTGAGAGGAAGAGAGTTGGGTTGGGGGCTTAAGCGACTTGGAATGGGTTTGGTAGAGTTAAGATTTCTAATAAGCGACTTGGAATGGGTTTGGTAGAGTTAGGATTTCTAATATGTTTTTTAATATATAAAGAGATCCAAAATGACAACAATTTAAGGAATTTGAAAGTCAGTTCTGTTCGGTTGAAAATGATTTTTTATTAAAAAATTAAACTAAATCAAAAAATAAAAAATATCTAAAACTAAAAATTGAACCAAATGCTCACAATGAAAAATCAAATATAATAGACTAGATTTTAGTTTGGATCGAAATATGCTCAACCCTATACAAGGGGAGGATTGAATGCAAATCGGGAGAAGGAATTTCTTGGATAAAACTAGATGGAGAGAATATTATTATTATTATTATTATTATTATTATTATTAAATTGAAAATAATGTAAGGATATTTTAAATAATTTTCTCCCTTAACTCGTTGGCTTAACAGATTCATGGATAGAAGGACAATTAATTTTGATGGAATCAAACCCTAGGGTGTAAAACCATTAAGTTTTAAAAAACAGGGATAAAAGTATCAATTATGATATATTTCAGGGATTTAAAAGTAATTTTTTCTATTTTTTTTTGGGCTAAACTTTAAAATAGGAAAACATTGATTGGTGAAGACAGAATAGACCCGAAAAAGGACTCGTTAGTAAAATATGCAGATAGCCAAGGGCATTTTAAACCAAAAAAAGCAAAAAAGAAAAAGAAAAGAAAAAAACTCACACGTGTGGGCATTACATTACATGCTTCTCCTCCTCCTGACTCTGGCGCTACTCCGCGTTAACCGTGCTTTGGGATTTTTTTTCTTCTTTCCTCTGTTTGTTTGAAAGAGAAAAAGCAGCATATTGATTTGAAAGCGAGGAAACCTCTCTTGCATTTCTCTTCCCCTTTTACGCTTCTACTCTATACTCTACTCTACTTGCTCCCATCTCTCAATACACTCTTGTTTTTATCACCAAAAACCCTAGTTTTAGAAGGCGAACTTTGCTCCACACTTGCTCTGTTCGTTTTGATTTTCCCTTTTCAAGTCTAGTTGGACATTTTCCGATCTCAAGATTTCTCGATTAAGTCTTAGATCAGTGAGTTTCCTTACAGCATTTTTTCAAATTTTTTCTTTTTGGAGTATTTGAAGTTTCATCTTCTTCTTCCTCCGCTTTTTTTTTTTTTTTTTTTTTTTTTTTTTTTTTTAATTGAAGAGAAGATAGTGTGAAAATTTGACCTTTTGTTTTGTAATCTCTTTAATTTTGTAGCTTTTGTTTATGGTTTTGTTATACGTTGAAATGTTCAGAAATTGTGTTGATTTTGGTAAGAATTTTTGTTTGCTATTTTATTGAACGTAGTAGTTACTATGAGTCTTTGCTTGGGTGTTTTTTGTGGAATGCCAAGACAAAAATTTTACTGCAAAGGAGGGAAAGGAAAATTCTTAATTTGTTGAAGGCTTTCTGGCTAACTATGCTTTTTTTATCATACGATCATCTTTCTTGGATGCCGCGTGTAGTGTGTTGCTAGCTTCCTGGTTTGCTTTAGTTAGTCTAGTTTATATGATGGTTTTCTAATGTTAGATGAGAAGCTAACTGTTATGGCGTATTTCATCCATATATTTAAACATTATAATATTTTTCTCTTGGGTATTGTGATGGGCGGTGTAGCTTGTGAAGTTTATCACTTCAATGTGTTTTCAGGTCATCTTAATTTCAGTTCAAGTGTTTAATTCTTTTTCCCTACCTTGTATAGATTGTTGGGTTAAGGCCTTAAGATGTATTGTCTTTTGCATAAATATTGAGAAGTTGTTCTTTTTCTTTACCAATTTCAGGTTCTATTGCACTTCCACAAAAGTTCAAGAAATTTCTGTTGGGCTTTCTTTTCAATTATGGCTGGTGACTCCAAGGCAAATCTTTCTAATGGCAATGCCAATATACAGCCTGCTCCTCAAAGAACTTATCAAGTTGTTGTGGCTGCAACTGGTGATATGGGTATTGGCAAGGATGGGAAGCTACCATGGAGATTGCCTTCTGATCTCAAATTTTTCAAGGATGTTACTATGACTACTTCTGATTCTGGGAAAAAGAATGCTGTTATAATGGGTAGAAAAACATGGGAAAGTATTCCACTTGAGCATCGACCTTTGCCTGGTCGTCTTAATGTTGTTCTAACTCGTTCTGGGAGTTTTGATATTGCTACTGCTGAGAATGTGGTGATTTGTGGAAGCCTGAGTTCTGCTTTGGAATTATTGGCTGCATCACCATATTGTCTGTCAATTGAGAAAGTCTTTGTAATAGGAGGTGGTCAAATATTAAGGTTTGTACTTGTTGACGTTATTGTTCCTCTACTTTATGGGTTAAATCTTCTTTGTTTCCACATTCGTCTTTAATTTGATGATCTTATACTACAGGGAAGCTCTCAATGCACCTGGATGTGATGCTATCCACATTGCAGAAATTGAGGCAAACATTGACTGTGATACTTTTATCCCTACAATTGATTCCTCTGTCTTTCAGCCTTGGTACTCATCCTTTCCCATGGTAGAAAACAACATACGATATTGCTTTGCAACTTATGTTCGAGTGAGGAGTACTGCAGTGGAATCCAATGGTCAAAACAATGGTCTGAGCGCTGATGTTGGTTCAGAAAATAGTAAGTTTGAGGTAAAGAAGTTTTCTTTCCTTCCTAAGATGGTTTTTGAGAGACATGAGGAGTTCTTTTATCTTAGACTTGTTCAAGACATCATCTCAGATGGGATTTTGAAGGATGACAGAACTGGAACTGGTACTTTATCAAAATTTGGTTGCCAGGTATTTGAACCATTAATTATTTATGGTTATCTCTATGATTCTGAAATTATGCTTCCATTTTATTAAACAATTTATTCTTTTAATTACTGATGGATGTGTATGGATTGCTTTTTTGAATTTAAATCACAGATGCGGTTCAACCTTCGCAAAACTTTTCCGCTTCTTACAACGAAGGCATGCTTAAATTACTTGTTATTATTGCTGCAACTGAATTACTTCTTCTGTATGCATGTCCTTTTCCTGTCTATAATTTAGAATGGTTAAAGATTCAACATGAGGTCAATTTTATAAGGCATAAAAAAATCCCATTCATTTGTCTCATGTTGATATCAATGGTTTGTAGAAAGTATTCTGGCGAGGGGTTGTTGAAGAACTCCTGTGGTTCATCAGTGGTTCAACGAATGCCAAGGTAATGATATGATAATTGAACTGTTTCGTATATATACTTCTTTGACTTCTCGTGTGTCTTGCTTGTTTTTTTATGGACTTGTGTGGAGGGTATTTGTTTTGGTTCTTCCCATGTTTTTATGAAAAAATTACCATATTATGTAGCTGATTCAAACTGTTTTCTCTCTTTCAAATTGGGCTTTGTTTACTTGTTGCTTATTTATAAATGGAATGTAATCTGCCGCATATTGAGTTTTTTTTTTCTTTTTTAATTGAATTCTTGCTGCGGAAGTTCCCAGTTCATCTAGTTATTGTTGATAAATTAATGTAATTTATTTATTTATTTAACTTTTATAGTTTTTGGTAACATATGATGTGTAGTGCTGCATTATTTCTAGGTTTTTGTATGATACACATTCAAGCGTTTATATATAATGAGTCTTAGTTCCCATATTGCTTTAGAATATCAGGTCTGGATCATTTAATATCATGTGTAGGACTTGTAGCCTTGTAGGATTGCGCAGTTTGATATCTGCATGTTTTATTTTATTTTTTTTTTCAACGAAAAATGTCCATTCAGATCTCTGCTTTCAAATACTTTGGCATGCCAAACGAATTCATCTCATATGCATGAGGTTTCTAAAACGACCCTTGGAGGTGTAGATACAAGAACACAACAATTTAACCTGCTTTTTTAAATTTTGCTTACCATACAGGTCCTTCAGGAAAAGGGCATTCATATATGGGATGGCAATGCATCCAGAGATTACCTTGATAGGTGAGTACTGAGTACCAATATATATTTCTTTGTAGAATTAAATGGAAGTAATGACATGCAGTTCTTGAATGGTATTTGTATTTGCAATTTCAGTATTGGGTTGAAGGACAGGGAGGAGGGTGACTTAGGACCTGTTTACGGATTCCAGTGGAGACACTTTGGAGCTAGGTTCATGGATTTCTTTATCTTATTTTAACTGATGGATATATCAATGGAGGAGTTCTGGCTTCATCTCTTTTTCTTACATGAATTACACTTGTCAGGTATAGTGACATGCATGCTGATTACACTGGCCAAGGATTTGATCAGTTGTTAGATGTGATTGACAAGATTAAGAATAATCCAGATGATCGCCGAATTATACTTTCAGCTTGGAATCCTTCTGATCTCAAATTGATGGCACTTCTTCCTTGCCACATGTTTGCTCAAGTTAGTAGTGAGCCTATGTGTCTTTCACCATTTCCTTTGCTTTTTATTAATCTGGATGTTTTATTTTGCAGTTCTATGTAGCCCATGGGGAGTTATCTTGTCAAATGTATCAACGATCTGCCGATATGGGCCTGGGTGTGCCATTCAACATTGCATCTTATGCCCTCTTGACATGCATGATTGCTCATGTTTGTAGTATGTATTCTTTCTGAATTCTGAAATTAATTAATTAACATGTGACTTGTCGAGTTTAAAGAGTTATTAATGTTTAGGTGGGAGCATTTAGGCATTAGATCTGATAATTAAAGGGTCACAAGATGCTTTTGGTGCCAAATCTGGAGGTGGTTATATGCAGGTGCCTATGGAAGTTGATGGGACTATGCAGATGTGATTTTATTTTTCTATGATTGGTAGACTGATTTATAATAGATGTCCAAGACTGGGAAACTGACAAAATTGGTGGGAAAAAAGCGTACCACGATGTTGCATCTGGTGGTAAATTATGGTTAGCTTGTGATGCAGATAACCTGTACCAGTTTTTGGATTAAACACAGTCCATTTATGGGTGAATTGTTCTTGCAGAGGGTCGTAATATTTCTATAAGGAGATATCATAATGAATAAAGTCGTTAGGAACTAGATTTTTATAAAAATGATGTTGGGCCTTAGGGGACTAGGACTGATTGGAAGAAAGATTGTTTTGATGGTCTGCAATTGCCGTAATATCACTATTATGTGTAAAAATCTATTCAATTATCTTTTGTTTTGAACAGATCTTGTTCCGGGTGATTTTGTTCATGTGTTTGGGGATGCTCATGTTTATTGTAGTCATGTTAGGCCTCTCCAGGAGCAGCTTCAAAAACTGCCAAAGCCTTTTCCAGTTAGTACAATGGCATCAATTCTAGTTTATTAAATTACTCTTACCATTTTGGAAGTAGTCTTGCATTGTTCTCTGCATTTTCCTATATTCTTTCATTGTCTTACTAGTGTTTTCATGCAGATTTTGAAGATTAATCCTGATAAGAAGAACATAGATTCTTTTGTGGCAGCTGATTTCAAATTAATAGGTTATGATCCTCACAACAAAATTGAAATGAAAATGGCAGTATAAAGTTCCTTCAAAGATTCAGTGAACTCACGCTCTGGTTTGTCCTAGGCATTATTTGCTTGTGGTTTTGAGGCAGGTATGTGTTTCTGCACTAATTCCTCCTTTTACAAATGATGATTTGTTCAATATGCTCTTTTTCATCGTCTTTCTCCATTATGTCACGTGCTAGATTATTCAGTGTACAAAGATTTGTGATTTGAAATATATAGTGCCCTGCTCTCTAGGGTTTTGATTAATGTTTGTGTAAAGTAATGAAATGCATTATTGGGGAATTTTATGAGCTGAAACTTTGGTTTTTCTGTAATGTTTCAGGCACAACTATTGAAGGCTTACCTTGCTTGAGTGATAGTAAACTAAAAATTTGCTTGTTGAATGTATTCTTATTTAGTGAGAATCCTTTAGTTCCAAAGAGTTGATGGTTCTAAGGTGATTTAGGATGTCTACATTTTCTTGCTCTACGAGCTTAAGTTTTCCTTTATTACTTGGGAAATATCACTTTATTACCACCAATGCTATAATATTGTTTTTGGAATGAATTGGAATTTGGACCGGTGAACTTTCATATTGCACTGTTCTGTTTATTTGATGAATAACTGCAGCTCTATTGGTTAACTTGGGCATTTAATTGATGACGATTATTTGAGATATATTATATGGATGAGGAAATTTGTAAATTTTTTCTAACATTGTATAAGGCCTATTTTAAGAGTCATTTAACAACTTGTTTTTTTTGGTATTTACACCACTAAGCAAGCAAAATTATTGTCTAAAATTTTATTAGGGTGATGATATGCTAATGATCTTGACCAGTTTGCTTTGCGTTATTCAAGCTTGGCTTATTTATTGGCAAAAGCAAAAAACCTTGTTATGTGAGTATTCCAGAGCATCTACTGGAGTAATAATCTTACTGCCACAGCAATTAAACTTGGGTTTTAACACTTGGGCATCCATCCGAAAGTGGTAGAAGCAGCCTGCTGATGAGTTCTGTTCCGGAGAATGATGATGCTCAATTAAAGGATTATTTGGTCTCATCAAACTCTAATTTTTTGACATAAACCTTGTGAAATTATGCTGCTAGAGCATCTAAATTGGTTTCATAGATTGAGAGGTGGACACTCGCCATTTGAGTTGAACCAGAATAAAAAGGCTTTTGAACATTCTTATACCATAACTAAGCTGCTACAGTAATTTTAATATTTCTTTCCCAATCCCCAACGTAAGACCCACTATATTCTCAGTTTACTTGATCCTGATTATTTACATAAGACCCACTATATTCTCAGTTACTACAGTTTACTTGATTCTGATTATTTTTCTTACCTACTTTTTTTCCTTAATTTCAGCATTGTTCGTCTTTTGCATTTGCGAACCTTCTGCCTCTGCTGATTCTGATTCTTCATTAGTCGCTTTGCTTTCATTACTTTCTGTCTTTTTCCTCTCTTTTTCACCTCTCTTCCTGCACTCCAGCAACTCAATGAGACCTCTTAAAGCAACGCAGGTTCCTCACTTTTCATAAGCTGCTCACCTATTTCTGCAGGAGTTTCCTTTGTTGTCTCTATCAACTCTTCAACCTCTATGAAAAGTGGGTGTTCTGTAATCCCCAGGTAATTGGATACTAGCATTTTGAACACACTTGGAGTGCAGGACATGTAAATGTGCACATCCATTCGACCTGGGCGCAACAGAGCAGGATCAAACTTTTCTTTGTGATTGGTAGTGAAAATTATGATTCGTTCATCCCCACAGCTTCACCATAGTCCATCTACGATGTTTAGCAATCCTGGTAGTGTCGCCTGAACCTGATTCAATATTAATATAATCATGAAATGAGATTCACATCAATGAGATTTGCCAAACCCATCAAAACATCAAATTTAATTGCACCAGATGAAGGAAAAAGCTAATGCGGTTCCCAAGTGCTTTTTGTGGTGGAACTTGTATCAATCAATGTCCCCGATTGTATCATAAGTGCTTCAGATGGAATTTCCTGATTATTTGTTAAGATTGACATTTTAATGAATATAAAATTATCATTTAGCTAATTAGAAATATCCTTTATAATAGAACAATGTGTTCTTATTATATTATATAATTTTATGTCATAAATCATGAAATCTTGAATTGTGGATGATGGTTATTATTGTGAATACGTTGAAACTCACATTTAAATTTGATTAAATAATTAAATAATAAAAAATAACAAATTAAATTAAATGTCAAAATATATTAATGATAGGAGAAATTAAAAAAAAAAAGCCTTATGATTTCACGCTTTTTTGAAGTTAGGGTTTATGGTTGACTTTATGATAACAAAGATCATGTGTTTTTCGTTTTTAGCAAAGTGAAAATTTTCCATTAACATCATTAAATTTTGATGATGTGATATTAAATATTTAATTTAAAATAATTTTTAATTATAAATATGAGTCTCACTTAAAATAAAATTAAAAATAAAAAAATAAAAAAAAGGAGAGTTTGGCTCGAGTCACCATCAAATCTATGTCGATACGCGAGTTGTTGACATTGGTACGCTTGTTTGAAGGTGGGGACGTTATGTGCAACACGTTCCAGACTTCTGAGGGCTAGAGGTGATTAAAAGAGAGGCAAGTAATTTTCGAGTCACCCTCAAGCTGTTTAAGTTGGCGAGCTTGTCTGAAGGCGAAGAGGCTATGTGCGGCGGGTTTTGGGGCTTCCAACAGTTGGTGGTCTTGTTGATCCACTGTTTAAGGGTTGGTGAAGGAAGAATTGTTAGAGGGAAGGAAGAAGAAAGGGGGAAGGGACGCAAGGGTTGGTTCGCTAGTTTTTTTTTTATTATATATTTTTTTTTAATTTTAATTTTAAGTAGGATTTATTATAATAATTAAAAAAATTTTAATTATTTATTTAATACAATGTTATTAAAATTTAATGATATTAATGGAAATGTCTTATTTTATTGACAGTATTAAATTACATGTATTTATTTATTACAAACTTAAATTCAGACTTCTAATTGAAAATACGTAAAATTAGAAGGCATTTTTTTTATAATTTTTTCTTAATAGGAATTTGACAATTATAATTAGAGAAATAAATTAATAAAAGAAAAAAAAAAGAAAAAAAATGATTAATGAAATAAAAATAACAAAGGAAATTTTTTATGGAGTGAAATTTTAAATTTAGAATATATAGGATCTAGCTAACTTTTAGAAGAAGAATCCACTAAATCGGTCAAATCAATCGATTCTTTTGATTTGCTATTGAATTGAAAGATTGTGTCATAATTCAAGTATATTTGCGATTTTGAATATCTAGAATGGAGAATCTTCAAATAGAGAATTGTAAGATTGTAATAACAGTCCTGAACCAATCAATAAACGCTCAACATAGTGAGAAGTTGGTCATCCAACTTTCCAGTGTAAAGGCAAGGCGTGCCCTGTGCTCTCTGTGATGCAGGATGCTCTAGCTATAGCAGTATTGCTATTGATCTTACTCATCATACAGAAGGGAAACCTTCTTTGAGGTGCTTTCTGTTGAGTCTTCTTTACTTTTCATCATAGAAAACTAGTACATGACTAGTACATCAATTCTCCGGTTCTCTACTATTATTATTATTATTTTTTTCCAATCACAAGAATCCAATGAAAACAACAAGTCTCAATCAAAATTTATTTGCAGACCAGCTGATTTGTTACCATCAAGAATGATAACACCATCAAAACAAAGAATGCGAAAGATTTGTAACTTCACCTGGCTTTCTTGGTTATAACCCGGATTAGGTAGTGGATTAAGAGCTCTGGCTTCTTCACCCCTCTTATGCAACTTAATGGAGAATCAATGTCTTCCACCACGATAATAGACTTATTCTCAGTCGAAATCAGCAACTTTCTGAGATCGGAATTGGTCCTAAGATCAGTCAACTCCAAGTCATATACATCAAACTTGAGATAATTTGCCATGGCAGCAATAAAGCTTGATTTCCCAGTTCCTGGTGGCCCAAACAGCAAGTACCCACGTTTCCAAGCCTTACCCACTTTCTTATGGAACTCCTTCCTCTTCACAAACTTTCAAGGTCCTCCATGATCTCTTCTCCTCCATATCCATGGTCAACGTATCAAAAGTAGCTGGTTGATCAAGGTTCACAGATTGCCATGCTTCTCTCCTTACTGTCATCCTATCGTAGCTTAATGTAAAGAGTTTGAAGGTCTTTTTGTTGTCTTTCATTTCTTTCGATTTCTCGATCACATGCTTTATGCAAGTGTCAAGAACCATCTGCTTGTGCTTCTTGTGGAAACTCAACTCAAAGAACCTATTCTCTGTTATAGGCAAAGGGTTATAGGGAACTGGGCTTTGGATATACTTCATTTGTACTTGATATAAACTTCCATTTGAATTTAACCCCATTAACGATACATATGATTTATTGATTTTGCTCTAAGGAGACAGAAACCTCATTCTCTTTCTTGGGCATTGAAATACGTATGGGTGGGATTGTGGGTTGAAGATAGAGCTCTACAGCATTGAAGAGACGGTATGGCTTAAGGTTATCATATTTGTTGCTACCGGTGGTCCGCGGATCCTGGTTTAGAAGTCACCTAAGCCTGCAACAAAAGAAAATGTGAGGTGAATGGCCTTCTGACATGCCATTCCAATGCTCAAGTTAGAGATGTAATATGAGAGAGTATTTAGAGGGTATTTAGACAAAGAGAATTATAGAAATGAATATGTGTAACTATATCTGATTATTTGGTTGGTATTTATAGGTTTTTTAAGGAATTAATCGTTGCTTCATTTACGATAGTGATTTTAGTTAAATTTCTAATATGATTTCCATGAAATCTGCTTACTATTGAATTACATGCGTGATTATTGTTCGATCTGTGGTATTTGGGCACTATTTGATAATTACGATAATTGCTGCTCAGTATTACTTCATTCGCCTTTTTGGCTAAACGAAAGCTTTGTTTAATTTTGTTTTGCTTGGCTCGTTAATTCTTTTGACCTGTATTTTGTTCCCATTTCTTGACTACCATGTTAGAAATATTTTTGAATTTGACTTTTCATATTAGACATAATTTTAACTATTTGACTTTCATTTTTTGGGTGAGCAGTATCAATATTATTCAACCACTAAAATTAGTTCACAGGAGAAAGAGTTAAAAAGTGTTATGAATTTGAAGTAGACACATTGTCGGAGCTCGCTTGGGATAGAGTACTTAGCTATGGAGTGAAGGAGCATGGCCGTGGCGAAAGTAGAGGCTGCGGCGGAGACTATGACATTGATGGTTTTGGGGACCATAGTTTTTGGGTTCTTGAAATTTTTTTAAGTTTAGTTGGGATTTGGTCTTTCTGATCAGATCACGGAATTGAGTATTAGGAAAAAAAAAAAGTTCTACGTGGCGACGAGACTTGTTATCTCTGTAAAAGACTGAAAAAAAAAAATTTTTTTTAATGAAAAAGTAACAAAAATTTTGTATAAAATTAAGTTAAAATTTCAAATAAATAATTCAAGAATGAAATTAAAATGGACATGTGGTAATGAAATTAACCTTTGTAAAGATGAATTAGATACATGTCCTGTCTCAGGTTGTGGATAATCAAGGCTTTAATTAATGAAAAAATTTTTGATTCACCAAGATATATAAATTATTTTTATATACTCAGTCGATCAAAAATCAAAGAATTACATTTTTTTAATGGGATTCACAATATTTTATAATAGGATTCACCGTTATTTTAGTAATGTGTCGATTCTTAATGAGATAAATGTATACACTCAAATATAGATAAGAATCGCTCGTAATTAATATTCTCAATTGATGAATTTTTTACTGTAGCTCCGACACAGGGACTTCATTTTTGTCTCAACTAGGGGACTTATAAATTAGATGATAAATAGATCAAATGTTTATTGGGGATATTTTGGTAAAGACCCTCCAACACTCAGGTTAAAGAGGAGAGATTGGTTCTGAAAATAGAGTAACCATGAAAAAAGTGGAGAAAGAGAGAGAGAGAGAGGGAGAGATAAATGTAAGGAGTGAATAAGCAAAAAAATGAATCAGTAATATCCCTCATACCTGATTTGTATAAGCATAGGTTATATCATGAACGTTATCTTGTGTCTTAGACTATTTACAGGGAGTTATTTCAGAAGAGTATTCCTTAAGAGTCTTGGTACATTGTTACTACAGGTAGGTCCCATTGAATATGCAAATTAAACTTTGATGGCCATGATAAACTTTATAAGGGTGGAGAGGTGGGGTATATTTTAACTAATTATTTTATACTATATCATCAACTACAAGAGTTCATTTTTTTTCTGGTTGATTAAGAGATGGATCGACCATGGCAAATGGAAAAAGGAAAAATAAAACTGATGAATTCAAATTACAAGTGCTCTCTTTTTTAACTCTGTTGAATGTTTCTTTCAATCTTTTCTATAGTTTTCAGAGTTGTTAATATTATTTCAAGGCAATTTTTTTAAGAAAATAGATAGTATCTATTTCAAAAGTTAGCTCAGCAGGGAACTGTATGAAGTCTTATAAAGAGTAAATTACTTTTTTCTCAGACCAATGTGGAATATTAGTAGACTTCTCGTGTTTAGAATCAAACACTTAGAACGCGAAACACTTATGGGAGGCCAAATATTAGTTGGGGAGGCTCTGATACTATTTTAAGAAAATGGGTTGAGAGTGACTCACTCTTTAGATATTAACAATTTTGTAATTATTTTATGTGGTATAGAGACAACCAAAAAGAAAAAAAAATATTGTCATAATAGTCAAATTAAATGAGGCCTTAAATCACAAGTTGAAGTCTAGAATTCAACCCTTAGTCATGGAAATGACCATACTTGTATACTCACCTTTCTCTACCTGCAAATAATCCTCAATCTTCCTGGCAAATCTCTCAAACAAACCATCAATGATCTCAGCACCAAAATGGCTAGCTAGAATGAATTCTACCACCGCTATTATGCTCATTGCCACGTACTTTCCTCTTTCATTTTTATCACTTTCATTACCTTTTCCAATATTAGCATCCCAACCCACTTCAAATATTTCCAAGTGCTCGATGGTAAAGGATCCTTCTTCATGAATCACATGCCTAGCTTCTTCTACTGCAGGTGCATAACATGGCAGATTGAACCAGTCCAGTTTTGTCTCTTCAATTAGACCCTGGAACAGGGAAGCATTTGCAAGAAATCCAAAAAATTATATTTGATGCAACGATTTAGGTTGAGGGTCCTAAGAAAAGGAAGAGTAATGTACCTCTAGGACCGTGTCATTTAAGGTGATTCCTAGTAACTCCCAAATAGCACATCCGTGGTAGGTACAAGAATCAGATTTCCTATCACTTCCGATCATGGCGAGGACCATCTGACCGCCAGGGATCATCTCTTCGAACGTGACCTCAGGAACATAGTGAAATCCCTCTCAAAAAGATTCAAGTATGCTTTAAACACAGTAGTTGGGCTTGTTTTCGTTCGGTAAATAT